>NC_134356.1:18275252-18575252 GCF_048569485.1 Anomaloglossus baeobatrachus | reverse complement strand
CCGCCTGCATACCCTGTTCAGCTCTCCTCCTGGGTCCTAGGTGCCTGCACACCCTGTTCAGCTCTTCTCCTGGGTCCTAGCTGCCTGCACACCCTGTTCAGCTCTTCTCCTGGATCCTATCTGCTTGCACACCCTGTTCAGCTCTCTTCCTGGGTTCGAGCTGCCTGCACACCCTGTTCACCTCTCCTCCTGGGTCCTAGCTGCCTGCACACCCTGCTCAGCTCTCCTCCTGGGTCCTAGCCGCCTGCACACCCTGTAGTTAACTCCCTGCCTGTTCTGCACATTGCTGATCTGTGGCGGCTCAGAGCAATCACGGACAGCTTCTGCAGTTTCAGTTTGCTGGATGGGTGTAGATGGGGAGTAAATATGGGTGTGGCTGTTTGTAAAATGGGTGTGGTCAGGGGCGTGGCCTAAAAATTGCCGCGGCGCGCGTTGCGTTCTGGGTCCTAGCCGCCTGCATACCCTGTTCAGCTCTCCTCCTGGGTTCTAGCTGCCTGCACACCCTGTTCAGCTCTCCTCCTGGGTCCTAGCTGCCTGCACACCCTGTTCAGCTCTTCTCCTGGATCCTATCTGCTTGCACACCCTGTTCAGCTCTCCTCCTGGGTTCGAGCTGCCTGCACACCCTGTTCACCTCTCCTCCTGGGTCCTAGCTGCCTGCACACCCTTTTCAGCTCTTCTCCTAGGTCCTAGCTGCCTGCACACCCTGTTCACCTCTCCTCCTGGGTCCTAGCTGCCTGCACACCCTGTTCAGCTCTCCTCCTAGGTCCTAGCCGCCTGCACACCCTGTTCAGCTATTCTCCTGGGTCCTAGCTGCCTTCACACCCTGTTCAGCTCTCCTCCTGGGTCCTAGCTGCCTGCACATCCTTTTCAGCTCTCCTCCTGGGTCCTAGCTGCCTGCACACCCTGTTCAGCTATTCTCCTGGGTCCTAGCTGCCTGCACACCCTGTTCAGCTCTCCTAGGTCCTAGCTGCCTGCACACCCTGTTCAGCTCTTCTCCTGGGTCCTAGCTGCCTGCACACCCTGTTCAGCTCTCCTCCTGGGTCCTAGCTGCCTGCACACCCTGTTCAGCTATTCTCCTAGGTCCTATCTGCCTGCACACCCTGTTCAGCTCTTCTCCTGGGTCCTAGCTGCCTGCACACTTTGTTCAGCTCTCCTCCTGGGTCCTAGCTGCCTGCACACCCTGTTCAGCTCTCCTCCTGGGTCCTAGCTGCCTGCACACCCTGTTCAGCTCTCCTCCTGGGTCCTAGCTGCCTGCACACCCTGTTCAGCTATTCTCCTGGGTCCTAGCTGCCTGCACACCCTGTTCAGCTCTCCTAGGTCCTAGCTGCGTGCACACCCTTTTCAGCCCTCCTCCTGGGTCCTAGCTGCTTGCACACCCTGTTCAGCTCTTCTCCTGGGTCCTAGCTGCCTGCACACCCTTTTCAGCCCTCCTCCTGGGTCCTAGCTGCTTGCACACCCTGTTCAGCTCTCCTCCTAGGTCCTAGCTGCCTGCACACCCTGTTCAGCTCTCCTCCTGGCTCCTAGCCGCCTGCACACCCTGTTCAGCTATTCTCCTGGGTCCTAGCTGCCTTCACACCCTGTTCAGCTCTCCTCCTGGGTCCTAGCTGCCTGCACACCCTTTTCAGCTCTCCTCCTGGGTCCTAGCTGCCTGCACACCCTGTTCAGCTCTCCTCCTGGGTCCTAGCCGCCTGCACACCCTGTTCAGCTCTCCTCCTGGGTCCTAGCCGCCTGCACACCCTGTTCAGCTATTCTCCTGGGTCCTAGCTGCCTGCACACCCTGTTCAGCTCTCCTCCTGGGTCCTAGCTGCCTGCACACCCTTTTCAGCTCTCCTCCTGGGTCCTAGCTGCCTGCACACCCTGTTCAGCTCTCCTCCTGGGTCCTAGCCGCCTGCACACCCTGTTCAGCTCTTCTCCTGGGTCCTATCTGCCTGCACACCCTGTTCAGCTCTCCTCCTGGGTCCTAGCCGCCTGCATACCCTGTTCAGCTCTCCTCCTGGGTTCTAGCCTCCTGCACACCCTGTTCAGCTCTTCTCCTGGATCCTATCTGCTTGCACACCCTGTTCAGCTCTCCTCCTGGGTTCGAGCTGCCTGCACACCCTGTTCAGCTCTCCTCCTGGGTCCTAGCCGCCTGCACACCCTGTAGTTAACTCCCTGCCTGTTCTGCACATTGCTGATCTGTGGCGGCTCAGAGCAATCACGGACAGCTTCTGCAGTTTCAGTTTGCTGGATGGGTGTAGATGGGGAGTAAATATGGGTGTGGCTGTTTGTAAAATGGGTGTGGTCAGGGTCGTGGCCTAAAAATTGCCGCGGCGCGCGTTGCGCGACGCAAACTTTGTCCCTCTTTCCCTTCTTTAAAAGTTGGGAGGTATGCAGTAGGACCTAATTAATGGTCCTAGTGACTGTGTTGAGCACTGTAGATTTAAGTGCAGTACATATTGGTGTGCATATTAGTGTGACATTCTAAGTCTTTTTGTCACTTCTAACTTTTTGGTCACGATGGGGGATTCTCCTACCATGCCTGTTTGTCCTATTTTGGTATTTGTAGGAGTCTGATATTTGCCCCAATTATTTTAGATTGTTTGTTTCAACCATTTATGTTGTGTGGTTTAAAAATTGGAAAAAATGGACCTTTTTTTGCGGACCGCAAAAACGGAACGGTCATGCGAATGTAACCCACATGTGTTCCCTATGGGGGGGGGGGGTCGGTACAGAGCGCCGTGTGTGTTTGTATGTGTGGCTGGGGGGAGGGTTGCAAAGCCTGATGTGATGTGAGGTGCAGAGTTCAATGTGTGTGTGTGTGTGTGTGTGTGTGTGTGTGTGCGTGTGTGTGCGTGGCGCAGAGCCCGATGTGTGTGCGTGCATGTGTGTGTGTGTGTGTGTGTGTGTCTGGGGGTGCAGAGCCCGATGTGGGGCTGTTATTTCCATTGCTAGAGTGATAACAGGTCAGGTGCTGGGCAGAATACTGACAGGGAATGTATGTGTAAGGGGCGGGCAGGGGGCGAGCCTCGACAGTGAGGGCAGGCAGGGGGGGCGGCTGGACACTGAGGTCGGGCGGTGCCAGCTCTGACTGAGGTTTTGCACAGGAAGTGGTCATGTTTGATTGTGCTGAATGTAAACAAAGAGCTGCATAGAATAAAGGGATAATTCAAGAGGAACAAAAGATAGAAAACAAAAAATAACAATGTAGGGGTGAGTGATATGACAATACAGCACAGATAAACTCAAAATTTTTTGGTAAGCTAATGTCGGACAAATCCTTTAAGTATTTCATACCATATTTGTTAATTCATAGTTCTGATGCCTTCAATGTGAATCTAACACTTTCAGAGTCATGAAAATAAAGAAAACTCTTTGAATGAGAAGGTGTGTCCAAACTTTTAGTCTGTATAGCATATTATATATATATATATATATATATATATATATATATATATATATATATATATATCAGATATTTTTTATTAAATGTCAAACATGTTCAGGAGAAGTAGAAAACATGCAAACGATCCCCCTCAGGTCCCGTTGCTCCTCTCCATTATACAATGCTTACAGTGGCAAATAAAAAAAAAACAAAACACTCTCCCTAAGTGTTTTGCTATAGGCTAAAAGTAAAACATTTTCGGAGATGAGTGGGCAGTGTTGTTTTTTTTAAGTCTCCGTGAACTACACATCTTAGTACTCTGAATGGAAGCCTAATTTGAGCCGAAGAAGCAGTACCCGAAGCGCGCACAATGCAGGGCATCACGCAGACATGCGTCCAACGCCATACTCACCTGGCTGATTTTCACAGCCCAAACCCTAAGGTACGAGCCTGAGGTTCGCTCATCTCTAGTTATAATGTTTCACAAATAGAGCTGTATAATATAATATTTAAGCTTCAGCCCCAACGATGCCTTTGACAAATGGGAGATCATATTCAATGAATACAGGACCACTTACCAACCTACATATCCCCCCAATAAATGACCGTCCTCACCTAATTCCACCTCCTTATCAGACTTTTTATCACCGGACTTCTAGGTTTAGAATAGACATAACTAATGAACCGTGATATTCCCTCCAGCCTCCCCAGATATTATCATGTTTGCTAATGGCTTTTATTTTTTTTTTTGTAAACTTCTTCTAATCTAACTAATAAAGCAAAGAATTCCCAAAGGGTAAAGAAGCAGGTCAACCAGAACATGGCGCCTACATAGCACACTCAAGATATTGCAAAAACAGGAGGACAAAAGGAGTGATGTGCAAGTAAAAAAAAAAATAATTTATTAAAGGGCAGCTGGCATAGATGAAATCGGCAGCAAACTACACCGGGTGCGTAGATGATAGTATAATATAAAAATTGATGGTAAGAATAGAAGGGTAAAGCTAACAATCTGGATCCTAAAAAGCTGCAGATCATAATATTTTGTGGCAAAGAGGCACTACATATACAAGAATCATAAATATAATTGTGTTACGAATAAACTGTTTACAAAAAGAGTAGTGCAGACCAATGCCGACTTAAATATGCCGTAAACAGTAATTACTCATAAAGTGTCAGGGAAGCATTACATATATAAAAACATAACTATTTTCAGAGTATCACAAATATAACAGTTTACAAAGAAAATAATGCAAACCAATGCCAGATTAAAAGTACAATAGACAATGATCACTCATAGAGTGGCAGGACAGCACTACATATGCAAAAATATGATTATGTTAAAGATATAACAGTTATTCATAAGGTGTTGCTGACAAATGCCTAGTTAAACATATAGGAAGCAACAGTCCCTCGGGGAATGAAGATAATACAAAGTGAAGCAGCAGAGAGGACCACCAGTTAAAAACACATCAAATCATGTGGATAAGCATACCCATAATGGTTACAACCGGGTAGAAAGCAACGGAGAGGTCCCCCTAGAAGAAGGGCCCCGACGTATACGTTTTACGATCACCGATAGTCAGATCATTTCGTCAGGGGGAGAAAGGTGGAAAGTCAGACAGAAGCTATGTGCTTTTCTAATCTAACGAGAGAGCGACCAGCCAGGGAAAAGCTGTAAGCTTTCTTATTTGGTACAATATCCATTTGATGGCTAATCTCTTAAGGGGGCTTTACACGCAGCGACATCGCTAGCGATGTCGCTGGTGAAAGCACCTGACCCCGTCGTTTGTGCGTCATGGGCAAATTGCTGCCCGTGGCGCACAGTATCGTTAGGAGCTGTCACACGGACTTACCTGCCTAGCGATGTCGCTGTTCCCGGCAAACCGCCTCCTTTCTAAGGGGGCGGTTCGTGCGGCGTCACAGAGACGTCACTAAGCGGCCGCCCAATAGAAGCGGAGGGGCGGAGATGAGCGGGACAAACATCCCACCTCCTTCCTTCCTCATTGCGGGCGGCTGCAGGTAAGCTGTAGTTCATCGACCTTGCGGTGTCACACGTAGCGATGTGTGCTTCTTCGGGAACGACGAACAACCTGCGTCCTCAACAACCAGCGATTTTTTTAAAAGGAACGACGTGTCAACGATGGACGATTTGGTAAATATTTTCCATCGTTAACAGTCGCTCTTTTGTGTTACACGCAACGGCGTTGCTAACGATGCCGGATGTGCATCACGAAATCCGTGACCCTGGCGATGTATCGTTTATACATCCTTGCGTGTAACAGACTTTATTCTCATCTTCAAGCACCCCAATTACATATCTCAAAACGCATATTTATGGCTGAAAATGAATATCTGTATCTACTATATTATGATTAGCAAATTTTAGGTCACACAATATAAAGAAAAAAGCTAAAAAAATATTATATCAAAGAAATATGGAAGTATATAAATTAAACCCCCAAATAAATAGAGCAAAAATGTCAGTATAAAATGATTTAATTTTAATTAATATATATGAAAATGAAACAATAGTAAACATTGAGAATAATACAGCTTTAAATAGGACAATGAAGCATAACAACAACTATGAGCACAATATAACATTTCCGTGATAGGATTATAACCATAGATTGATAAGGAAATTCAACTAAACAGACTATTGCATCAAAATATTTATATGGTAAAGTGCAATGTGCAATAAATGATGTAACTCTATACCATATTAGATATATACTGGAAAATATATGATGTAAGGAAAATAGATAAAAAAAAGTCCCAATATGATGTAATAAATATAATACTTAAATGATTTACAGAATTTCCATCTGATGGTATTAAAATGTCTACTGTAAAATATGTAAAAAGGAAACAATATATCCCTTTACAGCTAATGCTCAAAAATACAGGTAAGGCTATGTAATTCTATAATATGTCCACAAGATGGCGCCGACTGGAATAGATGCTTTGTGCAGTGCAATGTTATTTATGCATAGGTTGCATTTCTATACTGACAATCAAACAGTCCTAAGAAAGTGTGTTGTGGATTCAGAATAGCCTGACATATTTTACCTGGTTGTGAATTACAGAGTGCCTCCGTCCTCAGACCCCATATATAGAATATAATCTGGCTCACATGTGGATTAGGTGCCTCCGAGAAAAGAGTCAAATATATAAAGAATCAACTCGGGCACTCAAGGAACATGAAAAAATAGATAATGTTGATGCTTTTGATTCCAATTTTATTCATGCAAAGGTATGTTATGACGTTTCGGCCATACAATTAGGCCTTTATCAAATAAATGATCATTGAAAAAACAAAAATATCACAATAAGTACACAATGTTATTTTCACATACATGTAAATTCACTTTTCATAGTGCATGGGACAAAAATTGGCAGATGTTCGTTTCCAAAGAACAATAGAAGAAATCATACAAATTAAACCTAAGTACACATTATGGTGTGAACAATCAATAGTCCAGAGGTTGAGAGCTATTAGTCCTTATTAGACCCAAGTACAAAGTTTTTATAGTGCAAAAGAATATGTGGCGCCCTGGACAAGCCAGGTCATCACAGAACTACACCAACACACCCCACACCCCGGCTAGGCACACCGTAAAACTGGTCAAATCCGTTAGCGAAGGGAACCTCCGGGGTTTCCCAGCAGCCAAGACCCGATTAAAGGCAACAGCTCACACCGTAAAGGGAAACACAGTCACCGCCAAGGCTACAGTTCCCAAGGCCAGAGCCTGCGGGCAAAAGGGGGCTCCCTCATCATCCATCCAAGCTGAGGAGCGGGTTACCGGTGGGAAGCCATTGGAACCGCAAATACAACACAAGTGCAGGGAAAGGCAGTCACCATCAACCTACCGGGAGAAATACCCCAGCCGTCTGTGGGACCCGTCCATCCAGCCGTTTGTTTTACCTGAGACTTTGCATTCATCATTGGCTGAGTGAGTACCACCGTGCCGTGCGGCACAGCGCTGCCCCCACGACCCTGCACCTCACCAGGCCCCGTAACCCGCCTGCCATCCATCCTTACCCCTCACCGGGCCCCGGGACAACCAACCCCCCTACCCACGGAGTGGAGAACCAACATCCAAGCTGCTCCCTGTCATCGCTCCCGGGATCCCCGTCCAGAGCAGCGGTGGTGTCACAACCTCACTACAACCGTGGGTGGCGTCACGGACAATATCCCTAAACCAAACCACCCCCCTTTCACTCACGGGCGAGGAACGCTGCTCGAGTCCCCGGGATCTGACCCACCGCTCGAGCCACCACTGAGCATCAGCAGCAGCCGGACCCGAGCAGTGGGTGAGCGCAGCGTCCCCTCCTCCACCCGCGACAACTTGGCGTCACAAACAGAATCTTACCGCTCTGCCGTCTGGTAGAGGTGCGCCTTGTGACCGCCGGAGGTGTCCGGCCGAAAAACTTGAGAAGCCGCCATTTTGGGCTCGAAAAGTCCCCGCTCGAGCGTCTTCCTGAGTAGTGGAGGCGCGAAAGCCGAAACCCCGCCCCTGTAGAGGAGGAGCCGGAAAAAGACTAAGGGGGACGGATGGCGTCTGGCCGCATGTAGTCCGCGGTTCTAGGAGCAGGGACACCGGGACTCTGCGATCTGCTGATTCCTACAAAGTATGTCTGCCCCACCCAGCTACGCGGAGGCTCGGAGGCTACAGAGCCGGTGCCCGGAACAGCGGCGTGGCTTAGGGCCCGAACGGCAGGTATCTGCCGACGCTACCAGAGTCAGATATGTATGCTGATGGAGCAGTGGACCGTGGAGGTGGAGGAGGTAGCTGCGGTCGCTCGGGTGTATGGAATGGAGACCATGATGGAGGAGCTGGTGAGTGACCCACGCCCCTGTGTCCCCGAGGGATCGGCTGTTGCGGCTGAGGGACCCGGTCTACCCCTGGCCCCCCATGCCGCCTCCGTCTTCCCTGCCCGTGCACCGCGCTACTGCTGGTCCGTCTGACGTACGCCCCCTCGTCACGGTAGCCAAAAGAGTGGTGAGCCCGGAGACTGCGGCAGCTGGCGGCAACACGCCTGGCGCAGGTGCAGATGATAGTGACTCCGGACCTGATACAGAGCCTGTTTTGGAGGAGGACGAGGGAGTCGTCGCACTGTATGGCATGGAGGCCACTTACATCCCCCGGAGCGGAAATAACGGGTATCGGGCGGCCCTTCCTCGCCACGCCTGCTATGCGCTGGAGGGGCTGGTGCCCGTGTTTTTCCACCCAGAGCCGGGTGAGGAGGACGAAAGTGCATCGTAAAGTCAGCGGTCCACGGTTGTTAGAAGTTGTCCCCGTTGGGACCACCAGTACAGTTTGAAAGTTTGTGAATGTTAAGCGAAGAAAAATCAACCGAAGAAGTTTACCTGATTGAACCGTGATTGAACCGGCCGTTGCCGGCAACTGTTGTCCCCGTAGGGACTGTCTACAATTCTTCCGTAAGGAACTGCTTACGGACAAGCCCGAGAACTTGCAGGGCAACCACAAACTTAGTGGAATGTAAATAAAAATGTTGTTCCGTTACCGCCTCCGGAGAGGCTGATTTGGGAGGATGGGCCTGGAGGAAAGTGATGGCCCAGGCCCGCCACTACCGTAACCGGTGGCGATCCTCCGGGGGTTCAGGAGTCCCCATGGACGCGGGTCCCCTGAAAGAGACAGAACCCGCTCGGGCAGCCTGGTGATGGACTGGGGTCAAGGGGTGCTGCCCACTTCTTAGGGGCAGCATCAGGACCAGGTTGTTTGGGTGGGAGAAGAGCGGAAGCCATACCGTTATAAAATAACTGTGATGTTTTTACATGTTTTACCGTTTTCTATCTTTGCAGTTAAACAAAAATAAAACCGGTGATGGACGGGCAGCCCGCGGATGGTCTGCATTTTACTAAGGGAGAATGTGGCGCCCTGGACAAGCCAAGTCGTCACAGAACTACACCAACACACCCCACACCCCAGCTAGGCACACCAAAGCCAAACAAAAATCCTTGTTGCCTCCCTCCAGGGACTGATGTCCACACCAGGGGGTGGGCCAGGCAGTTGGGCCAGGCGGTTGGTCCCGCCCACCGGGAGTTCACAGTCCTGGAGGCGGGAAAAGGAGAACAGACAGATTAGATTAGTTTTGACGTTTGAGGAGTGAGGTAGTAGGAGAGGAGACTGAAGGCGTCCGGGTGTGTGGCCCGGACGGAACAGCAAGATTGGCAGACGGTGGTCACCGTCTGCAGGAGAGGCTAATTGGAGTGAACCGTAAGGACCGGGGACGGGCGGTTGCCCAACGGTACCGGATCGGGGAGCAAAGAGAAGCCAGCACCATTCGGCAGGGCTTACGGACCCCGACCAGGCTAGGAGTTGCCGTAAAACTGGTCAAATCCGTTAGCGAAGGGAACCTCCGAGGTTTCCCAGCAGTCAAGACCCCATTGAAGGCAACAGCTCACACCGTAAAGGGAAACACAGGCACCGCCAAGGCTACAGTTCCCAGGGCCAGAGCCTGCGGGCAAAAGGGGGCTCCCTCAGCATCCATCCAAGCTGGGGAGTGGGTTACCAGTGGGAAGCCATTGGAACCGTAAACACAACACAGGTGCAGGGAAAGGCAGTCACCATCAACCTACCGGGAGAGCTACCGCAGCCGTCTGTGGGACCCGTCCATCCAGCCGTTTGTTTTACCGGAGACTTTGCATTCATCATTGGCTGAGTGAGTACCACCGTGCCGTGCGGCACAGCGCTGCCCCCGCGACCCTGCACCTCATCAGGACCCGTAACCCGCCTGCCATCCATCCCTACTCCTAACCGGCCACCGGGACAACCAACCCCCCTACCCACGGAGGGGAGAACCAACATCCAAGCTGCTCCCTGTCATCGCTCCTGAGATCTCCGTCCAGAGCAGCGGTGGTGTCACAACCTCACCACAACCGTGGGTGGCGTCATGGACAATATCTCTAAACCAAACCACCCCCCTTTCACTCACGGGCGAGGAACGCCGCTCGAGTCCCCGGGATCCGGCCCACCGCTCGAGCCACCACCGAGCAGCAGCAGCCGGACCCGACGAGTGGGTGAGCGCAGCGTCCCCTCCTCCACCCGCGACAAATACATACCACAGGAAACGTATATGATGCTAGAATGGTGAAAACAAGTTTACATGTGTTGGCAAATGGACCTTAGTAATCAACCTAAGGTAAAAAACAAAGTCGTATGAGAAAAATACATATAATACATATGCATGTGACGGCAGGGGACCGATAGGTATAAAATGTGAAACAGGGGATATAAGTTAAAAGGTTTCCAGTGAAATTACCTTTGCTATTGTCTATATGATACATCTCTTGTTGACACAACGTTCATTTGAATGCTGTAGCGTAAAGCCCAATGAATGGCATAAAATACAAGAAGAGCAGTAACTGTTAAACTGAAATTTTGAAATATCCGGCGGGCCCTCCCACAGAGATATCTAGTTCTTGTGACTCCATATGGAGTGACATGTAGAGAGAGGGGGATATAGGTATATGTATGGAATTACCTTTACTATTGTCTATGGAATGAGTCTCTCATGGACCTAATGTTCATTATATTGCTGTAGTATGGAAGCCACTAGGTTGTATGAAACATAAAGAAAACAGAACGTATCAGCCTGAGACATCCATTGGGGGGGGGGGGATGCATAACCTTTTTCACTCACCACAATATGTGTCAAGATCAATATTATGTAATATAAGAATAAGACTCCAAGTCCTTGAAACTATGATATACAGAAAAAGTGCATCAATATATCTGCAAGCTATGTTCAGACAGTGATCATTTCAACATATTGGGGGATGCCACCAACCTTGGTTCCATTGTCAAAGTTTCCATAGGGTATGAAGGCCCTGTGTCTACAGCCCCCCTGTAGGGATCTATAAGATTATCAAAATCAAACGCTGTTTGTATATACCATTTGACATAGCTAGGTCACAGCCTTTATTCGTTACCTGAATGTGCAGAATACAGTGGTGATTCCCGTGGGGATGAATGGCTGTGTGTGGGGTGGGAGCCAGTGGAGTCCAAAGGTGCTGGTGCGTGTATGGCAGCCGCCATTTAAAGCCAGAGCACGTGAGCAGGAAGTCCTGCTGGTGGAACGCAGCGCCGCCCGTGACTCTGGTCACTATCTGAGCTAGTAGAGCTTTGATAGGACATCTGGTAGGTATGTCGTCTATCATGAGATTCAGAAAAACGCCACTTACACACACGGTCCCTTTGATAGTCCTCTTGGTCCCTAATAAATTTGGATCTTTTTCGGTCTTGTAGTGTTTTTCTAAATTCAGTAATAGTCTCTTGAGTACGTGTTTTGATGTTATTCCACTCTGCTGTGGGAAGCATGTTGGTTAGTTGCTCCTCGATGCTGCGTATTTGGTTGGTAGTGTCCGTGATCTCTTGCTGCAGGAAATCAATGGTGAGTATAAGGATGTCCATCGAACATTTGTTCAGAATTCCTTCAAATTTATTGCAAAAGATTGGATTGTCAGAAAATATCGTAGGACGGAGTGGGACCTTCAAGCCACGGGGTATCCTTTTTGTTTTGAAGTATTCAGCTAGCGTGATAGAATGGAGTTCAAATGCCGTTAATTTTCTGTAAACCTTCTCGTAATCTCTGGATCTCGTTTCCTCTGCTGGAATGGATAAGAAAGTACCAGAGGAGGTAACCTTAGATAAGATGGAGGAGGTCTCTTCCTCATTAAAGGATAATGTAGCAAAAGACATGAGTGAAAAAGGTTATCAAAAATTGTAGCTCAGGATGAATATTCAGGATTGGGTACAATTGACAGGAAATTGGCAGAATTTCTAGTCAAGGACTATCCAATCACACCAGTATTTTACTAATATATATAATACTACTAATATACTACTATTACTATTATTAATTATTAGTATTATTAATAATACTAATATTTAGTAATATTTTACACCTTACCGAAAGTGCATAAGAATTTGACCCAACCACCAGGCCGCCCCATCGTGGCATCGACAGAATCTATTCTTTCTCCATTGGCCATAACATTAGAGAAAATTCTTAATCCACTGGTACCCCTAACTCGGTCATATATCAAAGACACCTCAGATTTTCTCCGGCTCCTCAGAACAACACAGAGCATCTCCCCAGATGACATTTTAGTGACCCTTGATGTAAATAGTCTGTATACAAGTATTAGTCATCAACAGGGAATAGAGGCCGTCACCACATTCCTTGATAAACAAATTGATCTTTCACCACATCAGAAGAAATTCAGTCTAGATCTTCTTGAGATTATACTGTATAACAATTTTTTCCTCTTTGAGGATCAATTTTTTATACAGAACAGGGGGACCACAATGGGCTCTAATATGGCGCCACCGCATGCTAATCTATTTATGGCGCATTTTGAAGATAGTTTTGTCTATAGCCATCATCTATATGCCTCACATGTCACCGTATGGTGTAGATATATAGACGATATATTTTTGATCTGGTGCGGCAACTTGGACTCGTTGCTTTCCTTCCACAGGGATCTCAATAGCTGCCTACAGGACCTACAGTTTACACTACATCATGATCTACATAACATTAGTTTCTTAGACACTATGTTCATAAAACTTCTGGATGGCAAATTAACCACTGATCTATACACGAAACCCACGGACAAGAATAGCCTGCTTCATTTTACAAGTGCACACCCAAAACATGTGAAGAAGGCTTTACCATTGTCTCAGATCAGAAGGGTACAACGAATAGTATCAGATCCGGTGACACAAACAGAGCGTTGCAATGAAATCAGTCAGAGATTTGTAAGTAGGGGCTATCCACAAAATATCGCAGTCCCAGGCACCTCCAGTAAGAGGCAACCCGCGATCAACGGTCCCAGGGCAGCGTATGTCTCTACATACCACCCCTTTCAATCTCAGATTAAGAGGGCCATCCTTAATCACTGGTCCCTACCGGGCAAATCCTATCCCGAAGTTACAGTCTTCCAGAATTCGCCTCTGTTTTGTGATAAACGTCCCAAATATTTACGAGATTCACTAATCAGAGCTGATGTGGGTTCCCAGAAGAAGGAGCTCCGTCAAACATTTCTTCATACCGCACGCAAGGGCAACTTTCCGTGCCTGCATTGCATGCAGTGTTCCAATATGACAAATGGCAGCTCTTTTTCCCATCCACGTACGGGTAAGATTTTTCATTTGCAGGATTTTTTTACCTGTGATTCGTCTTATGTGATTTATCTCATAAAATGTCCTTGCGGTCTCAGGTATGTTGGGGAGACTACCCAACATACCTGAGACCGGATAAGTAAGCATAAGTCCACTATCCGGTGCAAATATGATCTTTTACCCATTCCAGCTCACTTCATGAAGGCAGGTCACTTGGTCTCACAATTACGTTATCAAGTAATTAAACATGTCCCATCAAATAGGAGGGGGGACAATAGGGTCCAAAAACTAAAGGAAAGGGAGTCCTTCTGGATTTACACCCTACAGACTCTCAAACCTAACGGTCTGAATCAGGAATATGAGGTGTCCTACTAATTCAATATATGTTACTGTCTACTATACTGTATCTGTCTTTTAGGGGACCGATAGACTTCTTTTTAGATAAAGCTATGTATGGTATTTATGATTAGCTATATATTAATATTGCCACGAGTCTATACCTGTTCTAATCATTCTTTTCTCATCTCTTTTAGGCACAATAAACGTCATCACGGAATCACACCATCACGCTATCATTGTCCACGGATTCGCCTATTTCACATATCCGCTGTGTGTGCGCATGCGCGCGCGACCGCGGGGATTATGGCCCCGTGCCCACGTCTGCCATGTACGGAGCCACTCCTCCCACGTCCCAGCGCCAAGTGTGGGGCGCGGACGCGCGCGCATGCGAGATTCCCCTCACAGGGCTTCCCCGCGTGTGTGCGCTTGCGCTCTACGGGCGGCGATACGGTTCACTCACTCGCGCCGTCTGTTGTCCGCCGGCGCGCATGCGCGGTGGGCACTCCCGGCGGGGGCCCCCCTGTGCGTACGCGCGGCTCCGTTCCACGGGCGGCGCTGCGTTCCACCAGCAGGACTTCCTGCTCACGTGCTCTGGCTTTAAATGGCGGCTGGCATACATGCACCAGCACCTTTGGAATCCACTGGCTCCCCCCTTCCCCCCTCTATGGATGTCTCAGGCTGATACGTTCTGTTTTCTTTATGTTTTATGCAACCTAGTGGCTTCCATACTACAGCAATCTAATGAACATTAGGTCCATGAGAGACTCATTCCAAAGACAATGGTAATTCCATACATATACATATGTCCCCCTCTCTCTACATGTCTCTCCATATGGAGCCACAAGAACTAGATATCTCTTTGGGAGGGCCCAAAAGGCCCCCCCCGGTGGATATTTCAATATTTCAGTTTAACAGTTACTGCTCTTCTTGTATTTTATGCCATTCAGTGGGCTTTACGCTACAGCATTCAAATGAACGTTGTGTCCACAAGAGATCTATCATATAGACGATAGCAAAGGTAATTTCACTAGAAACCTTTTAACTTATATCCCCTGTTTCACATTTTATACCTACGGTATCGGTCCCCTGCCATCACATGCATATGTATTATATGTTTTTTTCTCAGACGACTTTGTTCTTTACCTTAGGCGGGCTTTGCACGTTGTGACATCGCAGGCCGATGCTGCGATGTCGCACGCGATAGTCCCCGCCCCCGTCGCAGGTACGATATCGTGTGATAGCTGGCATAGCGAAAATTATCACTACGCCAGCTTCACATGCACTCAGCTGCCCTGCGACCGTCGCTCTGACCGGCGACCCGCCTCCTTCCTAAGGGGGCGGGTCGTGCGGCGTCATAGCGACGTCACACGGCAGGCGGCCAATAGCGCCGGAGGGGCGGAGATGAGCAGGATGTAAACATCCCGCCCACCTCCTTCCTTCCGCATATCCTACGGAAGCCGCAGTGACGCCGGTAGGAGATGTTCCTCGCTCCTGCGGCTTCACACACAGCGATGTGTGCTGCCGCAGGAACGAGGAACAACATCGGACCGTCGCGTCAGCGTAATCATGGATTACGCCGATGCTGCACCGATGATACGATTACGACGATTTTGCGCTCGTTAATCGTATCATCTAGGCTTTACACAGTACGATGTCGCATGCGATGCCGGAAGTGCGTCACTTTCAATTTGACCCCACCGACATCGCACCTGCGATGTCGTAGTGTGCAAAGCCGCCCTTAGGTTGATTACTAAGGTCCATTTGCCAACACATGTGAACTTGTTTTTACCATTCTATCATCATATACGTTTCCTGTGGTATGTTTTCTTTTGCACTATAAAAACTTTGTACTTGGGTCTAATAAGGACCAATAGCTCTCAACCTCTGGACTATTGATTGTTCACACCATAACGTGTACTTAGGTTTAATTTGTATGATTTCTTTGGAAACGAACATCTGCCAATTTTTGTCCCATGCACTATGAAAAGTGAATTTACATGTATGTGAAAATAACATTGTGTACTTATTGTGATATTTTTGTTTTTTCAATGATCATTTATTTGATAAAGGCCTAATTGTATGGCCGAAACGTCATAACATACCTTTGCATGAATAAAATTGGAATCAAAAGCATCAACATTCTCTATTTTTTCATGTTCCTTGAGTGCCCGAGTTGATTTTTTATATATCAGTCCTCAGACCCCGACATATCTTTCGCCCTTGCTTGTACGGGTGTGTGTCCGAGTGAAAAAGGCGGCGAGTTTAAATAAAAGTGCTGGGCCAATGAAGTGATGCCTTTGATGAAGTGACGTTTTTAGCTGCATGAACGCTTCATTAGTAAACTGCAACTAGGGCCTATTTTCGGGATTATGCTTATATATTAAGCCTTATTCCAAAAATGCTGAAAATTCCTGCTACGGTTTATTTTTAAAAAAACAGTGGTACAGGGACACCTGTGGGCCCTCCCAAATGTTTGATAGAAGGAAGGCCTTCCAAACTTTTTGGTAGAGGCCACGCGTGGGCCGTTCCCAATGTAAGAGTGAGGGCCGCCTGATTGACCTCCAAAATTATAGTTGAGGACTGCATGATGAGTCTGTGAATACGGTGGAGGAGGCAAAAATAAATGTATAAGATCCACAGACGACATCCCATGCACAGTGTGTCCGGAGTTACTGTAGGTGGCACTTGTGTCATTGACTGGAGAGATTTTTACACCTTCTGCAACCAAACCGTCCTAATTACAATCCAGTCTGGTGCGGATAATCCGGCTCTTCAACATTATTCCCAGAGATCCGCTGTGAGTCAGAAATACATCCGGGCGTCTCCTCACGTTGTTCCCATTCAGTTTCACCACTTTTCCATCCATTGCAGCATTTTTACAGCCTCCCAGACCGACTGCCAAGGTCCTCCAGAAAAATATTCAAGTTTCCCATTGACTTGCATTGTGTTCATTATTCAGTGCAAATAATCTGCAAGCAAACATTTTACTATTCGCCCATCACTAGGGAACATTCAGATGATAAAAGATCTGACAAACAGTCTAGCTGTGGCAGAAACCATTCTTTTTACCTGTCTATGTAGAAAAACCCAATCAACGTTTCCTCAGCAATAAATATAGGATGGATCAATCTCTTTACAAAGAAAAAGTTGCAGCAAAACGAGTTGTGTCTGGAAGATGTCGATATAAAGATCTTATCAGATGGAGAAGGAACGACAGAAAATGACTAATCAGACGAGACGTCAGCGGTAATCATTAACGCCGCCTCCTTTAGGCTATATTCCTATATTTGTGTGATATGATATGTCCATGTGGTGCCAGATTTTATCATAGAATATCGCACGGACTCAGAGCATTTCATAGACTCATTATCATATCCATCATTTTCCCGGATTTATGAATGAAATCTGCATGACTCAGATACATCGAGTATTTTATAATCTGATCCTTAAAGTCAGATTAGAATAAAACAAGCTCTATGTGCTGTCCAAGACCAAAATCAGGCAGCACACAGGAATGTAGCTTTATTATGTATAGCGTCGTCCATCAGTATATATTGTGTGTTATGGTCATATATAGCGCCGCCTCTCAGTATGTAGTGAACCTTCTTGTTACAAATAGCATCATCCCTCAGTGTATAGTGAACCTTCATTTTATATATAGCTCCGTCCCTTAGTATATAGTGAAACGTCTTGTATATATGTATGTATATAAAAATAAAAATAAAATGTATATATGTGTATATATACATACAGTATATATATATATATATATATATATATATATATACTGACAGATGGCACTATATATATATATATATATATATATATATATATATATAGTGCCATCTGTCAGTATATAGTGGACCTTCTTATATATATGGTGCCATCCCTCAGTGTATAGTGAATCTTCATTTTATATATAGCTCCGTCTCTCAGTATATAGTGAGTCTTATTATTATTATATATATATATATATATATATATATATATATATATATATATATATATATATATATATATATATATAATAATATCACCGTCCCTTAGTAGAAAGTGAACCTTCTTGATAGATTATATATATATATATATATATATATATATATATATATATATAGTGCCATCTGCCAGTATATGGTGAACCTTCTTATTATATATGGTGCCGTCCCACAGTATATAGTGAATCTTCTGGTTATATTTAGCGCCGTTTCTCAGGATATAGTGAACGAGCTTGTTATATACAGCATTGGCCCTTAGTATATACTGAACCTTCTTGTTATATATAGCTCCGTCGCTTAGTATATAGAGTATTTTATTTTATTCAGCATCCTCACTTTATTACATAGAGTCCTCTCTTGTTAGATGCAAATTAAAAGGACTGATGTGAGGCTGCATCTGACCAGAAGACAAGTCCACCTCTAGTCTCCATTACAAATAAAGCTTTACCACTCTCCCTAAGGAGCCACTTTTGCTTAAACTAACAAGTGCGAAAGATATGGAATAAATACAGGGCGCTATAACAACAAAAAAAAAACAAAAAAACAAAAAAGGAAATTGGATCTGAAAGGGATCTGCACTTACATAACAAGAGGGAGGACACTGTGAAGCGTCAGTTTTCAGCTGTAATTATCTATACACTGGTGTTTATACTCTGCACATTGCTCTATACACTTTATAAAAACGATGAATGGACAATATAATAAGACTAACTCCTTCTAAACTAGAAAAGCTACAAACAGTTTATAGCCAAAAAATGATTACAACTATTTTTTTATTAGAAAATAAAAAAAAAACCACATACATGATAGTAAATTGGGGATATACTTAAATGCACCTCCCCAATATGCCCAAAGCACAGAAGCACAGGAATAGATAAAAAAAAGATTAACTTGGTAGAACGAATGGCATCATAATGATCAACTTAGTCCTCAAACAGCTGCAATTCCCAGAATAACCACAAGAGGTCAGAAGAATCCAATATGAGCAGGTCACTTTTGTTTCAGCAAATAAATAAACTATATCCAAAAAAGAAACCGCAAAAAATGTAGTGTATGTCTGAGCGGAAAATCCCAATCACTACAAAGAGAAATAAAAATATATAGAATATGAAACAAATAGAAACGTCCTGATAAAATATTGCACATGTTTAACAGGAAATGTTATTGCACAAGGAATAGATAAAGGCGAGAAGACGTGAGGTGTAATGTATTGCACAGATCCCTTCAGTGACATACAGAGAGAAAGTCTGAAGAATGAGCCAGAAGCAGAGAAGAAGCGCAGGAGCCATAGGAAGGAGCGACCGAGAACACCGAGCTGCGGAAGACAGCGGCGAGACCATGTATATATATATGTCTGCTATACTCTGTATAGCCTGATCTGTGCTCTATATACAGCTGTGCTCGGTGCTGTGTTTATATACAGCTGTGCTCAGTGCTGTACTCTATATCCAGCTGTGCTCGGTGCTGTGCTCTATATACAGCTGTGCTCGGTGCTGTACTCTATATACAGCAGTGCTCGGTGCTGTGCTCTATATACAGCTGTGCTCTATATACAGCTGTGCTCGGTGCCGTGCTCTATATACAGCTGTGCTCGGTGCTGTACTCTATATACAGCAGTGCTCGGTGCTGTGCTCTATATACAGCTGTGCTCGGTGCTGTACTCTATATACAGCTGTGCTCTATATACAGCTGTGCTCGGTGCTGTGCTCTATATACAGCAGTGCTCGGTGCTGTGCTCTATATACAGCTGCGCTCGGTGCTGTGCTCTATATACAGCTGTGCTCGGTGCTGTGCTCTATATACAGCTGCGCTCGGTGCTGTGCTCTGTATACAGCTGTGCTAAAAGCTGCAGAGGATAAGACACAATCTTGTGCCGGAGATCGCACTCATCCTCCTCCGGGTGTGATCCACTAATGTGGGACGTCTCCTCCCCACAATACTCTGCACACACGGGATAGATTTATATTCCAGCTCCGGGAGGTGCAGGCAGCGGAGGCCATCGCCTGTGTTACCCTTCTGGGCTGTCAGCAGCTCCAGGTCGCCCCCACATCGTACAATCCGCTGCCTGCACGATATATATTGTAGTGAAGATCCTAGTGGTGGTGACAAGAGCCGGGAATAGGAGGACGAGCTCCCGCAGCAGGTTTATCTTCCCGGACACTCAGTGATGAGCAGATCCGTAGGACGGCGGCGCTGATCCCGGGATCCTCTGCGCTCTTTCCCGGCATCTCTGGCAGTGACGGCCACACACGCTCCGCGGAGATGATGGCGGAGGAGAAGTGATGGCGGAAGCTCCTCACCCGTCCGGCTGTAGCCGATAATATAGAGCTTTTATCCCGGGCAGGGAAGCACAAGAGGAGAGCGGAGCGTCACTGGGCTCAGCCGGGAGAAGGCGGGGCCTGTGCTCAATGACAGCCAATGGAAGCTCAGGAGGGTGCAGCTCAGCAGCCAATCAGTGCGCAGTAAGACTGTATATATAACAGGCGCCGCCAGCTCCGGCCTCAGTATTTTTCTCTCAGGAGATTTTTGTGTTTATTTCCCGCTCACACGATGGCAGAGACCGCACCGGCCGCCGCTCCTCCTCCCGCCGAACCGGCCGCCAAATCTAAGAAGGCGCCGAAGAAATCCGGGGCCGCCAAGAAAAGCAGCAAATCCTCCGGTCCCAGCGCCTCCGAGCTGATCATGAAAGCCGTGTCCGCCTCCAAGGAGCGCAGTGGGGTGTCTCTGGCCGCCCTGAAGAAGGTTCTGTCTGCCGGAGGATACGATGTGGAGAAGAATAACAGCCGCCTGAAGCTGGCCATCAAGGCTCTGGTCAACAAGGGCTCCCTGCTCCAGGTGAAGGGCAGCGGCGCCTCCGGGTCCTTCAAGCTGAACAAGAAGCAGGAGACGAAGGACAAGGCGGCCAAGAAGAAGCCAGCAGCTGCGGCCAAGCCTAAGAAGCCGGCAGCCAAGAAAGCGGCCAAATCTCCGAAGAAGCCCAAGAAGGCTCCGGCCGCAGCCAAGAAAAGCCCGAAAAAGGCTAAGAAGCCCGCAGCAGCCGCCAAGAAAGCGTCAAAGAGCCCCAAGAAGCTGAAGACCGCTCCAAAGCCCAAGAAGGTGACGAAGAGTCCGGCTAAGAAGGCGGCAAAACCCAAAGCTGCCAAGAGTCCGGCTAAGAAGGCGACTAAAGCCAAGAAGCCCGCGGCCAAGAAATAAGCGGGAGCCGCTCTGTCCTCCTACCACAAAGGCTCTTCTCAGAGCCACCACCTTGTCCTGCAGAGCTGTATGATCAGTGCCACCACCTTGTCCTGCAGAGCTGTATGATCAGTGTCACCACCTTGTCCTGCAGAGCTGTATGATCAGTGCCACCACCTTGTCCTGCAGAGCTGTATGATCAGTGTCCCCACCTTGTCCTGCAGAACTGTATGATCAGTGTCACCACCTTGTCCTGCAGAACTGTATGATCAGTGTCCCCACCTTGTCCTGCAGAACTGTATGATCAGTGTCACCACCTTGTCATGCAGAGCTGTATGATCAGTGCCACCTTGTCCTGCAGAGCTGTATGATCAGTGTCACCACCTTGTCCTGCAGAGCTGTATGATCAGTGTCACCACCTTGTCCTGCAGAGCTGTATGATCAGAGCCACCACCTTGTCCTGCAGAGCTGTATGATCAGTGTCACAACCTTGTCCTGCAGAGGTGTATGATCAGTGCCACGACCTTGTCCTGCAGAGCTGCATGATCATATGATCAGTGCCACCACCTTGTCCCCTCTGTATGATCAGTGTCACACCTTGTCCTGCAGAGCTGTATGATCTGTGCCACCACCTTGTTCCCTCTGTATGATCAGTGCCGGATAAATCGCTATTTGCGCTGTGATCTTGTGTACAGGGGTTGATACGGTTAACCCGGGGCTGGATGTCGGGAGCAGAGTTCTCGGGGGATGCAGTGATTATGCGGGGCTGCACTGTACAGCGCTGTGTGCGGGGAGATGGAGCTGCAGTTACATCGGTGGCTCCAGAGCCGCGAGTAGCCGGGATGTGACATCTGTTTATTAGAGCGGCGGGAAAAGCGTGTGAGTTGCTGAGCGCTGATCAATGGAGGGGACAAGTGCGGGAGTGCTGAGGGGGAGGGACACAAGCAGTGTTACAACAGGGGCGGGGTTACCGAGGGGTATTTTAAAGGGCGGAGCTTCTTCTGATGAATGATTGGTCAGAGACATAGGATGATTATTGGCTGTATAATTTTCCTTTGTGTGAACTAACCAATAGGGTGCAGGGGGCGTGTTTTACACAGGCCAATGAGGATGCGCACAGGAGGATAAATACTCTGCTCCCGCCGCTCCTCTCATCACTTCTGTTCTCCTCTATACAGAGCTATGGCCAGAACTAAGCAGACCGCCCGTAAATCCACCGGAGGGAAAGCTCCCCGCAAGCAGCTGGCCACTAAGGCCGCCAGGAAGAGCGCTCCCGCCACCGGCGGAGTGAAGAAGCCGCATCGCTACCGGCCGGGGACTGTCGCTCTCCGGGAGATCCGCCGCTACCAGAAATCCACCGAGCTGCTGATCCGGAAGCTTCCCTTCCAGCGCCTGGTGAGAGAGATCGCACAGGACTTCAAGACCGATCTGCGCTTCCAGAGCTCGGCCGTCATGGCCCTGCAGGAGGCCAGCGAGGCTTATCTGGTGGGGCTGTTCGAGGACACCAACCTGTGCGCCATCCACGCCAAGAGGGTCACCATCATGCCCAAAGACATCCAGCTGGCCCGCCGGATCCGCGGGGAGAGGGCGTAGATCTGTCCCGCACCCCCGAGCACAACACAAAGGCTCTTTTCAGAGCCACCCATATCCTCCCTCAGACGAGCTGATTCCTGGTCTCTGATTCTCCTCATTCCCCGCAGTGTCCGGGGCGCGGTCTCTACATGTGACGGGCGGCGCTGCGGAGTCTCCTGTTTGTTGCTTATTTTCTCTGCTTCAGCAGAAGCCGCAGTGTCCGCCTGGATTATCGCACTGGTGGTTTCTTAATATCTGTCCTTTTATTTGGAGCGGCTCATTGTGCGGCGCCCCCTTGATGGGGGGGGGTTTGTTGGAGCGGAACGGCTTATTCTAACAGTCTTTTCTCAGCCGCCCCTGATCCTGGAGACACTACAATGCCTGCTGTGTCGGGTGCAGTGTTCGGATTGTGTGACGCTGGAGCAGGAGATGCTGTGGTTATTCCTTGCGGCTCCGGTCTCGTCAGGATCACAGCAATCAGTGACGGACGGAGGAAGGTTCTGCTGCCATACTCATGCGCCCTGTGATGCGGTTATTGGGATCCGGTGTCTGATTTCGGGGACTGTGGGATCTGGGGATGTCGCAGGGGGATCCGCAGTCCAGATTGCTGCTCTGTTTGGAGTATATCTGCAGGTTGTGCGGAGATTGTATCGGTCTGTGATTTCGCTCTGTTCAAATACTGCCATGTTTGTAATTAGTGAAGACTCGTGAGAAAGAGATAAAGAACAAACTTCATCGTCTGCAGATCGCACAGATCTGTGCTGGGAATCGGCGGATGTAGAAATCTCATCAGAACGTCCGCCCTGAGGCCGCGTGTTACACGATGGAGACAGTGGGAGGAGCTATCGGCCACTGAGCGGGAAGGTTCAAATTCGTCGTTCTTACAATCATTTTTATTTCTCCAGAAGTGTGAACTGAACCCGATCTCCCGCAGCCGGAACATCCCCCGCAGTCACCGGGTGGCGGACCGCACAGAGGACTGCGGCTGATGACGCTTCAGCTCCGCCTCTTCCTCTAAATCTCGTTTTCCAATCTCCGTTGTTGTTTTTGCAGCTTCTAATGTGAAATATCTAAATATAGAAGTAAAAGCCGCTGTCAGGAGAGTGAGCAGCGGCCGCTCAGCACCGAGACTCCGCTCCTGCAGTCACTGCTTCCTTATACTCCGGTCACTGCAGAGCGGGAGCATCAAACGCTCCACTTCCCGGGAGATCCAGACCGCCGTGCGCCTGCTGCTGCCCGGAGAGCTGGCCAAGCACGCCGTGTCCGAGGGCACCAAGGACGTCACCAAGTACACCAGCGCCAAGTGATCACCACCGCTGCTCCGCACCACAAAGGCTCTTCTAAGAGCCACCACCCATTCATCACAGGAGCTGGCGCCGCTGATCTCTAGCTACATATCTGTAATGTAGCACAGGGAGTGCGGGGGATGAGGCTGCTCCGTGCAGTGGAGACATTCTCGCGTGTTACTGGTTTATCTGGGGCTGTGATTTGCAGTCACTGATCTGATATCGGCCCCTACACGATAGTTTGGAAATATAAAGCACTATATGGGGATACAGAGTATGTAGATGTGGATGTAATATGCTCTATGGTGATTTGTAGCACAATGTATATAGGGTGTACAGCACTATATGGCGGTAATCAGGACTGAGGAGACAAAGCCCAGCTCCCCAGTAATGCCTGAGTGCAGTCATGTGCAGAGCACGGATAGTTACTGCCGAGACTAAATGCAGGGGAGAAATCCAGCTCCGTGGGCAGAAAATGATTTATTGGTGCGTGTTATATAACACAATATGGCAGTCTGCAACAGTACTTGGAGGTATACAGGATTATATGAGGACTATACACGTTAGTACTATATGGGCTTATAGATCAATATGTCGTATGTATATGGCTAATTTATGCAGGTATACAGCACCATGGGGGAGTGTACAGCAGTAATATCTATGCACTATATGGGGGTTATATAACAGTATATCGAGATATGCAGAATAATATTGGAATATACAGCAGTATATGAGGTTTACTGGAATGAAGGTTGTGTCTATATTTAACATAATCGCTCTAGAAGCGGGAAAATAACCGGACAATGAGCGGGAAATTCAAAATCACCAACAGTCTTGCGCTCAGCCAATCAGCAGAGGGGCGAAGCCGATTATATAATTTCCCCGCCTCTGAATTACGTCATCACTCCTGTTAAATTTTTCTGGTCCTCTCTCTCTATATAAAGGAGGACTGTGCACTCGTCAGTCATAGTTTTCTGATGACTACGTGGAAGATGTCTGGACGCGGCAAAGGAGGGAAAGGTCTGGGGAAGGGCGGCGCCAAGCGGCACAGGAAGGTTCTCCGGGACAACATCCAGGGCATCACCAAGCCCGCCATCCGCCGTCTCGCCCGCAGAGGAGGCGTCAAGCGCATCTCCGGCCTCATCTATGAGGAGACTCGCGGCGTCCTGAAAGTCTTCCTGGAGAACGTGATCCGTGACGCCGTCACCTACACCGAGCACGCCAAGAGGAAGACCGTCACCGCCATGGACGTGGTGTACGCGCTCAAGCGCCAGGGCCGCACTCTCTACGGCTTCGGAGGTTAATGATTTTGCTAAAAAAAAAACCAAAGGCTCTTTTAAGAGCCACCTACAGTTTCTGAGAGGAAGCGCCTGCTGCGGGGGGAGGGGCGGGATATCGGGGCTACGCTGCTTTAGGGGTGGCTGGAAACATCGAGGGCTCTAAGGGGTTAATGGTTAGGGTCTGTGGATGGAGGCAGAGACCTGCTTAGTGCTGATTGTCTGGGCTTAGAATTTTTCCCTGACTGGCTGCTTTTCTCTCGCTCTTTGTTCTGAGTGATCCGCGGTGTTAGGCGGGAGCGACTCCGGCTCTCAGTGAAAATTTAATATATAGGTTAAATTCAGCACTATATGGTGATCTATACTATTAGAGGGCATCCAGCACTATATATGGGAGTATACAGCATTACATTGAGGTGCACAGCACTTTATGATGTAGAAAGCCCTGTATGGACGTTATACAGCGCTCTATAGCAGTACAGAGCTCTATTCGGGCCCCAAAAAACATCTGCTAAAATATGTGACAACCTAATAATCTCCCCGCTGTGCCGTATAGTCCATAATGTTCTGTATATCTATAAAGCACTAGCTGTACTACCCGGCTTCGCCCGGGTTAATAACTGCTGTTAACAAAATAGAATGTATTAACAAAAATGTATTCTGCACAAAAACCACAATACAAATAGATATAAATGTAATTATTAAATTGTTGCCTATATTAACCAATCAGAGCTCAGAATAATTAACTGTAGCAAAATAGAAGCTAAGCTGTGATTGGTTGCTATTGGCAGCCTGATAAATCTCCAGGCAACAGAAAGCCCTCCCCCTGACAGTATATATTAGCTCACACATACACATATAGACAGGTCATGTGACTGACAGCTGCCGTATTTCCTATATGGTACATTTGTTGTTCTTGTAGTTTGGCTGCTTATTAATCAGATTTTTATTTGTGAAGGATAATACCAGACTTGTGTGTGTTTAGGGCGATTATGTGGCGAGGTTGGTGTATGTGTGGTGAGATGTGTGCTGAGGGTGGTATATGTGTTCAAGCACGTGGTAGTGTGTGGCGCATTTTGTGTGTGTGTTCATATCCCCGAGTGTGGTGAGTATCCCATGTCGGGGTCCCACCTTAGTAACTGTACGGTATATACTCTTTGGCGCCATCACTCTCATTCTTTAAGTCCCCCTTGTTCACATCTGGCAGCTGTCAATTTGCCCCCAACACTTTTCGTTTCACTTTTTCCCCATTATGTAGATAAGGGCAAAATTGATTGGTAAATTGGAACGCGCGGGGTTAAAATTTCGCCTCACAACATAGCACCCGGCACTGCCGGGATAGTAACTGTCTCTCTGTTTCTCTCCCATTCTCTGTCTGTCTCCCCCTCTGTATATATCTCTCTGTCTCTCTCTATCTCTTTGTCTCTTTCCCTGTCTGTCTATCTCTGTCTCTTTCCTTATCTGTCTCTCTCCCGGTCTGTCTCTTCCCTCTGTCTGTCTCTTTCCCTGTCTATGTCTGTCTGTTTCCCTGTGTCTGTCTCTTTCCCTGTCTATGTCTGTCTTTTTCCCTGTCTGTCTGTTTCCCTGTGTATGTCTCTTAACTAGAGATGAGCGAACCGGTCCCGGTTCGGCTCGAGGCGGTTCGCCGAACGGGGGGTCTGGCTCGAGTTCGGCTCGTCGAACGTTCGACGAACCGAACTCGAGCCCATAGGAAACAATGGCAGGCAATCACAAACACAGTAAAACACCTAGAAAACACCCTGAAAGGTGTCCAAAAGGTGACAAACAACTCACAACATAACACAAACACATGGGAAAGTGACAAGGACATATACTCATGTGAAAACAAAACAGCTGGACAAGGAAAAAGAGGGAGACACACAGATATATGAGTATATGCAAAGAAACATCGATTCCATTATTGTGCAACTTGAGCCCTGCTCATTTTAGGCTTCCAATCTGGATAAATTGCCTGAGCTCGCCACGTACGCCTTGAGGATCTTGTCGTGTCCTGCAGCCAGCGTTCTCTCGGAACCTGTCTTCAGTGCTGCTGGGGGTCTGCTGGCAGATAAGCACACGTGTCTGTCCACTGACAATGTGGACCTGGCTCTCAGAGGACTTTTCTTCCCCTGGGTCAGCCAGGGGAGGCGAAAGGCACGCGTATTTTTGAGAGTGCTTCATGCAAAGCATCTTTTTCTTTGTCAAAAGGGGGGCTCAACCGATGCCAGTCAAGTGGGGTGTGTGTGGCCCAGTTAGTGGCAACGAGGGAGACTGTGGTTGGAGTCCCCTCGCTGTGTCTCTAAAAGAACCAAGATGAACAAGTCATGGCTCTCAGAGGACTTTTCTTCCCCTGGGTCAGCCAGGGGACGGGAAAGGCACGCGTATTTTTGAGAGTGCTTCATGCAAAGCATCTTTTTCTTTTTCAAAAGGGGGCTCAACCGATGCCAGTCAAGTGGGGTGTGTGTGGCCCAGTTAGTGGCAACGAGGGAGACTGTGGTTGGAGTCCCCTCGCTGTGTCTCTAAAAGAACCAAGATGAACAAGTCATGGCTCTCAGAGGACTTTTCTTCCCCTGGGTCAGCCAGGGGACGGGAAAGGCACGCGTATTTTTGAGAGTGCTTCATGCAAAGCATCTTTTTCTTTTTCAAAAGGGGGCTCAACCGATGCCAGTCAAGTGGGGTGTGTGTGGCCCAGTTAGTGGCAACGAGGGAGACTGTGGTTGGAGTCCCCTCGCTGTGTCTCTAAAAGAACCAAGATGAACAAGTCATGGCTCTCAGAGGACTTTTCTTCCCCTGGGTCAGCCAGGGGACGGGAAAGGCACGCGTATTTTTGAGAGTGCTTCATGCAAAGCATCTTTTTCTTTTTCAAAAGGGGGCTCAACCGATGCCAGTCAAGTGGGGTGTGTGTGGCCCAGTTAGTGGCAACGAGGGAGACTGTGGTTGGAGTCCCCTCGCTGTGTCTCTAAAAGAACCAAGATGAACAAGTCATGGCTCTCAGAGGACTTTTCTTCCCCTGGGTCAGCCAGGGGACGGGAAAGGCACGCGTATTTTTGAGAGTGCTTCATGCAAAGCATCTTTTTCTTTTTCAAAAGGGGGCTCAACCGATGCCAGTCAAGTGGGGTGTGTGTGGCCCAGTTAGTGGCAACGAGGGAGACTGTGGTTGGAGTCCCCTCGCTGTGTCTCTAAAAGAACCAAGATGAACAAGTCATGGCTCTCAGAGGACTTTTCTTCCCCTGGGTCAGCCAGGGGACGGGAAAGGCACGCGTATTTTTGAGAGTGCTTCATGCAAAGCATCTTTTTCTTTTTCAAAAGGGGGCTCAACCGATGCCAGTCAAGTGGGGTGTGTGTGGCCCAGTTAGTGGCAACGAGGGAGACTGTGGTTGGAGTCCCCTCGCTGTGTCTCTAAAAGAACCAAGATGAACAAGTCATGGCTCTCAGAGGACTTTTCTTCCCCTGGGTCAGCCAGGGGACGGGAAAGGCACGCGTATTTTTGAGAGTGCTTCATGCAAAGCATCTTTTTCTTTTTCAAAAGGGGGCTCAACCGATGCCAGTCAAGTGGGGTGTGTGTGGCCCAGTTAGTGGCAACGAGGGAGACTGTGGTTGGAGTCCCCTCGCTGTGTCTCTAAAAGAACCAAGATGAACAAGTCATGGCTCTCAGAGGACTTTTCTTCCCCTGGGTCAGCCAGGGGACGGGAAAGGCACGCGTATTTTTGAGAGTGCTTCATGCAAAGCATCTTTTTCTTTTTCAAAAGGGGGCTCAACCGATGCCAGTCAAGTGGGGTGTGTGTGGCCCAGTTAGTGGCAACGAGGGAGACTGTGGTTGGAGTCCCCTCGCTGTGTCTCTAAAAGAACCAAGATGAACAAGTCATGGCTCTCAGAGGACTTTTCTTCCCCTGGGTCAGCCAGGGGACGGGAAAGGCACGCGTATTTTTGAGAGTGCTTCATGCAAAGCATCTTTTTCTTTGTCAAAAGGGGGGGTCAACCGATGCCAGTCAAGTGGGGTGTGTGTGGCCCAGTTAGTGGCAACGAGGGAGACTGTGGTTGGAGTCCCCTCGCTGTGTCTCTAAAAGAACCAAGATGAACAAGTCATGGCTCTCAGAGGACTTTTCTTCCCCTGGGTCAGCCAGGGGACGGGAAAGGCACGCGTATTTTTGAGAGTGCTTC
Organism: Anomaloglossus baeobatrachus; assembly: GCF_048569485.1. Lineage (NCBI taxonomy): Eukaryota > Metazoa > Chordata > Amphibia > Anura > Aromobatidae > Anomaloglossus > Anomaloglossus baeobatrachus. The sequence goes on along the minus strand of NC_134356.1, from coordinate 18,545,933 downwards.
ATGCAAAGCATCTTTTTCTTTTTCAAAAGGGGGCTCAACCGATGCCAGTCAATTGGGGTGTGTGTGGCCCAGTTAGTGGCAACGAGGGAGACTGTGGTTGGAGTCCCCTCGCTGTGTCTCTAAAAGAACCAAGATGAACAAGTCATGGCTCTCAGAGGACTTTTCTTCCCCTGGGTCAGCCAGGGGACGGGAAAGGCACGCGTATTTTTGAGAGTGCTTCATGAAAAGCATCTTTTTCTTTGTCAAAAGGGGGGGTCAACCGATGCCAGTCAAGTGGGGTGTGTGTGGCCCAGTTAGTGGCAACGAGGGAGACTGTGGTTGGAGTCCCCTCGCTGTGTCTCTAAAAGAACCAAGATGAACAAGTCATGGCTCTCAGAGGACTTTTCTTCCCCTGGGTCAGCCAGGGGACGGGAAAGGCACGCGTATTTTTGAGAGTGCTTCATGCAAAGCATCTTTTTCTTTGTCAAAAGGGGGGGTCAACCGATGCCAGTCAAGTGGGGTGTGTGTGGCCCAGTTAGTGGCAACGAGGGAGACTGTGGTTGGAGTCCCCTCGCTGTGTCTCTAAAAGAACCAAGATGAACAAGTCATGGCTCTCAGAGGACTTTTCTTCCCCTGGGTCAGCCAGGGGACGGGAAAGGCACGCGTATTTTTGAGAGTGCTTCATGCAAAGCATCTTTTTCTTTTTCAAAAGGGGGCTCAACCGATGCCAGTCAAGTGGGGTGTGTGTGGCCCAGTTAGTGGCAACGAGGGAGACTGTGGTTGGAGTCCCCTCGCTGTGTCTCTAAAAGAACCAAGATGAACAAGTCATGGCTCTCAGAGGACTTTTCTTCCCCTGGGTCAGCCAGGGGACGGGAAAGGCACGCGTATTTTTGAGAGTGCTTCATGCAAAGCATCTTTTTCTTTTTCAAAAGGGGGCTCAACCGATGCCAGTCAAGTGGGGTGTGTGTGGCCCAGTTAGTGGCAACGAGGGAGACTGTGGTTGGAGTCCCCTCGCTGTGTCTCTAAAAGAACCAAGATGAACAAGTCATGGCTCTCAGAGGACTTTTCTTCCCCTGGGTCAGCCAGGGGACGGGAAAGGCACGCGTATTTTTGAGAGTGCTTCATGCAAAGCATCTTTTTCTTTTTCAAAAGGGGGCTCAACCGATGCCAGTCAAGTGGGGTGTGTGTGGCCCAGTTAGTGGCAACGAGGGAGACTGTGGTTGGAGTCCCCTCGCTGTGTCTCTAAAAGAACCAAGATGAACAAGTCATGGCTCTCAGAGGACTTTTCTTCCCCTGGGTCAGCCAGGGGACGGGAAAGGCACGCGTATTTTTGAGAGTGCTTCATGCAAAGCATCTTTTTCTTTTTCAAAAGGGGGCTCAACCGATGCCAGTCAAGTGGGGTGTGTGTGGCCCAGTTAGTGGCAACGAGGGAGACTGTGGTTGGAGTCCCCTCGCTGTGTCTCTAAAAGAACCAAGATGAACAAGTCATGGCTCTCAGAGGACTTTTCTTCCCCTGGGTCAGCCAGGGGACGGGAAAGGCACGCGTATTTTTGAGAGTGCTTCATGCAAAGCATCTTTTTCTTTTTCAAAAGGGGGCTCAACCGATGCCAGTCAAGTGGGGTGTGTGTGGCCCAGTTAGTGGCAACGAGGGAGACTGTGGTTGGAGTCCCCTCGCTGTGTCTCTAAAAGAACCAAGATGAACAAGTCATGGCTCTCAGAGGACTTTTCTTCCCCTGGGTCAGCCAGGGGACGGGAAAGGCACGCGTATTTTTGAGAGTGCTTCATGCAAAGCATCTTTTTCTTTGTCAAAAGGGGGGGTCAACCGATGCCAGTCAAGTGGGGTGTGTGTGGCCCAGTTAGTGGCAACGAGGGAGACTGTGGTTGGAGTCCCCTCGCTGTGTCTCTAAAAGAACCAAGATGAACAAGTCATGGCTCTCAGAGGACTTTTCTTCCCCTGGGTCAGCCAGGGGACGGGAAAGGCACGCGTATTTTTGAGAGTGCTTCATGCAAAGCATCTTTTTCTTTGTCAAAAGGGGGGGTCAACCGATGCCAGTCAAGTGGGGTGTGTGTGGCCCAGTTAGTGGCAACGAGGGAGACTGTGGTTGGAGTCCCCTCGCTGTGTCTCTAAAAGAACCAAGATGAACAAGTCATGGCTCTCAGAGGACTTTTCTTCCCCTGGGTCAGCCAGGGGACGGGAAAGGCACGCGTATTTTTGAGAGTGCTTCATGCAAAGCATCTTTTTCTTTTTCAAAAGGGGGCTCAACCGATGCCAGTCAAGTGGGGTGTGTGTGGCCCAGTTAGTGGCAACGAGGGAGACTGTGGTTGGAGTCCCCTCGCTGTGTCTCTAAAAGAACCAAGATGAACAAGTCATGGCTCTCAGAGGACTTTTCTTCCCCTGGGTCAGCCAGGGGACGGGAAAGGCACGCGTATTTTTGAGAGTGCTTCATGCAAAGCATCTTTTTCTTTTTCAAAAGGGGGCTCAACCGATGCCAGTCAAGTGGGGTGTGTGTGGCCCAGTTAGTGGCAACGAGGGAGACTGTGGTTGGAGTCCCCTCGCTGTGTTTTACATGCTTTTAGAAGGGCATGAAATGGCTTGGAGGTTGACTTTCATCATATGCAAACTGTTGGCTACCAAAATGCTGCCTTTCCAACAACTGTGGTTATAGGCAATGAGGAACATACTGATGAAGATGAGACGCAGATACCCGATTGGGATGACAACTTAAATATTCGGTCAGGGCAAGAAGAAACTCGGTCTGAGGGGTAGGGGAGTGCAAACACAACAATTGATGATTAAGTTCTAGATCACACCTACTGTCAACCCACAGTCAGACACTCGAGGAGGTCAACAGAGGCGGTGGAGGAGGATGCAACCGACGTCGAAGTAACCTGGCGCCTTCCTGGACACAGTCGGAGCACTGGTAGCACGTCTACAACTGCATCCTCAGCCACCACTCTGCCTCTGAGCATTATTCGGGGTGGATCAACAGGTCGCATGGCCTCTAAGCCTTGCCTAGCCAGGTCCTTTTTTGACATAGAAAAAGATCGCCCAAATTATGTGATCTGTAAAATTTGTCATGGTTCTCTTAGTAGAGGTCAAAACCTCAGCAGTTTGACAACTTCTTCCATGAATCGTCACATGAATAAATATCATATGGCCCGATGGGAAGCTCACCGTGCTGCAATGCGGCCTAGCGGAGCGAACCATCCACCGCCTGCCCCTTCCAGTGCATCCGCGCGCTCGTCATCTTCTAGGACTGTGGGGACAGCTGTCACACCTGTTTTTCCACCCACAACTTCCACCACTGTAACCGCAACAGGCAGTTTGCTTGGTAGGTCGTCAGTTGGTTTGGAAGGGGAAACAAGTGAGTGTGTACAGCTCTCTCAGACATCGATAGCACCAACTTTGGATGAAGGCAACATCATGTCTCCGCCTGCACTTTCCTCACAAAGCTGCATTTTTCCAGGGACACCCGACTCAACACCGTCTACACACAGCAGCCAGATCTCTGTCCCTCAGATGTGGTCAAATAAAAGGCCACTTCCTGCGACCCATGACAAAGCGAAGAGGTTGACTCTATCCCTCTGTAAGCTGTTGACTACAGAAATGCTGCCTTTCCGCCTAGTGGACACACAGGATTTTAGAGACCTTATGTCTGTCGCTGTGCCCCAGTACCAGATGCCTAGTCGCCACTACTTCTCTAAGAAAGGTGTGCCCGCGCTACACCAGCATGTCGCACACAACATCACCGCTTCCTTGAGAAACTCTGTGTGTGAACGGGTGCATTTCACCACCGATACTTGGACCAGTAAGCATGGACAGGGACGTTACATGTCGCTGACTGGCCACTGGGTAACTATGGTGATAGATGGTGAAGGGTCTGCTGCACAAGTCTTGCCGTCCCCACGACTTGTGTGTCAATCCTCTGTCTGTCCAAGTTCCGCCACTGCTTCTGCATCCTCCACCTCATCTGGGTCCTCCACCTCCGCCCCAAGCCTGCCTGGTCAGGCCACCAGCGTTCTCACTGCGCAGAAGGAATCACGCACCCCTCATTACTATGCTGGCAGCCGAGCGCAACGGCATCAGGCGGTCTTTAGCTTGACATGTCTTTGAAATAGGAGTCACACAGCGACTGAGTTGTGGGCAGCTCTGGAGACTGATTTTGATAAATGGTTGTCTCCACTCAACCTGCAGCCTGGTAAGGCCGTGTGCGACAATGCTGCAAACCTGGGTGCGGCCCTTCGCCTGGGCAAGGTGACACACGTGCCTTGTATGGCTCACGTGTTTAACCTTGTTGTCCAGCAATTTTTAACACACTATCCCGGCCTAGATGGCCTTCTGACCAGGGCACGGAAACTGTCTGCAGTGCTCACTTCCGCCGTTCAACCGCCGCACCTGAGCGACTTGCATCGCTCCAGAAGTCTTTCGGCCTGCCGGTTCATCGCCTGAAATGCGATGTGGCGACACGCTGGAATTCAACTCTCCACATGTTACAGCGACTGTGGCAGCACCGGCGAGCCCTGGTGCAATACGTCATGATGTATAGCCTGGGCCAACGAGATGCAGAAGTGGGGCAGATCACCCTGATGGAGTGATCTCAGATCAAGGACCTATGCACCCTTCTGCACAGTTTCGACATGGCGACGAATATGTTTAGCGCTGACAATGCCATTATCAGCATGACGATTACAGTCATTTACATGCTGGAGCACACGCTAAACACTATTCGTAGTCAGGGGGTGGGACAACAGGAAGGGGAGGAACTACAGGAGGATTCATATGCGCAAGACACAACAACATCACCAAGGTCCAGACGTTCATCATCACCAACGCGGCAGGCATGGGACCATGGGGGACAGGGATCAACAAGGGCGCATGGTAGCAGGTGAGATGTTGAGGAAGGTGCAGGAGGACATGAAGATATGGAGGACGAACTGTCCATGGACATGGAAGACTCAGCAGATGAGGGGGACCTTGGTCAAATTTCAGTTGAAAGAGGTTGGGGGGAGATGACAGAGGAAGAAAGAACGGTTAGCACCTCTATGCCACAAACACAGCGTGGACTTGGTGCGCATGGCTGCGCAAGACACATGAGTGCCTTCTTGTTGCACTACCTCCAACATGACCCTCGTATTGTCAAAATTAGAAGTGATGATGACTACTGGCTTGCCACACTATTAGATCCCCGGGACAAGTCCAAATTTTGTGACATAATTCCACCCATAGAAAGGGACGCACGTATGCAGGAGTATCAGCAGAAGCTGTTACTCGATCTTAGCTCGGCTTTTCCACCAAACAACCGTGCAGGTGAAGGGAGTGATTCTCCCAGTTGTAACTTGACAAACATGGGACGGCCTCGTCATCTTCAACAGTCTACCCGTACCAGTAGGACCGTATCTGGTGCTGGTAACAGCAATTTTATGGAATCTTTTCATAATTTTTTTAGACCCTCCTTTGCAAGGCCACCAGAGACAACAAGTCTGACACATAGTCAACGGATGGAGAGGATGATACAGGAGTATCTCCAAATGAACATCGATGCAATGACTTTGCAAATGGAGCCTTGCTCCTTTTGTGCTTCAAATCTAGAAAAATGTCAAGAGCTCTCCAGTTACGCCTCGAAGATTTTGTCGTGTCCAGCTGCCAGCGTTGTCTCTGAACGTGTCTTCAGTGCTGCTGGGTGTGTGCTGACAGATAAGCGCACGCGTCTGTCCAGTGACAATGTGGACAGACTGACGTTCATCAAAATGAACAAGTCATGGATCCAGAAGGAATTTACTACCCCTGTGTCATCCTGGGGAGAGTAAATGCTTGTGGATTTGGAATGTGCTTGATGCAAATCAAAACATCCTGTTTGCAACTAGGGCACAAGTGCTGCCACTGATAAGGTGTCTGTGTGGGGCCCAATTTTTGGAAAAAAAGGGAGACTCCGCTTGGAGTAACCCTTGCTTGCTGTGTTTTTTAAAAATGATACAAGATGAACAGATCTGAAGGCAAGATGAAGCCAACATCATGTCTCCGCCTGCACTTTTCTCACAAACCTGCATTTTTCCAGGGACACCCTACTCAACACCGTCTACAGACAGCAGCCAGATCTCTGTCCCTCAGATGTGGTCAAATAAAAGGCCACTTACTGCGACCCATGACAAAGCTAAGTGGTTGACTCTATCCCTCTGTAAGCTGTTGGCTACCGAAATGCTGCCTTTACGCGTAGTGGACACACAGGATTTTACAGACCTTATGTCTGTCGCTGTGCCCCAGTACCAGATGCCCAATCACCACTGCTTCTCCAAGAAAAGCATGCCCGCGCTACACCGGCATGTCGCACACAACATCACCACTTCCTTGAGAAAATCTGTGTGCGACAGGGTGCATTTCAACACAGATACTTGGACCAGTAAGCATAGACAGGGTCATTACATGTCACTGACTGGGCACTGGCAAACTATGGTGAGAGATGGAGAAGGGTCTGCTGTACAAGTCTTGCCGTCCCCACGAGTTGTTTCAATCCTTGTTCTGTATGTAGAAGTTAATACACTGCTTCTGCCTCTTCAACCTCGTGTGGGTCCTCTACCTTTGCGCAAACCCTGTGTGGTCAGGCCACCCTTCCTTGCAACTGCGCACAAGGACTACCACACACCTCCTTACTATGCTGGCAGCAGAGCTCAATGCCATCAGGCGGTCAAAGTTTTACTTTGAAATGTATGGGAAATGTGAGTCACACCGCTATTACAGAGAATAGTAGTCAGGCAGGGTCAAAACATTAATTGAGGAACAGGAACAGAATGGGACGGCCAGGACTTAATCAGAAAACAAGCAGAGGTGAAATGCGTATCGGCCAACAAGGTACATAAACAGCAAGCAGGAAAAGTAGTCAGGTAACAAGCACACAAAATCATAAAACTGAACTGGGGGTAAAATTAACCAGAGGTTCATAGCTATGTCTGGCAGTGGTCTGCAGACAGGATGGGCATAAAAAAGGGTGTGGTGTCTTCCCATTGGTTGTAGCTGAATGATGGTATTTCATCTGTGAGATACCCACCAGCTACATTCAGCCAGAGATTCTGCATCTGTCAAGGTAATGCAGCCCAGTGGGTGAGCATAACCTGCGTCCACCTGCGCCGCTGGCATCGACTACTCTCCCATCATCAGCACTATTCATGAAAGGAACACGTTGTCACCTGGCGACCGGAGTACAAATTGACGGAGCGGACTCCGTTGGTGACTTAACAGCCGTGTGCGGCAATGATGCAAACCTGGCTGCGGGCCATCCTCAGGGCAATGTGACACACGTGCCTTTTATGGCTCACGTGTTGATCCGAATTCTCCAGCAATTTTTAAAACACCATCACGGCCTACATGGCCTTGTGCAGCGGGCACGCTCGCTATGTGCTCACTTCCATCGTGCGCACACAGCAGCTCAACAACTTTCATCACTCCGGAAGTCTTAGGGTCTGGCAGTTAAACGCCGGAAATGCGATGTTCCGACACGCAGGAATTGGAATCTGCACATGTTGCAGCGTGTGTGGCAGCACCGCAGAGCCCTGCTGAAATACGGTAAGACATATAGCCTGGGATAAGTTGATCCAGAGGTGGTGCAGATCACGCTGCTGGAGTGGTGTCAGATCAAGGACCTATGCACCCTGCTACACAGTTTTGAAATGTCGACGAAGATGTTTAGCACTGGCAATGTCATTCTCAGCGTGACAATTCTGGTCATCTACATGATGGAGCACACTGTAATTATTATTCGGAGTCAGGTGTTGGGACAAGAGGAAGGGGAGGAAGTACAGGAGGAGTCATATGCGGAAGGGATAACAAGATCTACGAGGTCCAGATGGTCAGCGGCACCTATGCGGCAGTCATGGTGAGGGAGAGGGATTAACAAGGGCGCATAGTATCAGCAAAAAGTGTTGATGAAAGTGCAGGAGCCCATGAAGAAATGGAGGACGAACTGGCGATGGGCATGGAAGACTCAGCAGATGAGTGAGAGCTTGCTCACATTTCGGTTGTGCGAGGTTGTGGGTAGAGGGCAGAGGAAGGATGCACGATTCTCACCTCTCTGCCACCAACACACCAAGGACTTGGTCCTCCTGGATGCACAAGACACATGAGCGCCTTCTTGCTGCACTACCTACATGACCCTCGGATTGTATGAATTTGAAGTAATCCTGAATACTGGGTTGCCACACTGTTAGATCCCCGGTACAAGACAAAATTTGGCGAACTAATTCCTGCCATAGAAATAGACGCACGTATACAGGAGTATCTGCAGAATGTGGTACGCAATCTTAGATCTACTTTTCCACTAAACACCAGTGCTGCACAGAGTGAATCTCAACACTTTGTCATGGATAGGAGGAAATGGTCTTTTACTTGTCCACATCGGAGGGACCGAGGGATGGCTGCTGTGCTGAGATGGCGTTGAGTACGGTGTCCCTGCACAGTTGCACTTTTGGTCATATCCCAAAATGAGTTGAAAAAGGACAGATGCTGTTGGAAAGGGGAACAGGTGTGTTGGAAAGGGGAAAAAAATTTTGGTCCGTGGATTTGGTGGTTAAACAACTGTAACATTTGCTGAAGAAACAACATCTGTTACAGTGGGACTGGCAGATTTGGATAAAGTGGTATATAATCTGTGACCGCTATATAACAAAAATTAATAAGAAAAGAAAGAGAAAGGTATATATCACCTTCAGCAGTCAGTGTCCACCGTGCTCCCAGTTGGAAAAGGAGAGGTTGGCAACTTGAAGGTTTGGTGGAGGATACAGAGCTGTGTGGCTATGAAACTAATAGTAGCCTGAACCGAGTTAGACGCCATTCGGATCTGGAGACTGTGAGCCCTGTTAGCGTCACAGGGTCCACATGCCCACCCAGCCCAGGAACTCCCTGTTAACAACACAGGGGCCATTGAGTACGCTGACCGTGTGCGTAGGGGCCACACCTGTGGACAGCAGGCGCATCAGCAGCAGCAGGCCTGTTAATGCCACTGGGCTGCACAAGCAGGACTGTTAGGACAGGAGCTGGTCTTAACCGTTCTGCGTTACCAACTGTGGTGGTGGCCTGCATCCACCACCCTATCCCTGCCTACCTCTGGCCTAAAGCCGCAATGGGTTCAACACATGGAGGTGTGCTCTTTCGGAGCATAATAGAAGACTGCGCACCTCCTTGTTGGCTCCAGCCCCTTTTATAACCTGGGTCCGCCCCAAACCAGGGTGAACCACAATGCACCTCCTGGAGACAAAAGCAGAGTGACACGTCATGAGTGGCATAACTAGCGTCCTATTTGGAAACGCAACTTCAATGATGACCTCATGGCTGCCATGACCCAAACACCTCACCAGTCATCGTCTGACCATCAATAATGCGGTGACAAGTCATAGGTGTGGGCCTCTGCAAGCCATTTGGGAGGACACCTGATGCCCTGTGGTCTATATGGGACCCCCACATCAGGGCCAGGGCCAAAGAGTTCATTACCGGACCTAGTCTCTGATGCAGGAAGTGCCTGAGCATGCTCAGTAGCATGAAATACAGTCTCTGAAAAAAGACTATCAGCTTTAGCATGGTGTCTAGGCACAAAACAGGACTTAGACCCGGCACAGAATGCAAGCACCTGTGCAAAGAGGCTTTTCACACTTAGTGTGGGAGCATGCGCTGTATCCCGAAATGAAGACTTAGCGTCAGGAATGGCACAGTCAGGCTGAGCATACTCACTAGGCGAAACACTGTAATTATGCTGCAGCTGGGGTACATCGGCACACGCATGCGCACTAGCTGCCTCTCCACACTTAGACGTGGAGGGGAAATTTGTCTTGGAGATGCTGTCTATGAACAGAAGGAAAAGCTAAAGGAAGCCTGACTTTCTATCCCTCCGAATTATGAAATGCAGCAATGAATTCCATGAGTTTGCTATAACATTAGCGTAGCTAAATGTGCATGAGGGTGTGATGTAGAGGTGCTAGAAATAGCTTGTCACCAGTGGGGCACTAATGGAATACAACAGCCAGTTCTATGATGCCACAAAATGGCAGTATTTTGTGCTATCATTATAGCTTATTAAAAACAGAGCACGAGGTTGTCATGCAGAGGTGCTGCACATAGATTTGCAGTAGTGTGAATAGACAAAAGTACAATAGCCACGTTTAGGATACAACTAGGTACAGTGAGTGTTTGCTAGTATAATGGCTGAGTTTAAAAAAGTTTGAGTGTGCAATGCAGGCAGATGTCCTGCAAATATCGTTCCAATACTGTGAATTGACAAAAGTACAATAGCCACGTTTAGGATACAACTAGGTACAGTGAGTGTTTGCTAGTATAATGGCTGAGTTTAAAAAAGTTTGAGTGTGCAATGCAGGCAGACGTGCTGCAAATAACGTTCCAATACTGTGAATAGACAAAAGTACAATAGCCACGTTTAGGATACAACTAGGTACAGTGAGTGTTTGCTAGTATAATGGCTGAGTTTAAAAAAGTTTGAGTGTGCAATGCAGGCAGACGTGCTGCAAATAACGTTCCAATACTGTGAATTGACAAAAGTACAATAGCCACGTTTAGGATACAACTAGGTACACTGAGTGTTTGCTAGTATAATGGCTGAGTTTAAAAAAGTTTGAGTGTGCAATGCAGGCAGACGTGCTGCAAATAACGTTCCAATACTGTGAATTGACAAAAGTACAATAGCCACGTTTAGGATACAACTAGGTACAGTGAGTGTTTGCTAGTATAATGGCTGAGTTTAAAAAAGTTAGAGTGTGCAATGCAGGCAGACGTGCTGCAAATAACGTTCCAATACTGTGAATAGACAAAAGTACAATAGCCACGTTTAGGATACAACTAGGTACACTGAGTGTTTGCTACTATAAATGGCTGAGTTTAAAAAAGTTTGAGTGTGCAATGCAGGCAGACGTGCTGCAAATAACGTTCCAATACTGTGAATTGACAAAAGTACAATAGCCACGTTTAGGATACAACTAGGTACACTGAGTGTTTGCTACTATAAATGGCTGAGTTTAAAAAAGTTTGAGTGTGCAATGCAGGCAGACGTGCTGCAAATAACGTTCCAATACTGTGAATTGACAAAAGTACAATAGCCACGTTTAGGATACAACTAGGTACAGTGAGTGTTTGCTAGTATAATGGCTGAGTTTAAAAAAGTTAGAGTGTGCAATGCAGGCAGACGTGCTGCAAATATCGTTCCAATACTGTGAATAGACAAAAGTAAAATAGCCACGTTTAGGATACAACTAGGTACACTGAGTGTTTGCTAGTATAATGGCTGAGTTTAAAAAAGTTAGAGTGTGCAATGCAGGCAGACGTGCTGCAAATAACGTTCCAATACTGTGAATTGACAAAAGTACAATAGCCACGTTTAGGATACAACTAGGTACAGTGAGTGTTTGCTAGTATAATGGCTGAGTTTAAAAAAGTTTGAGTGTGCAATGCAGGCAGACGTGCTGCAAATAACGTTCCAATACTGTGAATTGACAAAAGTACAATAGCCACGTTTAGGATACAACTAGGTACAGTGAGTGTTTGCTAGTATAATGGCTGAGTTTAAAAAAGTTTGAGTGTGCAATGCAGGCAGACGTGCTGCAAATAACGTTCCAATACTGTGAATTGACAAAAGTACAATAGCCACGTTTAGGATACAACTAGGTACAGTGAGTGTTTGCTAGTATAATGGCTGAGTTTAAAAAAGTTAGAGTGTGCAATGCAGGCAGACGTGCTGCAAATATCGTTCCAATACTGTGAATAGACAAAAGTAAAATAGCCACGTTTAGGATACAACTAGGTACACTGAGTGTTTGCTAGTATAATGGCTGAGTTTAAAAAAGTTAGAGTGTGCAATGCAGGCAGACGTGCTGCAAATAACGTTCCAATACTGTGAATAGACAAAAGTACAATAGCCACGTTTAGGATACAACTAGGTACACTGAGTGTTTGCTACTATAAATGGCTGAGTTTAAAAAAGTTTGAGTGTGCAATGCAGGCAGACGTGCTGCAAATAACGTTCCAATACTGTGAATTGACAAAAGTACAATAGCCACGTTTAGGATACAACTAGGTACACTGAGTGTTTGCTACTATAAATGGCTGAGTTTAAAAAAGTTTGAGTGTGCAATGCAGGCAGACGTGCTGCAAATAACGTTCCAATACTGTGAATAGACAAAAGTACAATAGCCACGTTTAGGATACAACTAGGTACACTGAGTGTTTGCTACTATAAATGGCTGAGTTTAAAAAAGTTTGAGTGTGCAATGCAGGCAGACGTGCTGCAAATAACGTTCCAATACTGTGAATTGACAAAAGTACAATAGCCACGTTTAGGATACAACTAGGTACACTGAGTGTTTGCTACTATAAATGGCTGAGTTTAAAAAAGTTTGAGTGTGCAATGCAGGCAGACGTGCTGCAAATAACGTTCCAATACTGTGAATAGACAAAAGTACAATAGCCACGTTTAGGATACAACTAGGTACACTGAGTGTTTGCTAGTATAATGGCTTAGTAACAATGAGTTGTAGTGTGCAATGCAGGCAGACGTGCTCTGCAAATGTCTTTGCACTAGTGGGACTATAGCAAAGTCCAATAGCCACGTTTAGGATGCCACTAGGTACACTGAGTGTTTGCTAGTAAAATTGCTTAGTTTAAAAAAGTTGGAGTGTGCAATGCAGGCAGATGTGCTCTGCTAATATCTTTGCACTAGTGGGACTATAGCAAAGTCCAATAGCCACGTATAGGATGCCACTAGGTACACTGAGTGTTTGCTAGTATAATGGCTTAGTTAAAATGAGTTTGAGTGTGCAATGCAGGCAGACGCGCTATGCAAATGTCTTTGCACTAGTGGGACTATAGCAAAGTCCAATAGCCACGTATAGGATGCCACTAGGTACACTGAGTGTTTGCTAGTATAATGGCTTGGTTTTAATGAGTTGGAGTGTGCAATGCAGGCAGACGCGCTCTGCAAATGTCTTTGCACTAGTGGGACTATAGCAAAGTCCAATAGCCACGTATAGGATGCCACTAGGTACACTGAGTGTTTGCTAGTATAATGGCTTAGTTATCAGTTGGAGTGTGCAGAGGACAAGAGGGTACAGTGGCAGGATTGTGGTGCTCTGGGTAGAGGAATGGAAGCCTGCCTTTCTATTCCCTCCTAATGGTGAAATGCAGGTAGGAAATCCCTGACCTGGGCTACACAGACGCTGTTGCTGTTTGCAGGACCTGTCACCTATGGCTCTCTGACCCTGCCGGTTGGAGCCCTTAAAAGGACTGCTATAAAGTGCTCTCCCTAAGCTGTCTAACGCTGTGTATGCAGCGCATACAGCTGTATCGGCTATAGGACTCAGGAAGACGGAGCTGCGACAGTGATGTCTGACACCAAAGACGCAGAAGGCAGATAATGGCGTCCGTGAAGAAAATGTCCGGTTTTATAATGCAGGGACATGTGACATGCAGATCCTATCACACATGCCGTTGCTTCTCTGGCTCAAAGTCCACTTAGCTGTGTGTGTGTCTGGGATTGGCTGACATGCTGGCCCGCCCCACAAGACGCGCGCGCTTAGGGAAGGAAGACAAGAAAAAAAAAAAAAAAAAATGGCGATCGCCATTATAGAAACAGCAGTGATCTGAAGGCGCTGTTCACGCACACTATACACTGAAATGTGATAATAGTTTGATTCACAGAGTGACTTACACTATTACAGCAGAAACCAAGCTATGATTTAGCTGTTTTTTGGCTGCTAGAACCGTTCTCGAACGTTTCTAGAACTACCGAGCTTTTGCAAAAAGCTCGAGTTCTAGTTCGATCTAGAACATGCCCCAAAATCACTCGAGCCGCGAACTGGAGAACCACGAACCGCGCTCAACTCTACTCTTAACCTGTCTCTCTTTCTCTGTCTGTCTCTTTCCCTGTCAGTCTGTCTGTGTCTGTCTCTTGCCCTATGTCTGTGTCTGTCTCTTTCCACGGCTGCATTGTGACACGCCAACATTCCAGCGTGGCTGCGCATTCTTCTGAAGTTCTGGCTGCACTGTGGCTCCCATCTCCATTCGCTTTAATGGAGGCAGGTTTTTTGGCGAATAACTGTAAAGCGCAGGATTAATATTTTCCCTCGAAACATAGCCTATGACGCTCTAGGGGTCCAGAAGTGTGAGTGTGCAAAAGTTTGTTGCTGTAGCTGCAACGGTGCAGATGCCAATCCAGGACACACAGACACACACATACACACACACACACACACACACACACAGCTTTATATATTAGATTGGATCCTTCAATATAATAATAAGTTTTATTTTTATAGCGCCAACATATTCCGCAGCGCTTTACAATTAAGAGGGGGCATGTACAGACAATATGAGACAATACAAAATAACAAAATTAAGATACCAGGAGGAGTGAGGCCCTGCTCGTAAGCTACAGTCTATGAGGAAATAGGGGAGACACAAAAGGTGTAGTGTATACGTCCACAAAGTACAGTATAACCCGTGCAGTGCCTATACACCATCCATAGTGCTCTATACTTCCATATACTGCTGCAAACTGTCATATTGTTATGTTTATTATCTATAAAAAATTGAATATCTCCTTATAGTGCTGTTCTCCTTCCACATATCACTTTATATAGAGCCGCTTATACTCTCTCCATAGTGGTGTAAATCCTCCAGCCTTAAATTTATGTTCTAATAGCAACTGGATTCATCACGGGCACTAAGGGGTTAACACTGAGCGTCTGTGGACAGCATTATGTGGGCGGAGGCAGAATTGTACTGTGCGCTGATTGGCTGAGCTCTGAATTTGAAATCCCCGCACAATGGCTGAGTTTTCCGCTCTCTGTCCTCTGCGCCCCGCGGTGTCAGGGGGGGTCTGGGGCTGAGTGACTGTCTCTTATGTAGGTTTATATTCAGCGCTATATGGAGGCTTATAATGGGGTCTGTGCAGCATAAAGAGAACTGAGTAGCGACTCCGCATACAGCAAATGTGAACACGTCCAATCCCCGCAGAATCCACAGAAGAAACCAGCGCCTCTGGAAGAGCCAAGATGTCTGCAAACCCCGAGTGTATGAAGTGTGAGCGGCGCCGCTGCTGTATGGAGAGAGGAGGTCAGGGCAGCGCAGGAGGCGGCTTGTCGCGGCTGATGGGAGCTCAGGAATCCACAAGTGTCTCCATTATTATCCCGTATATTCCATACAGCAGTGACGCCGCTCACATCTCATGTGCTCAGTGTCTGCAGAAACCTCAGCGCTCACAGAGGCGGCCGTGCTCTGTACAGCGCTATATAGAGGCGGCTGTGCTCTGTGTGGTCTGTACAGCGCTATATAGAGGCGGCGGTGCTCCTGTGTGGTCTGTACAGCGCTATATAGAGGCGGCTGTGCTCCTGTGTGGTCTGTACAGCTCTATATAGAGGCGGCTGTGCTCTGTGTGGTCTGTACAGCTCTATATAGAGGCGGCTGTGCTCCTGTGTGGTCTGTACAGCTCTATATAGAGGCGGCTGTGCTCCTGTGTGGCCTGTACAGCTCTATATAGAGGCGGCCGTGCTTCTGTGTGGTCTGTACAGGTCTATATAGAGGCGGCTGTGCTCTGTGTGGTCTGTACAGCGCTATATAGAGGCGGCCGTGCTTCTCTGTGGTCTGTACAGCGCTATATAGAGGCGGCTGTGCTCTGTACAGCGCTGTATAGAGGCGGCCGTGCTTCTGTGTGGTCTGTACAGCGCTATATAGAGGCGGCTGTGCTCTGTGTGGTCTGTACAGCTCTATATAGAGGCGGCCGTGCTTCTGTGTGGTCTGTACAGCGCTATATAGAGGCGGCTGTGCTTCTGTGTGGTTTGTACAGCGCTATATAGAGTCGGCTGTGCTCTGTGTGGTTTGTACAGCTTTATATAGAGGCGGCTGTGCTTCTGTGTGCTCTGTACAGCTCTATATAGAGGCGGCTGTGCTTTTGTGTGGTCTGTATAGCTCTATATAGAGGCGGCTGTGCTCCTGTGTGGTCTGTATAGCTCTATATAGAGGCGGCCGTGCTTCTGTGTGGTCTGTACAGCTCTATATAGAGGCGGCTGTGCTCCTGTGTGGTCTGTACAGCGCTATATAGAGGCGGCTGTGCTCTGTGTGGTCTGTACAGCGCTATATAGAGGCGGCCGTGCTTCTGTGTGGTCTGTACAGCGCTATATAGAGGCGGCCGTGCTTCTGTGTGGTCTGTACAGCTCTATATAGAGGCGGCCGTGCTTCTGTGTGGTCTGTACAGCGCTATATAGAGGCGGCTGTGCTTCTGTGTGGTTTGTACAGCGCTATATAGAGGCGGCTGTGCTCTGTACAGCTCTACATAGAGGCGGCTGTGCTCTGTGTGGTCTGTACAGCGCTATATAGAGGCGGCTGTGCTTCTGTGTGGTCTGTACAGCGCTATATAGAGGCGGCTGTGCTCTGTGTGGTCTGTACAGCTCTACATAGAGGCGGCTGTGCTCTGTGTGGTCTGTACAGCGCTATATAGAGGCGGCCGTGCTTCTGTGTGGTCTGTACAGCGCTATATAGAGGCGGCTGTGCTCTGTGTGGTCTGTACAGCTCTATATAGAGGCGGCCGTGCTTCTGTGTGGTCTGTACAGCGCTATATAGAGGCGGCTGTGCTTCTGTGTGGTTTGTACAGCGCTATATAGAGTCGGCTGTGCTCTGTGTGGTTTGTACAGCTTTATATAGAGGCGGCTGTGCTTCTGTGTGGTTTGTACAGCGCTATATAGAGTCGGCTGTGCTCCTGTGTGCTCTGTACAGCTCTATATAGAGGCGGCTGTGCTTCTGTGTGCTCTGTACAGCTCTATATAGAGGCGGCTGTGCTTTTGTGTGGTCTGTATAGCTCTATATAGAGGCGGCTGTGCTCCTGTGTGGTCTGTATAGCTCTATATAGAGGCGGCCGTGCTTCTGTGTGGTCTGTACAGCTCTATATAGAGGCGGCTGTGCTCCTGTGTGGTCTGTACAGCGCTATATAGAGGCGGCTGTGCTCTGTGTGGTCTGTACAGCGCTATATAGAGGCGGCCGTGCTTCTGTGTGGTCTGTACAGCTCTACATAGAGGCGGCTGTGCTCTGTGTGGTCTGTACAGCGCTATATAGAGGCGGCCGTGCGTCTGTGTGGTCTGTACAGCTCTATATAGAGGCGGCTTTGCTTCTGTGTGGTTTGTACAGCGCTATATAGAGGCGGCTGTGCTCTGTACAGCTCTACATAGAGGCGGCTGTGCTCTGTGTGGTCTGTACAGCGCTATATAGAGGCGGCTGTGCTTCTGTGTGGTCTGTACAGCGCTATCACAGGTCCCAACTCCCCGGAGGTCACCACAGCGGCTGTTACTCAGCGCCTCCCATTGCAGAACATGAATGGTGGGGGAGAGAATCGTGTATATAAGAGACCGGAGCAGAGAATCCGTATCAGATAATAAACCATTAGTACCACTTACACAGTGCCACCATTCTAATACACCGTTGATATATTTCTCCATAAACACGAGAATTATCTAAACACAAATTATCAGCGGCGCCAGCTCCTGTGAGGACGGGGTCAGCTCCTGTGAGGACGGGGTCAGCTCCTGTGAGGACGGGGTCAGCTCCTGTGAGGACGGGGTCAGCTCCTGTGAGGACGGGGCCAGCTCCTGTGAGGACGGGGCCAGCTCCTGTGAGGACGGGGCCAGCTCCTGTGAGGACGGGGCCAGCTCCTGTGAGGACGGGGCCAGCTCCTGTGAGGACGGGGCCAGCTCCTGTGAGGACGGGGCCAGCTCCTGTGAGGACAGGGTGGTGGCTCTTAGAAGAGCCTTTGTGTTGTGGAGGATGCGGGGTCAGCGGCGTCACTTGCCCTTCTTGCTGCTCTCCGTCTGCTTCTACTGCGGAGAAAGCACACACCTGCTACGCGCCTGTCCTGAGAGGCCGGGAAACTCCAAAGCCTAGGGTTGGTAGGAGAGGCCACCCTAGGTGCTGGGACTCTCTCAGACCCGGTTACATGGACTGTGCAAGTGACAACGGGAGAGACGCGGTTTACGGCTGAGGCGTACCTCGATTCTGGGGCAGCAGGCAATTTCATCCAGCAGGCCACGGTGGACAAGTACCAGGTGCCTGTTACTCCACTCGCCAAACCTCTTGTGATTGCCTCTGTGGATGGGAGACCCCTCTCTGACACCATCTCCTGGATCACCAAGCCGCTTGAACTGCGTATCGGTGCTCTGCACACCGAGAACATCGCTCTCTACGTCCTCCCACATATGTCACATCAAATCCTGCTGGGCCTTCCCTGGTTGCGGACACACGAGCCTTCAGTCAGTTGGGGCACTGGCGATATCACTCGATGGGGGTCTTCTTGCCATGAGAAGTGTCTGAAGACCATACAACCTATCCGGCGACCTCCGGTTCCCGAGTCCCTACCGGGACTGCCTTCAGCCTATTGGTCCTTCGTGGACGTCTTTGATAAGAAGGAGTCCGAAGTACTTCCGCCACATCGTCCTTACGATTGTGCCATTGACCTGCTCCCGGGAACTACACCACCTCGAGGACGGATATATCCACTGTCTCCAGCCGAAACAAGAGCCATGTCTACGTACATCACAGAGAGCCTGGCTAAGGGATTCATTCGGAGATCCTCCTCTCCTGCTGGAGCAGGCTTCTTCTTCGTAAAGAAGAAAGAGGGCGACCTACGCCCATGTATAGACTACCGGGGATTGAACCTAATCACCGTAAAGAACAAGTACCCCCTGCCGCTCATCCCCGAATTGTTTGATCGGCTCAGAGGAGCTCGTGTGTTCACCAAGTTGGATCTTCGGGGTGCCTACAACCTGGTCCGTATCCGCTCAGGGGATGAATGGAAGACCGCGTTCAACACTCGCGATGGGCATTATGAATACTGCGTGATGCCCTTCGGCCTGTGTAACGCACCAGCTGTCTTCCAAGAATTAGTGAACGATGTGTTCCGGGACCTTCTCTACGTTTGTGTGGTAGTATATCTGGATGACATCCTTGTCTTCTCTCCGGACCTCCAGACCCACCGAGAGAACGTGCAACTGGTCCTACAAAGACTGAGAGAGAATCGTCTGTACGCCAAGTACGAGAAGTGTGTCTTCGAACAGTCTTCTCTCCCCTTCCTGGGGTACCTCATCAGCGACACCGGACTGCAGATGGATCCAAAGAAGGTCTCTTCCGTTCTCAACTGGCCTCCCCTTTCTGGACTGAAGGCAATCCAGCGCTTTCTGGGATTCGCCAACTATTACCGCCAGTTCATTCCTCACTTCTCGGCTCTGACTGCTCCTCTCTCCGCCTTGACCAAGAAGGGGGCTAATCCAAAGGACTGGTCACCTGCGGCCGACGCCGCGTTTGGCTCTCTAAAGCGAGCCTTTGCCTCCTCTCCTGTACTCCACCGTCCAGAGTTAAACCACCAGTTCACCTTGGAGGTGGATGCCTCCTCCTCGGGAGCCGGAGCAGTACTCATGCAGAAGTCCTCCTCCGGGAAGATGGTGACTTGCGGTTTCTTCTCCAAGAGCTTCTCCGCGCCTGAACGCAATTACACCATCGGTGACCGAGAGCTATTGGCGGTCAAACTGGCTCTGGAAGAATGGCGCTATCTTCTGGAAGGAGCAGTGTACCCCGTCATTATTTACACGGACCACAAAAACCTGGAATACCTGCGGACTGCTCAGCGACTGAACCCACGGCAAGCCAGGTGGTCCTTGTTCTTTGCCCGGTTCGCCTTCCAGCTTCATTTCCGACCCGCGAACAAGAATGTACGCGCTGATGCCTTGTCTAGGTCTTTCATGCCCATGGAGCAGGAGGAAGAGACATCTCAACCCATCATCTGTCCAAGTAAGATTATTCCAGTGGCTCCTGTCACCCTGGCCCAGATACCGCCTGGGAAGACCTATGTCTCTGAGACTGACAGGCAAAAAGTGTTACACTGGGGCCATGCCTCGAAAACAGACGGTCATGCAGGTCAGAAGAAAACATGGACTGCGATTGTGCGTCATTACTGGTGGCCATCCCTTCGCACGGACGTCGCCTCTTTTGTCTCTGCCTGCCCCTCCTGTGCCAGGAACAAGACTCCCAAACACCTGCCATATGGCCGTCTTCTGCCTCTGCCCATACCCTCAGTTCCCTGGCAACACATTGCGATGGACTTTATTACGGACTTGCCATTGTCCTCCGGACACACAGTCATATGGGTCATGGTGGATCGGTTCTCTAAAATGGCCCAGTTCGTTCCTATGGCTGGACTGCCCTCTGCCCAGGAACTCGCGGACGCTTATATACATCACATCTTCCGCTTGCATGGCTTTCCATCACACATCGTGTCCGATAGAGGAACTCAGTTCACCTCCCGCTTCTGGAGGGCTCTCTGTAAACATCTGGGAGTGACTTTGGACTTTTCTTCGGCCTACCATCCTCAGTCGAACGGCCAAGTGGAACGGGTGAATCAGATATTGACCTCTTTCTTACGTCACTACGTCAACGCCCATCATGACGATTGGTCCACGCTTCTTCCTTGGGCTGAATTCTCCCATAATCACCACGTCAGTGAGTCCTCCTCCAGTTCTCCCTTCCATGTCGTCTATGGACTTCAGCCGTCTGTCCCATTGCCGGTATCCTCTTCCTCGGACATCTCTGCTGCTGATGCAGTGCTCCGTGACTTTGATACCATTTGGGACTCAGTTAAGGCGTCCCTTGCACGTGCATCCCTGCGGATGAAGAGACACGCGGACAAGAGACGTCTGGACCCTCCGTGTTTCTCTCCGGGAGATCTCGTCTGGCTTGCTTCCAAATACATCCGACTGAAGATACCATCCTACAAGCTGGGACCTCGCTACATCGGACCGTTTAAAGTCCTCGGCAAGATCAATGAGGTCTCCTACAAACTACAGCTCCCGGCCACGATGAGGATACCCAACTCCTTCCACGTGTCTCTGCTCAAGCCGGTTGTCCTTGGTCCCTTCTCTGCTGCCGCCAGTCCGGCTCCTCCTCCTATTGCTGAGGACGACATCTATGCGGTAAGGGATATCGTGGCCATGAAGACCGTACGAGGTCGACAGTTCTTCCTGGTGGACTGGGAAGGGTATGGTCCTGAGGATAGGTCCTGGGAGCCCAGGGAGAACGTGGGCACTCCTCTGATCCGTGCCTTCCTTTCCCGGTTGCGGGGAGGGGGGCGTGGGGGGGGGGGGTACTGTCACGCTCCCCGGGTCCTCTGCTCCGTTCCCCGGGTCCTCTGCTCCGCTCCCCGGCTCACCTGCCACGCTCCCCGCTCTCCAGCCTCCAGTCCCAGCGCTTCCCAGGCCCCCTGGTCCCCGCTCCCGGCGCCCGTCGGCTTCCCAGTCCATGGCCGGCTCTGCTGCGTCCTCCTCTCAGCTTCATGTGTTGGCTTCTGGCACCCGGGCCGCGCGCATGCGCATTAGGGCGCGCGCGCGGTCACTGACCCTTTCTTAAAGGGCCAGTGTCCACGAACAGGAAATGATGCACACAGGTACAGGGTATATAGGGGGTTAATGTCCAAGGGAGCGGGGCCTGTTCTTCGTGTTTTCCCAAGCTAGGAGTCAGGTCTCCTTGTGTTCTGTGAAATACTTACCTCTCTGTCTTCTAGAGCCGATCCTGCATCGCCATCCGGTCCTGCTGTGTCTCGAACCCCGAACGCTGCCCATCTGCCATCCTGACAGTCCGCACCATCTCGGTTCCCTGCGGTGACCCGTCATCTCGCTCCATCGGTTCCGGACCCCGCCTTACATCATCACGGCTTCCGAACCTGAGCTCCGTCACCCGGACCACCATCAGTGACCTCGTGGTCCCAGGGACTTCTCCATTGTCTTCCAGTGCACGGACTGTTCTGCTACCTAAAGTGCTCCGGCTACCGGACTCCTTTCCCTCATCGGGGAGTTCGGCCCAGTGGATCCACCTCCCGGGTCTGCCCGTCCATCTGGCCCTAACAACACACAGTTAGGGTCACAGAGCTAGGGACCCCAATATAGAGATATACCTTGATAAGGTCTTGGGGCTCAGTTACATTGATCAATGTGATTGCTAAATATCTCCTTTTTCCTAATATTCATTGCAGGTATGCAATTCATTATTCACATGTTCAAATTAGCAAGTAGCATTTTTGATTGTATATTCCAATATTTTTCCATATGCTTGAGGCATTATTCCATTATCTATGTTTGATGCGCAGCCTTATTCTTGTATAGTATGTATTTTTTGGCTTGCACTCATAATATATATATATATTAGTGCTCACTGCAGTTATCCTATTCAGTTACAGACAAAGAGACAGACTGACAGGGAAAAAGACAGACAGGGAAAGAGAGAGACAGGTAAAGAGATAGACACAGACAAAGAGACAGACACAGGGAAACAGACAGACAGGGAAAGAGAGGGAAAGGAACAGACAGGGAAAGAGACAGAGATAGACAGACAGACAAGGAAAGAGATTGAGACAGACGGAGAAAGAGACAGTCAGAGACAGACAGACAAAGATAGTGAGAGAGATAGAGAGATATATACAGAGGGGGAGACAGACAGAGAATGGGAGAGAAAGATAGAGACAGTTACTATCCCAGGCGTTAATACATTCTATTCATACATTCTATCCCGGGAATGTTAATATATTCTATTTTGTTAACAGCAGTTATTAACCCGGGCGAAGCCGGGCAGCGCTGCACCGATCTCCCGCCCTTCCCCCCTCAGCAGGAGCTGTAGCTTCTCCTCAGAAACTGTGGGTGGCTCTTAAAAGAGCCTTTGTCAGAGCCAGATCCCCAGCAGAGCAGGTCGTGCAATGAAGATGTTCGGGTTTAGGAGCTTTTATCTTCCTCTTTCTGCCCAGAACAAGGACATTCGTGCAATGAAATGTTGAGTTATAGATTCATCTGTGAGTGTATTATTATAAAGAGAAGATATGTAATAATTGTAATATAACTATAATCCTATACATGGCTATTATGCTCTGCTGCATAATCCCTGCGAGGCTGAGCATTGTATTTGCTGAGCTGTTCTGTGTCTGATATTGGAATAATCGGGATTGCTGCGATGGCGGCTGCAGTGTAGATACAATAATGCCGCTATGTATCAGCCCCGTGTTTAGCTCCTCATTGTCACCTGCTTTGCTTGTATTGCAGGTAATTCATCTGATCTAATGCTAATGTTACAGCTAATAATAAACACCCCATTATTATCCCCGCGGCTGATATATTGCCGTTCACCTATAGAAGTGAATGGGCTTTATGTTATACAGATTTAGGCCAGTCTCTTATGAATTTATAGTAAATGCTGATGTTACTGACTGCTGGTGATAAATATAATGTAATTATTATTGTCACTTACTGCTGCAGATTCTTACATTGTACTGCATAGCGTCTGTGTCTGCATAAGTTATGATTGGGTCCGAAATCCATTCCTATTGGTTGCTGATGCTGCTTTGAGCAACGCTATTGGCTGTGTTAGGCCGTGGTTACTGTTTCCCCATTTCTCCTCTTTGATAGCCAGCAGTCTCCATCATGTCATGGATCGCAGGCTGATTGGTGGACTGAAGGGAGGAAGCAGGAGCCGCTCCCCGCTGTAGCTATAATGCAGCCTACTATTTGTTACATGCATCATATGTAACATCATGCAACTAGACAAGCTGCCACATACCCCTGATGAATCTGGGCAGCAATCAACAATTCAGATAAAACGCGTAGGGCGCGTAAACGATAGAGAGGCACTAGAGATAAAATGATCTACCGCTCAGTACATTGCACAGGGCTTATTGGCAGTTTAGCTGCGGGGAATCTTCACAGTCCAGCTCCACGTGGCCTGATGTTACCGCCTGAGTATAATAGAAATGTTTACTCTTCTGGCTGGAGGTGCATACTATACCAAGAAAACTTGATTTAGTTACTGAAAAAGTTCCTCTAACGCTGCTATCTGCTCTCACTTTTGACCAATGAAAATAGGATGTATAGCCTGATTCTTGAGACTGGTATTAATCTACTAAGTCACTGACTGGAATGTTGTAATAGTCACTTGAGCATTTATTAATAAGATAATTGACTATCTATAGTGGAGACGTTAGTGGATGATTATAATAATAAGTGTGCCCCTCTGAGATCTATTGTCTATCAACATTATATGATCTGTTCAGTGACTTGTCTCGTATAGTAGATGAATCAGCGCCATATACATTGTCTGCTCTGTAAATAATGGCAGAATAAATGCTTTATAAAAAGCCCGTGTAATATGGATTGTGGATGGGTAGATCATATTTAGGCAGCAGTTTGCACTTCACGTTTTCTTATATTTGTGATTTCTATTATTGGACATTATAGGAGTTTATTTTAAATTAATTAATAAAGGTTATTTTTTAACTCCAAACTAAGGAAACGTGTGAAACAATTTAATAATTCTTTCTGGAGGAAAACATTTATTACACGTTCAGTGAATGGGACGTGCTATAGACGCAAATGAAAACAGACTGATGGAGATTGCTCCTTCATCCTCTTATTCACCCTTTTCAGGCTCAGCAGGGACCTTTTTTTGGCTCTATCTAGTTTGCTTTTGGACCGATACAGCGCCATATCCTTGTACTTCTTCAGGGTTTTTTTTTGCTTCTCATAAGACGCCTTGTTCCCTGATGAATTGTTATTCCACATCTCTCCTAATTTCTTTGCCTCGTCCCCAATGGTCAGACCTGGCTGCTGCCCTCTGATTTCAGGAGGGAAGTTGGAGCAAAACAAGAAGAAACAGAGGGAGCATTTGGGTCCTTAAACTTTTTCACTCTTTCTCCTTTGGTGACTTGTAAGCTTTCATTTCACTTCCATAACCAACTTTGTCCGCTTTCTCCATGTCTTCACTTTTCTTTCGCTGTAGCAGACATAACCTTCCCCTGTTCCCAGCACTTACTGGAGAATTCTGCAAAGTTCTCACATGCATTAGGATGCACAGATGCATTTCCTTCTCTTCAAGTCTGTATAAAGTAAACAATAGAGTACACTATATTGTACACACAGCTGTATATATTGTACACCCTGCTCTATTATTATGGGCACTTATAATGCTGTTGATCAGTGCTGTGCTGATTGTGCAGTCTGTGCAGTATATACAGCGGCGCTCTGTGTGTAGATTCTGCATTTTGTGTCTCCGCTTCTTCCTCAGTATTTCACCTTTTGCACAATATTTGGTGTCAGATGTGTGAATTAATATTTCTGTGATCACACGGAATTTTTTCTGCTTTCAGATGTGGAGTGAGTCGCATTGTGAAGCCATCGCCTGAGCACAGCTCTTCCCTCCATTACAGGCCTCAGAGATAAAAGCTTCACAGAGGACAAGACACAATATTGTGCCGGAGATCGCACTCATCCTCCTCCGGGTGTGATCCACTAATGTGGGACGTGTCCTCCCCCCAATACTCTGCACACACGGGATAGATTTATATTCCAGCTCCGGGAGGTGCAGGCAGCGGAGGCCATTGCCTGTGTTACCCTTCTGGGCTGTCAGCAGCTCCAGGTCGCCCCCACATCGTACAATCCGCTTCCTGCACGGTGGATATTGTAGTGAAGATCCTAGTGGTGGTGACAAGAGCCGGGAATAGGAGGACGAGCTCCCGCAGCAGGTTTATCTTCCCGGACACTCAGTGATGAGCAGATCGGGAGGACGGCGGCGCTGATCCCGGGATCCTCTGCGCTCTTTCCCGGCATCTCTGGCAGTGACGGCCACACACGCTCCGCGGAGATGATGGCGGAGGAGAAGTGATGGCGGAAGCTCCTCACCCGTCCGGCTGTAGCCGATAATATAGAGCTTTTATCCCGGGCAGGGAAGCACAAGGGGAGAGCGGAGCTTCACTGGGCTCAGCCGGGAGAAGGCGGGGCCTGTGCTCAGTTTCAGCCAATGAAAACTCAGGATGGTGCAGCGCAGCAACCAATCAGTGCGCAGTAAGACTGTATATATAACAGGCGCCTCCTGCTGCGGTCTCAGTGATTTCTCTCTCTCAGAAGATTTCTGTGATTACGTCCCGCTCAAACCATGGCAGAGACCGCACCGGCCGCCGCTCCTCCTCCCGCCGAACCGGCCGCCAAGTCTAAGAAGCAGCCTAAGAAATCCAGGGCCGCCGCCAAGAAAAGCAGCAAATCCTCCGGTCCCAGCGCCTCCGAGCTGGTCATGAAAGTCGTGGCCGCTTCCAAGGAGCGCAGTGGGGTGTCTCTGGCCGCCCTGAAGAAGCTTCTGTCTGCCGGAGGATACGATGTGGAGAAGAATAACAGCCGCCTGAAGCTGGCCATCAAGGCTCTGGTCAACAAGGGCTCCCTGCTCCAGGTGAAGGGCAGCGGCGCCTCCGGGTCCTTCAAGCTGAACAAGAAGCAGGAGACGAAGGACAAAGCGGCCAAGAAGAAGCCAGCAGCTGCGGACAAGCCTAAGAAACCGGCAGCCAAGAAAGCGGCCAAATCTCCGAAGAAGCCCAAGAAGGCTCCGGCCGCGGCCGAGAAAAGCCCGAAAAAGGCCAAGAAGCCCGCAGCAGCCGCCAAGAAAGCGGCAAAGAGCCCCAAGAAGCCGAAGGCCGCTCCAAAGCCCAAGAAGGTGACGAAGAGTCCGGCTAAGAAGGCGGCAAAACCCAAAGCTGCCAAGAGTCCGGCTAAGAAGGCGACTAAAGCCAAGAAGCCCGCGGCCAAGAAATAAGCGGGAGCCGCTCTGTCCTCCTACCACAAAGGCTCTTCTCAGAGCCACCACCTTGTCCTGCAGAGCTGTATGATCAGTGCCACCACCTTGTCCTGCAGAGCTGTGTGATCAATGCCACCACCTTGTCCTGCAGAGCTGTATGATCAGTGCCACCACCTTGTCCTGCAGAGCTGTATGATCAGTGTCACCACCTTGTCCTGCAGAGCTGTATGATCAGTGTCATCACCTTGTTCCCTCTGTATAATCAGTGCCGGATAAATCGCTATTTGCGCTGTGATCTTGTGTACAGGGGTTGATACGGTTAACCCGGGGCTGGATGTCGGGAGCAGAGTTCTCGGGGGATGTAGTGATAATGCGGGGGCTGCACTGTACAGCGCTGTGTGCGGGGAGATGGAGCTGCAGTTACATCGGTGGCTCCAGAGCCGCGTGTAGCCGGGATGTGACATCTGTTTGTTAGAGCGGCGGGAAAAGCGTGTGAGTTGCTGAGCGCATCATGGGAGGGGAGAGGTGCAGGAGTGCTGAGGGGGAGGGACAAAAGGGGCGGGGTTACCGAGGGGTATTTTAAAGGGCGGAGCTTCTTCTGATGAATGATTGGTCAGAGACATAGGATGATTATTGGCTGTATAATTTTCTTTTGTGTGAAGTAACCAATAGGGTGCAGGGGGCGTGATTTACACAGGCCAATGAGGACACGCACAGGAGGATAAATACTCTGCTCCCGCCGCTCTTCTCATCACTTCTGTTCTTCTCTATACATCGCTATGGCCAGAACTAAGCAGACCGCCCGTAAATCCACCGGAGGGAAAGCTCCCCGCAAGCAGCTGGCCACTAAGGCCGCCAGGAAGAGCGCTCCCGCCACCGGCGGAGTGAAGAAGCCGCATCGCTACCGGCCGGGGACAGTCGCTCTCCGGGAGATCCGCCGCTACCAGAAATCCACCGAGCTGCTGATCCGGAAGCTTCCTTTCCAGCGCCTGGTGAGAGAGATCGCCCAGGACTTCAAGACCGATCTGCGCTTCCAGAGCTCGGCCGTCATGGCCCTGCAGGAGGCCAGCGAGGCTTATCTGGTGGGGCTGTTCGAGGACACCAATCTGTGCGCCATCCACGCCAAGAGGGTCACCATCATGCCCAAAGACATCCAGCTGGCCCGCCGCATCCGCGGGGAGAGGGCGTAGATCTGTCCCGCACCCCCGAGCACAACACAAAGGCTCTTTTCAGAGCCACCAAATCCTCCCTCAGACGAGCTGATTCCCGGCCTCTGATTCTGCTTTCCCGCGGTCTCTGTACATCTGACGGGCGGCGCTGCCGAGTCTCCTGTTTTCTCTGCTTCTTCAGCACAACCCGCACTGTCCGCCTGTGTCTGGATTATTATTATGGTGGTTTCTTACCATCTGTCCTTTCACTAGGAGCGGCTCAATGTGCGGCGCAGTTGGGGCTGATGTCGGAGCTGCTTTATTCCCCGTATAATCTCATGTCTTCCAGACCGCTCTATTGTAAGTCTTTTCTCAGCCGCCACTGATCCTGGAGACGCTACAATTCCTGCTGTGTCGGGTGCAGTGATCGGATTGTGTGACGCTGGAGCAGGAGATGCTGTGGCGATGGATTTACTCTCCGCGGCTCCGGTCCCGTCAGGATCACAGCGATCAGTGAAGGACGGAGGAAAGTTCCGCAGCGATGTTCATGCGCCCTGTGATGCGGTTATTGGGATCCGGTGTGTGATGTCGGGGGCTGTGGGATCTGTAGATGTTCCAGGGGGATCCTCACTCCAGATCGCTGTTCTGCTTGGAGAATATCTGCAGGTCGGGCGGAGATTGTATCGGGCTGTGATTTCGCGCTGCTCAAATAGTGCCGTGTTTGTAATTCGTTAAGACTTGTGAGAAAGAGAAACAACTTCAGCATCTGCAGATCGCTCAGATCTGTGTCGGGCGCTGGGAATCGTCGGATTGTAGAAATCTCATCAGAACGTCCGCCCTGAGGCCGCGTGTACTATAGTACATTAGTACTATATGGGCGTATAGATCAATTTGTTGTATGTACAGTATATGGGAGTGGCATGTGGGACTGTACAGCAGTAATATTTATGGCACTATATGGGGGTTATATAACAGTATATGGAGATATTCGGAATAATATTGGAATATACAGCACTATATGAGGTTTACTGGAATGAAGGTTGTGTCTATATTTAACATAACGCGGTAGAAGCGGGAAAATAACCGGACAATGAGCGGGAAATTCAAAATCACTAACAGTTCTGCGCTCAGCAAATCAGCATAGGAGAGGCGGAGCTGACGATGCAAATATTCCGCCTTGGTAATATGTCATTTTCCTGTTTTCTTTCTACGTGGAAGATGTCTGGACGCGGCAAAGGAGGGAAAGGTCTGGGGAAGGGCGGCGTCAAGCGGCACAGGAAGGTTCTCCGGGACAACATCCAGGGCATCACCAAGCCCGCCATCCGCCGTCTCGCCCGCAGAGGAGGCGTCAAGCGCATCTCCGGCCTCATCTATGAGGAGACTCGCGGCGTCCTGAAAGTCTTCCTGGAGAACGTGATCCGTGACGCCGTCACCTACACCGAGCACGCCTGTTGCCTTAGAAGACGCGGGTACTGAGGGGTTAACACTGGGCGGAGCTAGAACTTTGCTGAACGTGAAGTTCCCGCACAATGGCTCATCCCTCTATGTCCTGTGTAACACGCGGTGTCGGGCGGGAGGGTCTCATCTGCTCCTGTGGAGCTGGGAGTGAAGATCCGCTGTATTTATGGGTATTCAGCACTTCTTGGAGATGGTATACGAGTATTTAACGCTCTGGGGGTGAACATGTGGCGGCATACCGCTCTACATGGAGTGAGGAGAATTCCAGATGAACTGCGGTGGGAAGGACGGGCCCTTTATTTATTTGTACTTGGATCCATGTTTTTAAGAATTGAAAATAAACGTGTTTTCTATTCATCTGGACGCGCTGCTGGAATTCTCCATCACATGCTGTGGACTCCCGGATCACTGACATTCAGCCCTTGCACCTTCTGGAGTTTCCTGGAATTCACACTGAGCTAAAAAAAAAAAACCCTTTCTTTGCTGCACATGGAGGTATATTGCACTGTACTGGGAGAATCACAGCATATCTATATTATACAGCTCTAGATATAGGGCGCACACACCACTTTATTAGTTGCCTCCATATAGTGCTGCATGCGCCATTGAAATTGCTGTATATTAATACATTGCGCGGCCACATGGGGCCCTAACACTGGGTCGTCCTGCACTAGTGAAGTCATCAGGAGCCGCTGGAAGAGGAGCATCTGCCCACATTATACCCAGCTAATGCCCGGTGCCATCATCGGCCGTTACTCTGCGCCTCCCGCTACAGCACATGGGATGGGATCGCGAGTGCGAATAAGAGAACGCGAGTCCCAAACCAGATCATAAACCTAAATAATTTTACCACTGCAAAGAGTAAGCGCTTTACAAACTGTGTCCACCTAAATAGATTGCATTATTCCCTCCGTGCATTGCGGTGTTCAAGCACAATCACAGCAGAGATGAGCGGGGCCGGCTCCTGTGAGGACGGGGCCGGCTCCTGTGAGGACGGGGCCGGCTCCTGTGAGGACGGGGTGGTGGCTCTTAGAAGAGCCTTTGTGTTGTGGAGGATGCGGGGTCAGCGGCGTCACTTGCCCTTCTTGCTGCTCTCCGTCTTCTTGGGCAGCAGCACGGCCTGGATGTTGGGCAGGACGCCTCCCTGGGCGATGGTCACCCCACCCAGCAGCCTGTTCAGCTCCTCGTCATTGCGCACGGCCAGCTGCAGGTGCCGGGGGATGATGCGGGTCTTCTTGTTGTCCCGGGCGGCATTGCCGGCCAATTCCAGGATCTCAGCGGTCAGATACTCCAGCACAGCGGCCAGATAGACCGGAGCGCCGGCGCCCACCCTCTCGGCGTAGTTGCCCTTGCGGAGAAGCCTGTGCACACGCCCGACCGGGAACTGCAGTCCTGCCCGGGATGAGCGGGTCTTGGCCTTAGCTCGGGTCTTCCCTCCTTGTTTGCCGCGTCCAGACATGTTTCCTGAGCGTTCAAATATCAGCAGATAGAAAAATCAAATGTGAGGCGTGTGCCGGCTCCGGAGTGTTTTATAAGCTGCTGCTCCGCCCTCCTCTCCTGTCATTGACTGACTCTGAAGTCATCCATGTAAATGAGACTCGTGGATCCATCAATAAGCTGCAGGGGGCGGTGATCATGACGTTTACACTGGTCACATGCCTTTGTCACCCAATAGAACAGCGGGGGCAGAGTGACGGGGCCCCGGGTGCACAGCGCCGTGTAGACTGCGGGGTTTATAGCGCTGTATGGAGATCTGTAGTATGGGGGAGATACAGAGGAGAGAAGCTGCTGATGTGACGGCAGAGAGGAGGCAACCAATGAGCTGCAGGGGGCGGAGCTGGTTCAGTTTCCCTTTGTCACCCAATAGAACAGCGATGTGACAGCAGTGTCATTTGCATGGCCGGGCTATAAATACGGCCGCTCTGGGAGGAGCAGGATCATTATTCTCTCTCCAGTGAAGAGATCTCTCTGCTCTCATCATGCCTGATCCCGCCAAGTCCGCCCCAGCGCCCAAGAAGGGCTCCAAGAAAGCCGTGACCAAGACTCAGAAGAAGGACGGCAAGAAGCGGAGGAAGAGCCGGAAGGAGAGCTATGCCATCTACGTGTACAAGGTGCTGAAGCAGGTGCACCCCGACACCGGCATCTCCTCCAAGGCCATGGGCATCATGAACTGCTTCGTCGGTGACATCTTCGAGCGCATCGCAGGGGAAGCCTCCCGCCTGGCGCACTACAACAAGCGCCACACCATCACCTCCCGGGAGATCCAGACCGCCGTGCGCCTGCTGCTGCCCGGAGAGCTGGCCAAGCACGCCGTGTCCGAGGGCACCAAGGCCGTCACCAAGTACACCAGCGCCAAGTGATCACCGCCGCTGCTCCACACCACAAAGGCTCTTCTAAGAGCCACCACATTGATCTAAGCTTTATACTGCACTGTATGGGGGTACACAGCACAATCACGCGTTATATAGGGTTATAATTAGACTATACAGCACTTTTTTTTATATAGATGTGTAGCACAATATTGCGGTATACAGAACTAGATTAGGAATATTCTGCACTATACAGAGCTATGGGGTTATATGGCAATGTCAGCATACAAAGCTATTTGGAAATATATGGCGGTATATGCAGCAAATGGCGATAACCGTATTATATGGGGATATATAGCAGTATATGGATGTTTACTAGAGAATAACTGGACAATGAGCGGGAGTTTTAAAATCTTTAACAGTTCTGCGCTCAGCCAATCAGAGGAGGGGGCGGAGCTGATAATGCCCCTCGGAATCGCTACATCTGTTCTCTTTCCACAATTGTTCTATGTAATGAAACTGCGCTCGATCACTGCAGTCTGTGCTGCTCTAGAGGCGGCTTTTGAACATCGCGGGAATTAACGGGTTAACACACAGCGCCTATGGGCGGAGCCAGAGCTTTACTGATTGACTGAGCGCTGAATGTGAATTTTGAGAGTTTCCGCTCTTTGTTGTGGTAACACGCGGTGATTCGGGTGATCTTCTCAGGCCGGGAGTGATTGATACGATCACGCTATATTGCTGTATACAGCGCTGTATGGACTATTCATATTATAATACTGGACTGTTTTGGAGTATAAGTGAATATTACTGTGATAAAGCTTTAAATGGGTGTAAATAGTACAATATGGGATGTAGACAACATGGAAGGTGCACAGCAGTGTATGGCCCTGTATGGATGTATATGGGGAGCACTCAGGAGTATATGGCCCTGTATGGATGTATATTGGGAGCACTCAGGAGTATATGGCCCTGTATGGATGTATATGGGGAGCTCTCAGGAGTATATGGCCCAGTATGGATGTATATGGGGAGCACTCGGGACTATATGGCCCTGTATGGATGTATATGGGGATCACTCAGCAGTATATGGCCCTGTATGGATGTATATGGGGAGCTCTCAGGAGTATATGGCCCTGTATGGATGTATATGGGGAGCTCTCAGGAGTATATGGCCCTGTATGGATGTATATGGGGAGCACTCGGGAGTATATGGCCCTGTATGGATGTATATGGGGAGCACTCGGGAGTATATGGCCCTGTATGGATGTATATGGGGAGCACTCAGCAGTATATGGCCCTGTATGGATGTATATGGGGATCACTCAGCAGTATATGGCCCTGTATGGATGTATATGGGGAGCTCTCAGGAGTATATGGCCCTGTATGGATGTATATGGCGACCACTCAGCAGTATATGGCCCTGTATGGATGTATATGGGGAGCACTCAGGAGTATATGGCCCTGTATGGATGTATATGGGGAGCTCTCAGGAGTATATGGCCCGGTATGGATGTATATGGGGAGCACTCGGGAGTATATGGCCCTGTATGGATGTATATGGGGAGCACTCAGGAGTATATGGCCCTGTATGGATGTATATGGGGAGCACTCAGCAGTATATGGCCCTGTATGGATGTATATGGGGAGCACTCGGGAGTATATGGCCCTGTATGGATGTATATGGGGAGCACTCAGCAGTATATGGCCCTGTATGGATGTATATGGGGAGCTCTCAGGAGTATATGGCCCTGTATGGATGTAAATGGCGACCACTCAGCAGTATATGGCCCTGTATGGATGTATATGGGGAGCACTCAGCAGTATATGGCCCTGTATGGATGTATATGGGGAGCACTCGGGAGTATATGGCCCTGTATGGATGTATATGGGGAGCACTCAGCAGTATATGGCCCTGTATGGATGTATATGGGGAGCACTCAGCAGTATATGGCCCTGTATGGATGTATATGGGGAGCACTCGGGAGTATATGGCCCTGTATGGATGTATATGGGGAGCAATCGGGAGTATATGGCCTTGTATGGATGTATATGGGGAGCACTCGGGAGTATATGGCCCTGTATGGATGTATATGGGGAGCACTCAGGAGTATATGGCCCTGTATGGATGTATATGGGGAGCACTCAGCAGTATATGGCCCTGTATGGATGTATATGGGGAGCACTCGGGAGTATATGGCCCTGTATGGATGTATATGGGGAGCACTCAGCAGTATATGGCCCTGTATGGATGTATATGGGGAGCTCTCAGGAGTATATGGCCCTGTATGGATGTATATGGCGACCACTCAGCAGTATATGGCCCTGTATGGATGTATATGGGGAGCACTCAGCAGTATATGGCCCTGTATGGATGTATATGGGGAGCACTCGGGAGTATATGGCCCTGTATGGATGTATATGGGGAGCACTCAGCAGTATATGGCCCTGTATGGATGTATATGGGGAGCACTCAGCAGTATATGGCCCTGTATGGATGTATATGGGGAGCACTCGGGAGTATATGGCCCTGTATGGATGTATATGGGGAGCAATCGGGAGTATATGGCCTTGTATGGATGTATATGGGGAGCACTCGGGAGTATATGGCCCTGTATGGATGTATATGGGGAGCACTCAGGAGTATATGGCGGTAAACAGACCTTTGTGTGGCCCTGCTGTGTAATTATACAATGTGAGGCTGCTGCTGTAGAGAGGAGCGGATGTGGTGATAATCGGGCTGTGAACTCCGGTGACCTGATTGCCGGCTGCCCTGCCGCCGTGTCCCGCAATCCGGCAGAGGTGACCGGCGGTCACATGATACCCCGGGAGTCTCCAGGTGTGAACTCCGGTGACTTCAGTGACGTCACCGCTGCTCATAGCCGAGGGCTCCAGCTGCTGTCAGTGTCCCAGAGGCTGTAGTGATCGGTCACGTTTTCCTTCACTACAGCATCATGATGTAGCAGAACCGAGGATCCTCGTGGGTTGTGTGGATTATGTTGGACCTGCGGGGGTGAACCAGGGTGTGCGCATATTTTATTTCAAATAAAGCATTTCTCTCGTGTTTGTGCTTTTCTTTTGACCTATAGGGTTGAATATGGTGGATCTCATATGCGCCTCCCCATTACTATCCTAGGGCTTGAGGCAGCTTTGTTTTTTTGTCAAATCACAGCTGACATTAACTCCTTATATTACTCCAATAGCCACACATATTCTATATGTTCTTTATCTATCCTTTATAATTTTTCTATCTTTTCTAGTTATCTATGCATTATCCTATCATATTTTGTCTCCTCTAAAAAAAACGCATTAACAAAAACAAGGCAAAAACGCAACGTCATTAACGATGCTGAAGTTGGTTTCTTATTTATCAGTTTCTTATTCGGCAATTTAATGTTTTCAGTTTTTTACATTTTTAACAACAAAAATAACACATGACAATAATGAAATGCAATGCACTGATGTGCCCTAACATAAATACACTTAAAATCAGCAGCAAAAATTATAAAACTGGCAAAAAAAATGGGCATCGAAGTATGTTATTGAAAGGGTTAAATGGCTTTCGGCCACTAATCTAGCACCACAATTGCATATTTAGTGGTGCCCCTAATCAAATCCAAGTGACTCGAGCCTGGCTCAAAAGGGTACTGGCATCAAATTGGGCACACAGCCAATTTTCACAAATTTGAATAAGTACCTGGTGTTTTTGAGGGGTTAAATGGCTTTGAGCCACTGATCTCACCCCACATTTACATATCTAGTGATGACAGATCAATATCAGATCACTCCAGCCTGGCCCAAACAGGTTCTGGGCATCAGAACTGGCATCAAAGTGGGCAAAACCACAGTTTTCATAGATTGCCCACTTTGATGCCAGTCCTGATGCCCATAACCCCTTTGGGCTAGGCTGGAGTGATCTGAATTTGATTAGGGGCATCACTAGATATGTAAACATGGTCTGCGATCCGTGGCACAAAGCCATTTAACACTTTCACTAACATACTTCAGTGCCCACTTTGATGGCCATTTTTTTGCCAGTTTTAAAATGTTTGCAGCAGATTTTAAGTGCTTTTATATTACAATGCACTGATGTGCCCTATTTTATTATTGTCATGTGTTATTTTTGTTGTTAAATCTGTAAAAAAATGAAAATACTAAATTGCTGAATAAGAAAGTGGATGAATAAGAAACCACCTTCAGCATCGTTCATCATTACGAGTTTTTGTTTTTTTTACATTTCCAGGCTCTGTGACAAGGTGTCAGTTTTGGTTGCAGTTCTGGCGCCATTAAAACTGCAGCGTGCGCACATAGCCTTAGCGTCTGTTTGGGGATCTAATCTGATGTCGCCTATAGGTGGAGCCAGAGCCATACTCCGTGCTGATTGGCTGAGAGTTTCTCCCGCTCTTTGTTCTTTGTGACCCGCGGTGTCGGGACGTCTGATATAAAGTTCTTTTCAGCGCAATATGGAGTCTGTGCAGCAAAACAAGAAAATCCCCCATCACTAACAGCAACATATGGACCCATACTGCTCTATAGGAAGGCTATACAGCGCTATATGGGGTGCATGTGTAGCGCCCCTGAGGCTTCAATCACCACAGGGTACTGCGCCTCACCAGAGGTGCAGTATTCATCCCGGGTAAGGAGGAGATCAGTGACGGTCATTCACAATCCACAAACATACATAAATCAGTTGCCCTCTCACCGGGATGGGGTTAGGGTAGGGTCATTTAGGATGGTCACCACATCGTCTGAGCCCTCCCATCCACTAGGTCAGATGCTCAGGCAGGCGGGGCAACTGATCTGGGGAGACAGGAGCCACATACACGTACAGCAGTCAAGAAACCACTAGGAACCAAGTAAGACGCAGGAGAACACGGTCGCTGAGGGGAGAAGGTCATAGCTCCCTCAGGACCTGCGCACATCTCAGGGTGCAGTGCCCTAGGCTGGTGGGCACTTCACGACCTGCCACCAGAATCCCCCGGGCAGAAGATTATAAGTCTTGTGGCTCACAACAGTGCCCGGGGCAAAGCAGCACATAGAGCCAGGAGCTGTGACCAGTGGCGTAACTAGAGTTTGATGAGCCCCGGTGCAAAGTTTAGACCTTGCCCCCTCTCTACGTACACTGACACTTGGGGTATGGAACAATGACACTGAAACTCTGGGTACGGGATAATGACACAAACACTTGTCTCTTACCCTCAGCACCCAGATTTCCTATGATCTGAAATCCCTCTATCAGCAACCAGCCTTCTTATGTTCTGATAGCCATCTTGTCCTTGGCACCAAACTTCTCCATGCTCTGTTATACATCTTTCCTACAGCACCCAACTTTCCAATATCAGAGCATGGGAAAGCTGGGTGATGAGAGATGTATAGCAGAGCATGGGAAAGCTGGGTGCTGAGAGATGTATAGCAGAACATGGGAAAGCTGGGTGACGAGAGAAAGCCCTTTTCCCCCAGCACAAAACATTCCCATCCCATGCTATTATCTTTGTCCCCCCTCGTATATAATTCTCCAAATACTGTAATGGCCCCCACATAGCCTTCCATATTGTATAAAGAGTCCCACATAACCCTTCATATATTAGAATGCACCTCCATAGTCCTCCATGTATTAAAATGCATTTCCCATAGTTCTCCATATATTATACTGCACCACAGTCCTCCATGTTTTATAATTCACCCCAGGCCTTCATGTATAATGCTGCCAGCCCCCCATGCTCTATGTATAATGCTGCCCTCCTACCCATGGCCTCTGTTCACCGGCCATCGTGTACGCACTGTTTTTTTTTAAAAAAAACACCCCCCCCCCTAAAAAAACAAGCTCCTACCTCTCTCTTCAGTCCTCCCGCTGCTCTGTGCTCACCTCTCCTCGTTTCACCGCAGCTCCACACTCACCTCTGTCCTCGTTCCCCCGCTGCTGCTCCAATACTATTTTTAGGTGTATTTTACTTTAAGGGAATGTGTCACATACATTTTTTAAACTGATTGAAACCAGATTGTGATTATTTTTATAATCTGTATTTCTGGTTGCAGATTTTTTGTATTTTGTTTTCAGTACATTTATGGTCGCTGCTCTCCTGTTTTGAGATATAGACATTAGCCAGTCACATAGGCATGTATATACATTACAAGTGGAGATGAGCCGATTCGTAGAAGTTTGGTTTCGCCAGGTTCGGACGCAGTTTAGTTAAAAGTTTGGTTGAAGACCCAGACCTGACCGAGGACACAAAACTCCATGTAAGTCAATGGCTATCCAAAATTCTGTGCAGTTAAATGGTCGTAGTATTTGCTGGGGGGCTGCAGAAGGATGAAAAATGGCAGCAAATGCTATACAAACATATACGTATGAAATAAATAAAATAAAATTGATGTGAGGTCTAGCTTTTCTTGATAACCAGCACAGGTAAGGCAGACAACTGTGGGATGCTACCTTCACCTGTTTGCTTTTCCTTGGCTGGTTATCAAAAATAGATGGGATCCCATCCTGATTTTGTACATTATTTAAAAAAAACGGGATGGCCTCTTACCTATTTTTGATAAATAGCCAAGGTAAAGCATACAGCTGGGGGCTGGTATTATCAAGCTGGGAAGAGCCATGTTTATTTGACCCTTCCCAGCCTACAAATAGTAGCCTGCAGTCATCCCAGAAGTGGTGCATCCATTAAATGCACAGATTCTGCCGCTTCAAATCTGAACCACCAACCAAATCTTTCGCACTGATTTCG
The DNA here is from genome assembly GCF_048569485.1 of Anomaloglossus baeobatrachus. NCBI lineage: Eukaryota > Metazoa > Chordata > Amphibia > Anura > Aromobatidae > Anomaloglossus > Anomaloglossus baeobatrachus. The sequence goes on along the minus strand of NC_134356.1, from coordinate 18,507,697 downwards.
GTAAAAATAATGCCGGAATTAGTGCGATACTATGAGATCCGGCTATGATGTGCTGTAGCAGGTACAGCAGATCATAGGTGGATCTCAAACATGCCGCCCCCAGCCCCTGCAGCACTGATTGGAGCGATTGTGCTATGACGCGCAATTGCTCCAATCAGTGTGCAGTGGGGCGGTCTGATCTGCCGGTGGCCGCCCTCCCCAGGCCTGTGCTGGTCTGGGGACCCTCCCCCAACATGTCTGCAGCGTGCAGCACTGGCTGGCTGGTACTAGTGGTACCACGCCACCGCTGCCGCTGCTGTCATGTCACGGAGCAGGAGCGGTGAGTATTGTGCTCACCTTGCAGCCCCTGCGCGCTCTTGTGATTGCTCCTGCGCGCTTCCGTAATGGCCCCTGCTCATGCCCCCCTGCGATCTACCCCCCCGACATCCCGATCTGCCCCCCTGACATCCCGATCTGCCCCCCGCCATCTCTATTCTGCAGCTCCTCCGGTATCTCCCTCCTCCTCTGCTCTCCTTACAGCCCCTGCGCGCTCTTGTGATTGCTCCTGCGCGCTCCCGTAATGGCCCCTGCCCGTGCCCCCCTGCGATCTGCCCCCCCGACATCCCGATCTGCCCCCCCGACATCCCGATCTGCCCCCCACCATCTCTATTCTGCAGCTCCTCCGGTATCTCCCTCCTCCTATGCTCTCCCTCTCCCCCTCTGCTCTCCCCCTACCCCTCTGCTGTCCCCCCCCCTCTGCTGTCCCCCCCGACGTCCTCTTACCTGTCTTCACCGGCCGATCACATCTGCCTCCATCGCTGGGTCCTTCTTCCTGGGTCTTCTGCTGAGCTGTCCAACTTCCTGCCTGCTGCTGCTGTAAAGCTGTTCCTCCTGCTAGTCCTCTGGGTACTGTGAGTATAACTTTTTTTTTTTCTTTTTTCCTCTATCCCCTGTCCATTTTTACACCTCGTGCGTCCCGCCGAGCGCTGATCAGGGATGCAGATAACGTATCTGCATCCGTAGTCAGTTTTCGGCGGGACTTTTTTTTCCCGTATCCCCGACGCTTTTTTGTATCGCATCAGTTCGTGCGTCCCGCCGAGCGCTGATCAGGGATGCAGATAACGGATCGGCATCCCTGCTCAATTTTTGGCGTGACAAAAAGCATTGGGGATACGGAAAAAAAAGTCTCACCAAAAATTGAGCAGGGATGCCGATCCGTTATGTGCATTCCTGATCAGCGCTCGGCGGGACGCACGGACTGATGCGATACAAAAAGCGTCAGGGATACGGAAAAAAAAGTATTGCATCTGTCCGTGAGTCCCGCTGAGCGCGGATCAGCATCCCTACTCAATTTTTGGCGTGACTTTTTTTTTTTCCGTATCCCCAGCGCTTTTTGTATCTCATCCGACCGTGCCTCCTGCAGCGTCCGATCAGTGCACCGCGTCTGTGCGTTTGAAAAGTCAAATGGCGTTCCTTGTCTTCTGAGCCCCGCCATGCGCCCAAACAATTGATTTCCACCACATGTGAGGTATCTGCGTACTCGGGAAAAATTGCACTATACGTTTTATGGTGCATTTTTCCTGATACCGTTGTAAAAAGAAAAAGAAAAAGCTACCTTGTTGCTGCAAAAATTTAAAAAAAAAAAAATAATTTTCACGGTTCAACGTTATCAACTTTCAGTGGAGCCCCTGGGGGTACAAGGGGCTCATTAAACATCTAGATAAATTCCTTGAGGGGTCTAGTTCCAAAATGGGGTAATTGGTGGGGGAGCTCCACTGTTTAGGCACCATAGGGGGGGTCTAAAAACGTGACATGGCGTTCGCTAATGATTCCAACCAATTTTGCTGTCAAATGGTGCCCTTCTCTTCTGAGCCACGCCATGCGCCCAACAATTACTTTACACCACATGTGAGGTATCTGCGTACTCAGGAGAAATTGCACAATACGTTTTTTTACGTTTTATGATACCCTTGTGAAATAAAAGCTACCTGGTTCAAGTAACAGTTATGTGGTAAAACAAAAGAAAATTTTATTCATGGCTCAACATTATCGACTTCTGTGGAGCCCCTTGGGGCTCACCAAACATCTAGATAAACTCCTTGAGGGGTCTAGTTTCCAAAATGGGGTCACTTGTGGGGGAGCTCCATTGTTTAGGCACCTCAGGGGGTCTTCAAACCCGACATGGCGTCCGCTAATGAGTGCAGCTAATTTTGCGTTCAAAAATTCAAATGGCGCTCCTTGCCTTCCGAGCACTGCCATGTGTCCAAACATTTGATTTCCACCACATATGAGGTATCTGCGTACTCAGGAGAAAATGCACAATACATTTTATGGTGCATTTTTTCCTGATACCCTTGTGATAAAAAAAAGCTACCTAGTTGAAGCAACAGTTTTGTGGTAAAAAAAAATGTTTCTTTTCACGGCTCAACGTTATAAACTTCTGTGAAGCCCCCAGGTGTTCAAAGTGCTCATCAAACATCTAGAAAAAATATTTGAGGGCTCTAGTTTCCAAAATGGGGTCACTTGTGGGGGAGCTCCATTGTTTAGGCACCTCAGGGGGTCTTCAAACCCGACATGGCGTCCGCTAATGAGTACAGCTAATTTTGTGTTCAAAAATTCAAATGGCGCTCCTTCCCTTCCGAGCTCTGCCGTGCACCCAAACAATTGATTTTTACCCCATATGGGGTATCAGTGTACTCAGGAGAACATGCACAATAAATTGTAGGGTGCACTTTCTCTTTTCTCCCTTGTAAAAATGAAAATTTTATGGCTAAAATAACATTTTTGTGTTAAAAAGTAAAATTTTCATTTTTTCCTTCCACATTGCTTTGGTTCCTGTGAAGCACCTAAAGGGTTAATAAACTTCTTGGATGAGGTTTTGAGCAGTGTGAGGGGTGCAGTTTTTAGAATGGGGTCACTTTTGGGTATTTTCTGTCACCTAGGCCCCTCAAAGTCACTTCAAATGTGATGTGGTCCCTAAAAAAATTATTTTGTAAATTTTGTTGGAAAAATTAGAAATTGCTGATGAACTTTGACCCCTTCTAACTTCCTAACGAAAAAAAAAAATATTTCGATAATTGCGCTGATGTAAAGTAGACAAGTGGGAAATATTATTTCGTAACTATTTTGTGTGACATATCTCTCAGATTTATGGGCATAAATTTTCAAAGTTTGAAAATTGCGAAATTTTCGCACAATTTCCTAAATTTTCACAAATAAACGCAAAAAATATCGGCCAAAATTTACCACTGACATGAAGTACAATATGTCACTAAAAAACAGTCTCAGAATCTCCAGGATCCGTTGAAGCGTTCTAGAGTTATAACCTGTCAAAGTGACACTGGTCAGAATTGCAAAAAATGGCCTGGTCATTAGGGTGTTTTAGTGGCCGGGGGTGAAGGGGTTAAAACAGTTGTTAGATGCCACTTAATGCTGGAAAAATGAAAACCATATTGCCAAAATCCCTGCGGAGCCCTGAATCCAGCGCACCGTTTGGCTTTTCTAGGACATAGCAGGTATCACGACAAATGGGTGTTGGCCATGAAAATCATGCTAGATATTTTGTGTTTGGTATCTATGTGAATGTTAAATCGAGATATACAATATGACGCTAATATCTTTTACCTGTGTGGCCCAGGGGCAAAGATTTGTAAAAAACTAGAATTAGCTCATTTCTCTGACCCCTTGGCACAGCCCACAAGGTATCATAAAATGAGGTCACAGGTGGGAGGGTGAGCTGAGGTCATAAAAGTCCGAAACTTATTCTTAGAGGTTGTCAGTTGAGGAAGGTGCAGCTAGGCTGTGGTGCAGCCCGCTTGGTTCTTATTCTAGGGACCTGTCCCCCCCTGAATTCGGATGTCACATCCATGGCATATCTGGTCAGGGAAGCAGCAAGACTTCCCTTATCTCTGCACATGGTGAGACCGAGGATCCTGCCTCCATGTCCCAGAGGCAGGAAGTGAGCATGTGCCCCACGTGACGTCTTCTGATTCGCTCACTGATATCACACGGCCAGATGACGAGGGAGGTGATGAGGTAAATCCTGAATGGCCGGGCTGGGACGTCGTGGAACCTGATTGGGTCAAGTCCGTCATCTTCACCTCACGCCCGCCCTAGGGTGGAGCTGTACCTCCTTAAAAGCTCCTCCTGCCAACATGGCGGCGTGCGACTGTCCTCTATTGTTGTATGACTGGCAGCGTGCTGCCACGCCGCTGTGCAGTCATTTGTTTTCCTCTTGTGGGCTTTGCCCTTGCTGCCCCAGCAGTACCCGGTTTGCAGGTCGTGCCTCTGCCTTGCTGCTCCGGCAGTATCTCGATTAGCAGGCTGTGTTCCTGCTCCAGGTGAGCTCCTGAAGTCTCTGTCGGACTCACCTGGTTCTTGAAAGCACATGTGCGTGGGCACCTCTGTGCTACCCTCGTGCCACATTCCCGTGACTTCTGCTGGCACACGTGCGTGGGCACCTCTGTGCTTCCCCGTGCAACAGGTACACCGAGCTGGAAGCCCCGTGCCATACAACCCTCACAGGTTAGGGCGGGCCGGTGTACATAGATCGTCTGTGATGTAACAGACGATCGCTAGCAGCAACCCGCTCTCTCTTCACCAGCCATAGCAGCGGTCCCCTACACCGCGCAGTGTACCTTAACCGGCGGAAGCTGTCCTTATACCATATAGGCACGCTTCCCCGCGTCCCCCTCGTAACATATATACATTATATTCTCTATGCAAATGACCTGCCTTAATTTGTTTCTCAGCCCTGCATCTCAATTACCTTAGCATCTTCAAAGTCAACTACCAGAAATCAGAGGGCCTCAATATCACCCTACCCCACCTAGAGGTGGCCAATATTAAGGAACATTTCCCCTTTACAAGGCAGAATTCTACTGTTACGTACCTTGGGGTCTCAGTCTCGACTGACCTTTCTAAACTATACCAACTTAACTATATTTCCCTCCTCCAACCAGCTGTGTGTTCATTTGTTAGGATGGCATTAGGTAATTTCTGCTAGCCTGATGGTTACCTCTTGGATCATGTTCTGGGAGACCTATCACAGTCACTCCCTGCCTTTTTAAAATGGAGGAATCTGTCTTCCTATGCTAACTATAGCTTCAGCTCTACCAGTCTGTGTGCTATTGTATCCCAGTCCTGCTGGTGATTGTTTTGCTTTGTGAAGGGTTGTCATTATTTTTGCTTTAATTATTGTATTTTCTGTAACTGTTACTTATGACTGTTTGTATATGAACCTCTGAATTGTAAAGTGCTGAGGAATATGTTGACACTATAGAAATAAAGATTATTATTGTTACTGCGTGGATTTGTGGAATTCTCTCATTGTTTCTTCCTTGCTCTTATTTTCATCCTTATCACTTGTTGTGTAATACCTCTGTGTGAGTGTGCTGTGTGATCGAGTTTTGGTTTCCCTGTTTGTCCTGTTTTGTTGATTCTATCACTCTGGTTCCGGAACTTCCCTGGAGTGAGGGAAAGGGGATAATAGATCAGGGCTGTACAGGAGCAGGGCAAGGAAGGCGACCCAGACATTGTCACCATGAGATGTGTTTTTGAGATCAGGAGTAGCTTTGGCCCCCTTAGCCTGTGCGCCAGTTTAGGATTTGCGGTCCCTAATTTGCATGACACCCCATGACACAGTTACCTCAATGTAAGTTATGCACTAGAACAGCCCCAATGCACGTTTCACATGGGCTTCCTCAGGGGATCGTTCTAAGTTGTGTGTCAAGTCAAAATAGCACAATCCACAGATATCTACTAAATGCCTCACAATCAGTGGCGCATGTCCAGTCCATGTAGCTTCCCAGGTGCGCGGCAAATCAGCATTCAGAGGTTATCATCCAAGTGGGGGAAATCCCCAGTGACGTCATAGGCTCAAGCTGGTCGCTAACAGAGCATCAGGGCCGTGCAATGAAAAGGAAGGTGTCTGGCATGTGCAGCGCTGTCTTAGGAGGGTCAGTAGATCAATATTTTATAGAGGGAACCATTTTAACCCCCTTATCGACCGCAGACAGTAATAGGATATCATATCGGTCATAGTATTATTAATCATATCGGTCATAGTATTATTATCCCCTGGCTGCTGATTTATACAGCTGACATGTGTGCCTGCTAGGCACAATTGGAATCGCTATCCGCCTATGCCTTTTAACCCCTTACATGACACTGTCAACATGTGACAGGGCCATTATAATAGCGATCACGCTATAACGTTACTCACAGGCCTCCACCGGAAGTCCCATGACATGGTCACGTGGATCCGGTGGTTGTCATGGTAGCACAAGGTCATGTGATGACACTTGTGCTCATATGACTAAGGTGCTGTAAAAAAAAGAGCCGAGTACTGGCTGTTACAAGAGATGATCACTTTTTCCAGTCTGAGCGGTGCTGCTCTGATCGGGAGAAATGAATGAGCGATCAGACTGCTGATTGTTATAGACCCCTAGGAGGACTAGTAAAATAAATAAAAAAGTTTTAAAAGAAATTTTGAAAAATAAAAAAACACCTAAAAGTTCAACTCACCCCATTGAAAATTAAAGGGTTAAAAAAGAATACACACACATTTGGTTCCGCCCGATCTATCAAAATATAAAATCAACTAATTTGATTGGATTTTTTTTTGCAGCTACTCTGTTTATCAAACACCAAAACGACGGTTTTTAGTCACCATAAATTTTGCGCAAAATGCAACAACAGGTGATAAAAACGTAGCCTCTGTACCAAAATGGTGCGGTTAAAAACGTAAGCTCGAGAAAAAAAAATTAAGCCGTCACTGACTCATAGATCCCGAAAAATGAGAACACTATGGGTCACGGAAAATGGCATAAAACGTACGCCACTTTTTTTCGGACAAATTTCTAATTTTTTTTAACAACTTAGATAAAAGTAAACCTATTCATGTTTGGGGTCTATGAACTCGCACCGACCTGAGGCATCACAGCGACACATCAGTTTTACCATATAGTGAAGACTGTGAATAAAATGTCTCCAAAACTATATTGCCAATGCACTTTTTTTTGCAACTTTTCCGCATTTGGAACTGTTTGCCGATTTCCAGTACTGTGTATGGTAATACTCATAGTTTCATTTAAAAGTACAACTGGTCGTGCAAAAAACTAGCCCTGACATGACCATATTGACTAAAAAATAAAAACATACGTCTCTCGGTAAAAAAGTGGTGAAAAAAAATCACGGAAAGCTCAAAATCAGCCGATCGTGAAGGAGTTAAGAAGGTGAAAGAAAACATTATATCATCAGCAAAAGATGTCTGAACATAAATATATTTTTAACCCCTTAAGGACGAAGCCAGTTTTGTAATGCCCAGGCCAGGACATCTGACCAGTGTCCCTTTATGAGGTTATAACTCTGGAACGCTTTAAAGAATCCCCGTGATTCTGACATTGTTTTTTCGTGACATATTGTACTTCATGATAGTTATAAATTTAGAACGATATTTTTTGCTTTTATTTGTGAAAAAATCGGAAATTTGATGAAAATTTTGCAATTTTCAAAATTTTAATTTTTATGCCCTTAACCCAGAGAGTTTTGTCACACAAAATATTTAATAAATAACATTTCCCACTTGTCTACTTTACATTAGCACCATTTCTGAAACAAAATGTTTTGGGGTTAGGAAGTTAGAAGGGTTCAAAGTTCATCAGCAATTTCCCATTTTTTCAACAAAATTCACAAAACCATTTTTTTAGGGACCACATCATATTTGAAGTGGCTTTGAGAGGCCTAGATGAAAGAAAATACCCAAAAGTGACCCCATTATAAAACTTGCACCCCTCAAAGTACTCAAAACCACATTCAAGTAATGTATTAACCCTTCAGGTGCTTCACAGGAACAAAAGCAAAGTGGAATGAAAAAAAGCAAAAAATAAATTTTTACCTAAAATGTTGCTCTACCCCAAATTTATTCACTTTTAGAAGAAATAACACAACAAAATGGACCCCAAAACTTGTTACCCACTTTCTTATGAACGCGCCAATACCCCACATGTGGTCAGAAACCTTTGTTTGGATAAATGGGAGGGCTCGGAACAGAAGGAGCAATATTTGAATTTTGGAAAGCAAATTTGGCTCCATGTTGCATTTACATGTCCGCTGTTACGGGGGGGCCGGCAGATTAGGACCAGGGGGTATATATCCTAATCGCCAGTCGGGGCCCACCGTGCTCCAGATGACAAAGGAGCTGCTGGCACCTGAGGGTTAGGCGGAGACTATAGAGCTGGATGGCTCTGAGATAACCCAGGAGCTCTGGGAACCGGTCACGTGTGTTGGGACACGTCAGACCGGACGACAACCCGATTAGCGTTTTGGTGCACCTAGCGCTACACCAACCACGTGTGCAGGAAACACGTCAGGCCGGGTGGTAACCAGGTAGCGTTGACCGGAAGACCGCCACAAAAGCGCCCTGTCGGCCACGTGTGTAGGACACGTCAGGCCGAGCGGTCCTCCGATTAGCGTTTCTGGCCACCTCTCGACTGGCCACGTGTGTGTAGGACACGTCAGGCCAGATGGGTACACCAGTAGCGTTGACCGGGAAGCCGAGGAGGATAAGGAACACCCTGTTAACTCCACAGGGGTCCTGGGGTACACTGTCCGTGCGCGTAGGGGGCACAACCGGACAGGTGGCGCAGCAGGTGCGTTGTCCGTGTGCGTAGGGGGCACAATCGGACAGGTGGCACAGCAGGTGCGTTGTCCATGTGCGTAGGGGGCACAATCGGACAGGAAGCACAGCAGCCGCAACCCAGTTAACGCCACTGGGCTGCTATAGCAAGACTGGAACGGCAGGAGGGAAGCACGGCGCCTGACCCTGATGTGCCGAGCCACGAATCTTGGCGTGACAGGCACCGTTCGCCTAACCCTACCTACCGCTTCCCAACATAGGCTTATGCCGCAATGAGGCTCTAACATGAAGGTGTGCTCTGACTGAGCAAATGTGAAGACTGCGCCCCTCCATGTTGTCTCCATTCCCTTTTATAACCTGGGTCCGCCCCAAACCCAGGGTGGAACCACCAAGGTCCAATAGCAGAGTGCCATGTCATCAGTGACATCACATGCGACCTATCCGGAACCGCCACGTCATTGATGACCTCATGGCAGCCACGCCCCAAACACTTCACCAGTCATCGTCTGACGACCAATACTGAGGTGCCAGATCATAGGGGCGGGCCTCTGCGAGCCAGTCCGGAATTGCCACGTCATCAGGACACCTGACACCCTCTGCCCTATCAGGGCCTGCCACCTCACGGACATGTTCAGTGAGGTCCTTACCGGACCTAGCCTCTGATGCATCAAGTGCCTGAGCATGCTCAGTAGCCTGAGACACAGGCTTAGAAAGCAGACTATCAGTTTGAGCATGCTGAGTAGGCACATCCCAGAACTTAGACACAGCACGAAGTCCAATTACCTGTGAAAAGAGGCTGTTAGGGTTAATTGTGGGAGCATGCTCAGTAGCCTGAACTGAGGACTTAGTCTCAGACATAACACAAACAGGCTGAGTATGCTCACTAGGCAAAACACCGGGCTTAAACTCTGGCTGGGGTAAATCGGCGCACGCATGCGCACTAGCCGCCTCTCCACACTTAGACGTGGTGGAAGGAACAGCCAACTGGACGACCCGAGGCACGGCCAAGAACGGCAGCCGGCGCCTGGGCGCAACAGGAACCGCAGCAGGCTGCTTGCGGCTATGGCGACGCCGGTTCGTAACATCCGCTAAGGTACCTAAACAGCAGAAACCCCTCACAAGTGATGCCATTTTGGAAACTAGACCTCTCAAGGCTTCTATCTAGGGGTATAGTTAGAATTTTGGACACACAGGTACTTCACAGATTTTAATAACATTACATTATATTGAAAATTTTCATTTTTTTCTCAAAAATGTTGCTTTAGCATCATTTTTTTCACTTTTTCAAGAGGTAATTCCAAAAATTTGTCCTCAATGTTTGTTACCCACTTTTTATGAGTGCGGTGATACCTCACATGTGGTCTGAAACCATTGTTTGGAGAAATGGGAGGGCTTGGAACGGAAGGAGCAATATTTGAATTTTGGAAAGGAAATTTCTCTGAAAAAGATTGCGGGCACCATGTCGCATTTGGAGGACCCCTAAGGTACGTAAACAGCAAAAAAAAACCCGCAAGTGACCCCTAGTGATGAGCGAGTATGCTTGTTACTACTCGGTACTCGCACGAGTATCACTGTACTCGGGCTACTCGGCGGGTACCGAGTAATTTCGCGATACTCGTGCTTTACTCGTGGTCTTCATTTCTGCATGTTGGCGCTCTTTTGAGAGCCAGCCCTCATGCAGGGATTGGCTGGCAGACCACTGCAATGCCACAGCCCTGTTAGTTGTGGAATTGCAGTGATTGGCCGGCCTGCACAGCGTGACCGAGCCTTTATACCGGCCGGCGCGCTGTGCTCTGTACACAGCCATCTCATATTCCCTGCTTTCCACGCCCACAGGCGCCTATGATTGGTTGCAGTGAGACACGCCCCCACGCTGAGTGACAGGTGTCACACTGCACCCAATCACAGCAGCCGGTGGGCGTGTCTATACTGTGCAGTAAAATAAATAAATAAATAATTAAAAAAACCGGTGTGCGGTACCCCCCCATTTTAATACCAACCAGATAAAGCCATACGGCTGAAGGCTGGTATTCTCAGGATGGGGAGCCCCACGTTATGGGGGGCCCCCCACCCTAACAATAACAGTCAGCAGCCTCCCAGAATTGCCGCATACATTATATGCGACAGTTCTGGGACTGTACCCGGCTCTTCCCGATTTACCCTGGTGCGTTGGCAAATCGGGGTAATAAGGAGTTATTGACAGCCCATAGCTGCCACTAAATCCTAGATTAATCATGTCAGGCGTCTATGAGACACCCTCCATGATTAATCTGTAAGTTACAGTAAATAAACACACACACATGAAAAAATCCTTTATTAGAAATAAAAAACAATAACAAAGTCCCTCATCACCAATTTATTACCCACAACAAAGCCCTCCATGTCCGGTGTAATCCACGGTCCTCCAGCGTCGCGTCCAGCTCTGCTGCATGCAGGTGACAGGAGCTGCAGAATACACCGCCGCTCCGGTCACCTCCACGCAGCTAATGAGGTGAGTATAGCGATCAGCTGCTGTCACTGAGGTTACCTGGATCCAGCGGTGGCCGCGGGTAACCTCAGTGACAGCAGCTGATCGCGCTACTCACCGCCGCTCCGGTCAGCTTCACACAGCAACTGAGGTGAGAAGCGCGATCAGCTGCTGTCAGTCAGGTAACTCGCGGCCACCGCTGGATCCAGCGATTAACCTCAGTGACAGCGCAGCTGATCGCTATACTCTCCTCAGTTGGTGCATGGAGCTGACCGGAGCGGCGGTGAGTAGCGCGATCAGCTGAGCTGTCACTGAGGTTACCCGCGGCCACCGCTGCATCCACCGCTGGATCCAGGTAACCTCAGTGACAGCAGCTGATCGCTATACTCACCTCATTAGCTGCGTGGAGGTGACCGGAGCGGCGGTGTCTTCTGCAGCTCCTGTCACCTGCATGCAGCAGAGCTGGACGCGACGCTGGAGGACCGTGGATTACACCGGACATGGAGGGTTTGTCGGGGTTAATAAATTGGTGATGAGGGACTTTGTTATTGTTTTTTATTTCTAATAAAGGATTTTTCGTGTGTGTGTGTTTTTTAACTGTAATTTACAGATTAATCATGGAAGGAATCTCGGGGAGACGCCTGACATGATTAATGTAGGATTTAGTGGCAGCTATGGGCTGCCAATAACTCCTTATTACCCCGATTTGCCAACGCACCAGGGTAAATCGGGAAGAGCCGGGTACAGTCCCAGAACTGTCGCATATAATGTATGCGGCAATTCTGGGCGGCTGCTGACTGATATTGTTAGGGTGGGGGGCTCCCCATAACGTGGCGCTCCCCATCCTGAGAATACCAGCCTTCAGCCGTATGGCTTTATCTGGCTGGTATTAAAATTGGGGGGACCGCACGCCGTTTTTTTTAATTATTTAATTATTTATTTCACTGCACAGTATACACACACACACCGGCTGCTGTGATTGGGTGCAGTGTGACACCTGTCACTCAGAGTGGGGGCGTGTCTCACTGCAACCAATCATAGGCGCCGAAAAGCAGGACAGCAGGGAATAGGAGATTGATTAATGAGCGGCCGGCTTTTTCAAAAGAGGAAAATCCGCAGGAGCAGTGTGAATGCCGTGCAGTGCCGCAGCAGTGATCGGCGAACGGTGAGTAAGAGAGAAGGGGGAGAATGACCGACAGACTGTGAGAGGGGGACAGACAAGACAGAGAGAGACCGACAGAGCGAGACCGACCGACGGGAGATAGAATGAAAAAAAAAATGACCGACATCACTAGTAAAAAGCACAAAACGTGCGTTTTGGACATCGGAGTGCCACACAATGTTTATGTAAAATCTTTCATGTATTAATCTCAAAAAGTAACATACACCAGCTCTATCTCACTATTGTGTATGTGCCCTTAACATTTCCGCCATGAAAATTCATTTTGGGGTCATTTTGCAAGGTTTTCTGGTGAGTCCGTAAAAATGGCATAAAACACGGACAAAATTGTTCACAGCTGTGACTTTTGAGTGATAAATGCTTCAAGGGGTCTTCCCCATGCTGTTGCCATGTCATTTGAGCACTCTTCTGAGACTTTTGTGACATTTTTAGGGTTTCTACATGCTGCCGGGGGGTCATTTCACAAAAATACTCGGGTCTCCCATAGGATAACATTGGGCTCGTTGCTCGGGCCGAGTACACGAGTATCTTGGGATGCTCGGCCCGAGCCTCGAGCACCCGAGCTTTTTAGTACTCGCTCATCACTAGTGACCCCATATTGGAAACTAGACCCCTCAAGGAATTTATCTAGATGTTTGGTGAGTACCCTGAACCCCCAGGTGCTTTACAGAAGTTTATAACGTTGAGCCATGAAAATAAAAAAGTAAAATTTTACTACAACATTGTTAATTCAATCAGGTAGCAGTTTTTTTGCACAAGGGTAACAGGAAAAAAATCACCATGAAATTTATTGTGCAATTTCTCCTGAGTTTGGTGATATCTTGTATGTGGTGGAAATCAACTGTTTGGGCACACGGCAGGGCTCGGAAGAGAAGGAGTGCCATTTGACTGCAAAATTGTCTGGAATCAATAGCGGACGCCATGTTGCATTAGGAGAGCCCCTGAGGTGCCTAAAAAAAGAGGTCCCCCACAAGTGACCCCATTCTGGAAAATAGACCCCTTATTGAATCTATCTAGATGTTTGGTGAGTACCCTGAACCCCCAGGTGCTTCACAGAAGTTTATACTGTTGAGCTGTGAAAATAAAAAATATATATTTGTACCACAAAATTGTTACTTCAACCAGATAGCTTTTCTTTAACAAGAGTAAAAGGAAAAAAATCTGCATAAAATGTATTGTGCAATTTCTCCTGAGTATGCTGATACCCTATGTGTGGTGGAAATCAACTGTTTGGGTGCACAGCAGGGCTCGAAAGGGAAAAAGTGCCATTTGACTGAACAATTGGCTGGAATCACTAGCTGACGCTATGTCGCATTTGGAAAGCCCCTAAGGTGCCTAAACAGTGGAGGTCCCCCACAAGTGACCCCATTCTGGAAACAAGACACCTCAAGGCTTTTATCTAGGTGTATATTGAGCATTTTGAATCCACAAATACTTTACAGAATTTGATAAGCTTAGGTTGCCATATTGAAATTTTCATTTTTTTCACAAAAAATGTTGTTTTAGCATCTCATTTCTCACTTTTTCAAGAGGCAACAACAAAACGTGGACCCCACAGGTTGTTATCCAATTTCTTGTGAGCGCAGGGATACCCCACATGTGGCCAAAAACCTCTGTTTGGATAAATTGGAGGGCTTGGAATGGAAGGAGCACCAATTGAATTTTGGAAAAGTTTAAATAAATTGCACGCAGCATGTCACATTAGCAGGGTCCCTTGGGTACCTATACCTCAGAATCCCCCCACAACTGACCCCATTTTAGACACTGGACCCCTCAAGGATTTTATTCAGGAGTATAGTAAGTGTCGCGGGCAGAGGGGGCCGCGCTCGCTACGCTCGGGGTCCGGGGCTTCTGCTGCTGCCGCTGCTCGGTGGCTCGAGCGGTGGGCCGGACCCGGGGACTTGAGCAGCGCTCCTCGCCCACGAGTGAAAAGGGGGTTGGTTTGTTTGTTTGGGGGAAGATAGTTTGTGACGCCACCCACGGGTCGTGGTGATTATGGGCACCACCGCTGCTGGTGACGGGGATCCCGGGAGCGATGGCGGGGAGCAGCTAGGATGTTGGTTCCCCCTCCGTGGGTAGGGGTTGGTGATCCCGGGGCCCGGTTGTGGTATGGGGAGGCAGGATGGTTGGGGATGCAGGAAAGCGGAGGCAGCGCGGCGCGGTGCCGGATGGCACTGTTGTACTCACTCAGACACAGATTCACAGAGTCTCTGGTAAACCAAACGGCTGGATGGACGGGTCTTTGCTCTCCCCGGGCAGGTTGATGGTGGCTGTCTTTCCCTGCACCGCTGTGGAACTGACTGCGATGGTTTCCCAATGGTAGTCAGCTCCCCGCCGTGTATGTACCGAAGGAGCCCGTTTTGCCCGCAGGCGCTGGCCCTTGGATCTCTAGCCTATGGCGGTGGCTTTCTATCCTCACGGTGTGGACGGTTGCCTTCTGTCGGGACTTGGGTGTTAGGGAACCCCAGGGGTTCCGGTCACTCTCGGATTTGACCTTTTTGGCGGCTCCTAGACTGGTCGGGGTCTGATGGCCCTGCCTTTGTGCTGGATACAGATCTGCTCCCAGGTTCGGTACCGGCGGGCCACCGCCCATCCCTGGTCCTACGGTTCCACTGACCTGCACCCACTCCTGTAGACGGCCACCACCGTCTGCCGACCTTGCTGACAGTGCCTGGGCTCCAACCCAGACACCAGCAGTTTCTGTCCTCTCACTTTCAACTCCACTCTAAAACTAACTGCTTTTCCTGCCTCTAGGACTGTGAACTCCTTGGTGGGTGGGGCCAACCGCCTGGCTCCACCCCACCTGGTGTGGACATCAGACCCTGGAGGAAGCAACAAGGATTTCTATTTGACTGTTATTAACTATCCAGTATTCAGGGGAGGGTGTGTGTGCGATGTTGTGCTTGTGACTACCTGGCTAGTCCAGGGCGTCACATAAGCATTTTGAATCCACAGGTACTTCACAAAAATGTTGCTGTAGCAACAATATTCTCACTGTTAGGCTATGCGCCCATGACCCAGCGACACGGCGTCTAGTACACAGTGTCAGCCTCCTGCAGAGATGTGAGTGTTGTCCACGGGAGAGCGCAGCTGCCCATGCCCACGATTTGGGTTCAGGCTGCTGTGGCCTTTAACTCTATTCTACCTGCAGAGAACACTCTAGTCTCCGCAGCATAAATTGACATGCTGAGGCTCAGAAAAATGTGCCACAGGTCGGTTTATGGTGCGGAGAAAAGAAGCACAGTGGGCATGGGATTTCTAAAAATTCTTCCACTGTGCTTCTACTGCACAACGGAGCGTTATGGACGCATGGAAAACACTCTGCGCCCAAAACGCTGCAAACCCTGATTGTGGGCACACAGCCTAAAATGCTACAATGTATGGATGGATAGATGTCAAACATATATAACATCCCACCTCTTGCATATTCTAAGCTGGCGCCCTTTAGTGCCCTTCATGTGGCACTAAAGGGTGCATAGCCTTGTATTTAGCACAAAAAAAAAAAATTAAAATAAATGACGTGGGGTCCCCCCTATTTTTGATAGCAAGCTAGGTAAAGCAGACAGCTGTAGCCTGCAAACCACAGCTGAGAGCTTCATCTTGTCTGGTGATCAATTTGGAGGGCTCCCCAGGCTGTTTTTTTTAATTATAAATAAATAATTAAAATAAAAAACAAAACAAACGTGGGGTCCCCCCAAATTAGGTCACCAGCCAAGGTGAAGCTGACAGCTGGGGTCTGGTATTCTCAAGGTGGGAAGAGACATGTGTTGTGAATGTTAGTTATGTTTTGGCTGCTGGGAGGCTCCCTCTGATGGCCAGGAATGGTTTGGACTTGGACCAGGTGTGTTGTGCAGTGGGTGTTTCCTTTGCTATCTCTCTGCTTATTTAAGTCCTGGTCTGATTGCAGACTGTTGCCGGATGTCAGTTGTTCTTTGTATCTCCAGCCTGCTTAATCCTGCTCTACACCATATCTTCCCCGGATAAGTGCGTGCTCTTTATTTATTGTCTGGTTCTTTTGTTTATCTGGGTTTGTCATTTGCTGTGGTTGGTTTTAGGTTATTTGCTTGCAGGGATTTTCCCCCTCAGTGGATTGTTGAGGAACTCCCTGCAGTTCTGTGTGGAGTATAGCTCCTTTGGGTCCATGAGTTTGTGGCTTGTTGACTTTGTTATGATTCTTGTTTTCTGTTCATTGGTATGACAAGGGCACCTGGTATAGGACAGAGTTCAGATCGTGCGATCTGAGGGCCTTTTTGTACTATCAGGAAGTTGGTATTTTGCAGGGTTTTTCTCTGGCCACCATCAGTCCCTTTCCTGTCCTTTCCTATTTTAGTCAGCAGGGGCCTCACCTTTTGCTAATCCTGTCATCTACCTGTGTATTGTGTTTTTCCTATATCACCGCAGTCTTTGAATGTGGGGGGCTTGCTATTCTTGTCTATTTTCTGAGGCAGAGAGTTATTCATCTTTTCTACCTTTAGGATAGCTAGTTCTCCGGCTGGGTTCGCGGTGCACAGGATGTTAGTTCACCCCTCGGCTACTTCTAGTTGTGATGGTTAGTAAGGGGATGGTGGCCAGATTAGTTTCCAATGCTCTTGTCCCCTTTTGCCAATGATTTGTGGTGATCTTTCATGGTTCCGGATCATAACAGACATGGTTATTGGACTCTTCCCAGCCTAATAGTAGCAGGCCGCAGCCACCCCAGAAGCGGTGCATCCATTAGATGCGCCAATCCTGGCGCTTCGCCCCAACTCATCCCGTTGCCCTGGTGCGCTGGCAAACGGGGTAATATATGGGGTTGATGCCAGATGTGTAATGTCACCTGGCATCAAGCCGAGCAATTAGTTATGTCACGCCGTCTATTTGATACCAGACATAACTAATTGACAGTAATAAAAAAAAAATTGACACTCCCTAAAGCATTCCCTCTTTCACCAATTTATTGAAAAAAAGAAAAAAAAAAAAACGGGTCCCCTGTAATCCATTTTGGAAGTCCCGCGTCGATTCTGGACCTTCTAGAATATGGGGGGCACGTTCAGGGAACATGTCCCCCATTTTCTAGGAGGGCAGACCCTCCATTTGAGGAGAGTGGATGCAATAACATTGCACCCACTCTCCCCGGGTCACAGCTGCAAACTGCAAGCAGCCAGCCAGCATTTCTGAAGGCAGGAAGCTGTCAGCTGCTCTGCACGTGTGACCGGCGTGCACTGTGAAGGAGGAGGGGGCCGCGGGGGATCAGAGCTGCGACAGGTACGGGGGTCACCGTGGGACAACGGGAGGAATAAGGGGTGACCTGGCAGGGCCTTGGCACCAGTTTTCTGTCGCATGTGTGATGGCACATGTGACAGAAACCAGAGGAAAAGGGTAAATGCGGCCGGCGCGCTGCTGTGCGCGCGGCCATCTTGGATTTTCGGGAGGGGGATCGGGATCGGGGGGGGCACTTTGGGGACACCGGGGGACGAGATTTATCTCTCATCTGACATGCTTGATCATGCCAGATGGGAGATAAATCATTTTGTTACCGGCGCTGCCATTTACTGTAATGTGATCATCGGTATACGGTGTATACCGGTGATCACGTGAGCGGAAACCGGAAAAAACAGCCCGAATCATGATCTCCAGGGTCTCAGCTATCCCCGGTAGCTGAAACCCCGGAGACTTTCTGACTCTGGGAGCACTAGACCCTTTTTTTCTATCGCCGTTAAAAAGCGGCAGAGCGGAAGAAGTACCCTAATTTGTCGCCGTTAAAAGGCGTATCGATGGTCGTTAAGGGGTTAAATATTCAGAATTTAATATACTATATATTCACAGCGTCATTTAAAGAACATCATTGATTGTGTCGGCCCATAAATTATATAAATGTACAGAACGCCAGTGCAAATGAAGAAACTAATTTCTGGCGTAATACAATATACAGTATATTTATGTAATCGGCACGGTGGCTCAGTGGTTAGCACATCAGTCCTGCAGCGCTGGGGTCCTCAGTTCAAATCGTGCCATGGACAACATCTGCTAGGAATTTTGTATGTTCTACTCGTGCGTGGGTTTCCTCCGGGTTCTCCGGTTTCCTCCCAGAATTCAAAATTTACTGATTGGGACCTTAGATTGGGGCTCACAATGGGGACAGTATTGCTGATGTATAAAAAGCGCCGTGGAATTAATAACGCTACATACATGAATATATATATATACACTCACATATCATACGACATAAGAGTGTGAACATCCCAATACAATAAAGTACAAAGAGACCATCTTGGGCCGGAAGAATCTTCCATGACGAGGTTCCATTTCTTGATCCACAATGAAGATGAGGCAGGAATATTCCAAATATCATAGGACACCACGAGGACATTAACTACAAAGATAGAAAATAGAAAATACACACAACTAAGAACAGGATAAAGAGACCAAGAAAAAATGAGAGAGAGATGATAGAGAAGGAACAGAACTCAGCTTTTCTTTTCCTGAGAGAAACCCGCGACAGGAGCCGCTCAGTGTCACCCCCGGAGGAAGCAGCGCGATCTGCAGATGCCCCTGACCTATAGCTGATTGGGATCACAATCATGGAGCTTTATACAGTGTCTGGAGATTGTCTTGAGCAGGAAACATCGTCTATAACGTAAAGAGCCACAATGTCCTGTAAAGATCTAGGAGTACACAGCTGTATAGAGATGGTACACAGCACTATATGAAGACAGTATGGACAGTATACAGTATTATATGGGACATGCATCAGTATATAGAAGGTATACAGTATTATATGGGGTATGCAGCAGTATATAGAAGGTATACAGTACAATGTAGGGGTATAGCGCATTATAAAACTTAATTGAGTTAAATATGTGATATTCTAAGCTAACAATCCCAGTTATAATGTGGTTTAACCCCCATATAGTGCAGCATAATGTCTATATACTGCTGTATATTCATAGCTCTGCATAACTCCATGTGGTGTTGTTTACCTCCTTATTGTGCTGTATACTCAAGTAATAGATCTCTATGCCTCCATATATCGCTGTATACTCTCCAACTGTAAAGGCTGCTTTACACAGTACGACCGATTGTGCAATTTCACAATCGATCGTACCCGCCCCCGTCCTTTTTGCGTCACGGGCAAATCGCTGCCCGTGTCGCACAAAGTCGGTAACTCCCGTCACACGTACTTACCTCTCGTGCGACCACGCTGTGGGCGGCGAACGTCCACTTCCTGGAGTGGGAGGGACGTTCGGCGTCACAGCGACGTCACACGGCCGCCGGCCAATGGAAGCGGAGGGGCGGAGATGAGCAGGACTTAAACATCCCGCCCACCTCCTTCCTTCACATAGCCGGCGGCGGCCGCGTGACGCAGGTGATCTGCTGTTCATCGTTCCCGGGGTGTCACACGGAGCGGCGTGTGCTACCCCGGGAACGATGAGCAACTAAATTAAACGATATTATGGAACCTAGCGACCAGTACATGACTCAGGATTTGTGAGCGATACTGCGTCGCTAGGTGGTGTCACACAGGCCGGCATCGCCAGCGATGTGCGTCACAAAAACCGTGACCCCGACGATCTATCGCACGATAGATTGTCTGGTGTAAAGCAGCCTTAAGTATCTGTCCTCTAGATCAGGGGTGGGGAACCTGCGGCCCGCGGGCCCTATGCGGCCCGCGACCACTTTTCCTGCGGCACCCGAGCTGATTCCCGGGGACTGCAGTGCTGGAGCGGCAGCCGCATTTTGCTGGCTGCTGGCCCTTTAAAACCCCACACAGTGCGTTCAAAGCTGAACGCTGCATTTCCTATACCTGAAAGACTACGTCCCCACGCTGGCACGGCCTACGTGAGGACGTACTTTATAGGTGGGGTCGGCGTGAGGAGCGCTAAAATCAAACAGGAGAGGCTTGACTGTCAATCATCCCCAAGGTCTGTTCCCAGCGGCGGCGGCTCCCTGTACCCGGTGGTGGAGGCGGCTTCCTGTACCCGGCGACGGCGGCTCCTTGTGCCCGGCGGTGGTGGTGGCGGCTCCTTGTACCCGGCGGCGGCTCCCTGCACGTGGCGGCGGGGCGGCTCCCTGTACCCGGCAGCGGCTCCCTGTACTCGGCAGCGGCTCCGTGTGTCCGGCAGCGGCGGTAGTGGCTCCCTGTGTCCGGCAGCGGCGGTGGTGGCTCCCTGTGTCCGGCAGCGGCGGTGGTGGCTCCCTGTGTCCGGCAGCGGCGGTGGTGGCTCCCTGTGTCCGGCAGCGGCGGTGGTGGCTCCCTGTGCCCGGCTGCGGCGGTGGCGGCTACCTGTGGCCGGCTGCGGCGGTGGCAACTCCTTGTGCCCGGCAGAATCTGCTCCTTTCTGTGCGCGCCAGCAGCGCTCTCCGTGCCCGCAGCCACCTCCAGCACTCAGTGATCCAGGCCTCCCCCAGTTCTCTAACTGCCTCCAAGCTCCCCCGGGTCTGCCTGTGCCCCTCCTTTCTCCCCAGTGATCTGTGCCCCCCAAGTCCCCCGCAGTGATCTGTGCCGTCTCCCCAGTGATGCGTGCTGTCTCCCCAGTGATCTCCGTGCCCCCTCAGTCTCCCCAGTGATCTTTGTGCACCTTCAGTCTCCCCAGTGATCTCTGTGCCCTGAGCCTCTCCCAGGTCTGTCTGTGCCTTCATCTTCTCCCATCCTTCTCTGTGCCATCTGTGCCCCCAGCGTCCCCCAGGTTTGTCTGTGCCTCCAGCCTCTCCCATCATTCTCTGTGCCCCCAGGGCTGTCTGTGTCCCTCCGGCATCCCCCAGGGCTCTCTGCCCCCGGCTATGTATATAACCCCAGCAATGTTTATGCCCCCCAGTCTTGTCTGTGCAACCCAGTGATGTGTATATACCCCCAGTGATGTATGTACCCCCAGTGACGTCTATGCCCTGCTGCTTCCTTAGTAATGTATATTCCTCCCAGCAATGTTTATGCCCCCAGCTATGTCTGTGCTCCCCATCAATGATGTCTGTGCTCCCCATCAATGATGTATGTACCCCCCAGTGATGTCTATGCCCCCAGCCTCCCCAGTGTTCTATATTCCTCCCAACCCTCCCCTATGGTGTATATGCCCCCATACCCTCCTGTGATGTATATACAGCAGTCCCAAACAACTCTAACCTGGAATAGCAGTTGCGAAAAGTAACAAGATCAACATCGCCTAATATTACAGCTGCACCAAAAAGTACAAGCTCCAGCCGCCACAGTGAGATAATTGTTTGACCAAATATATTAGGGTAATTTTCAAGTTGATAATTTTGTGCGGCCCCCGAAGGTTGGTAGAAATTTCCAAATGGCCCCCGGCAGAAAAAAGGTTCCCCACCCCTGCTCTAGAAGAAGCTGGAAACATCACAGACAGCGTCGGTTTGGGTACCTAATCTGATGTCGCCTATGGGCGGAGCAAAAGCCATACTCCGTGCTGATTGGCTGAGAGTCTCTTCCGCTCTTTGTGTGACCCGCGGTGTCAGGAGACTGATAATGTTCTATTCAGCGCTATAAGGAGTCTGTGCAGCAAAACAAGAAAATCCCCCATCACTAACAGCAGCATATGGACCCATACAGCTCTGTAGGGAGTATAGGAGGATATACAGCACTACAGCAGCCTATACAGCAGTATATGGAGGATATACAGCACTACAGCAGCCTATACAGCAGTATATGGAGGATATACAGCACTACAGCAGCCTATACAGCAGTATATGGAGGATATACAGCGCTACAGCAGCCTATACAGCAGTATATGGAGGATATACAGCGCTACAGCAGCCTATACAGCAGTATATGGAGCATATACAGCGCTACAGCAGCCTATACAGCAGTATATGGAGGATATACAGCGCTACAGCAGCCTATACAGCAGTATATGGAGGATATACAGCACTACAGCAGCCTATACAGCAGTATATGGAGGATATACAGCACTACAGCAGCCTATACAGCAGTATATGGAGGATATACAGCACTACAGCAGCCTATACAGCAGTATATGGAGCATATACAGCGCTACAGCATCCTATACAGCAGTATATGGAGGATATACAGCGCTACAGCAGCCTATACAGCACTATATGGAGGATATACAGCACTACAGCAGCCTATACAGCACTATATGGAGGATATACAGCACTACAGCAGCCTGTACAGCAGTATATGGAGGATATACAGCACTACAGCAGCCTATACAGCAGTATATGGAGCATATACAGCACTACAGCATCCTATACAGCAGTATATGGAGGATATACAGCGCTACAGCAGCCTATACAGCACTATATGGAGGATATACAGCACTACAGCAGCCTGTACAGCAGTATATGGAGGATATACAGCACTACAGCAGCCTATACAGCAGTATATGGAGGATATACAGCACTACAGCAGCCTATACAGCAGTATATGGAGGATATACAGCACTACAGCAGCCTGTACAGCAGTATATGGAGGATATACAGCACTACAGCAGCCTATACAGCAGTATATGGAGGATATACAGCACTACAGCAGCCTATACAGCAGTATATGGAGGATATACAGCACTACAGCCGCCTATACAGCAATATATGGAGGATATACAGCACTACAGCAGCCTATACAGCAGTATATGGAGGATATACAGCGCTACAGCAGCCTGTACAGCAGTATATGGAGGATATACAGCGCTACAGCAGCCTGTACAGCACTATATGGAGGATATACAGCGCTACAGCAGCCTGATAGGGATTTGGTATCACATTATCTGCAGTGATTGTATATAGATCCAGTGTGAGCGGCAGTGTCCGTGCACCACACTGCGCCGCCACATGGGAAGTGAGGACAGGATCACGGTCGCTCTGCACTAGTGGAGTCATCAGGAGCATCTGCCCAGCGTTAATCACCGGGCACAACAGCGCCCCCACTACAGGACATGGAGGGTTAGGGATCGTGTATAAAGGACCAGAGCAGAGAATCCCATATTTTAAACCATTAATGCCACTTATACCCAAAGTGCCAACCTCCTAATACAAAGTGCAATTACAATATTCCTCAATAAACTCGAGTGTTATAAAGACACAATAGATGAGCGGCGCCAGCTTCTGTGAGGACGGGGGTCAGCTCCTGTGAGGACGGGGGTCAGCTCCTGTGAGGACGGGGGTCAGCTCCTGTGAGGACGGGGGTCAGCTCCTGTGAGGACGGGGGTCAGCTCCTGTGAGGACGGGGGCCAGCTCCTGTGAGGACGGGGGCCAGCTCCTGTGAGGACGGCGCCAGCTCCTGTGAGGACGGGGGCCAGCTCCTGTGAGGACGGGGGCCAGCTCCTGTGAGGACGGGGGCCAGCTCCTGTGAGGACGGGGGCCAGCTCCTGTGAGGACGGGGGCCAGCTCCTGTGAGGACGGGGGCCAGCTCCTGTGAGGACGGGGGCCAGCTCCTGTGAGGACGGGGGCCAGCTCCTGTGAGGACGGGGGCCAGCTCCTGTGAGGACGGGGGTCAGCTCCTGTGAGGACGGGGCCAGCTCCTGTGAGGACGGGGGCCAGCTCCTGTGAGGACGGGGGCCAGCTCCTGTGAGGACGGGGGCCAGCTCCTGTGAGGACGGGGGCCAGCTCCTGTGAGGACGGGGGCCAGCTCCTGTGAGGACGGGGGCCAGCTCCTGTGAGGACGGGGGCCAGCTCCTGTGAGGACGGGGGCCAGCTCCTGTGAGGACGGGGGCCAGCTCCTGTGAGGACGGGGGTCAGCTCCTGTGAGGACGGGGCCAGCTCCTGTGAGGACGGGGCCAGCTCCTGTGAGGACGGGGCCAGCTCCTGTGAGGACGGGGCCAGCTCCTGTGAGGACGGGGCCAGCTCCTGTGAGGACGGGGTCAGCTCCTGTGAGGACGGGGTCAGCTCCTGTGAGGACGGGGCCAGCTCCTGTGAGGACGGGGCCAGCTCCTGTGAGGACGGGGTGGTGGCTCTTAGAAGAGCCTTTGTGTTGTGGAGGATGCGGGGTCAGCGGCGTCACTTGCCCTTCTTGCTGCTCTCCGTCTTCTTGGGCAGCAGCACGGCCTGGATGTTGGGCAGGACGCCTCCCTGGGCGATGGTCACCCCACCCAGCAGCCTGTTCAGCTCCTCGTCATTGCGCACGGCCAGCTGCAGGTGCCGGGGGATGATGCGGGTCTTCTTGTTGTCCCGGGCGGCATTGCCGGCCAATTCCAGGATCTCAGCGGTCAGATACTCCAGCACAGCGGCCAGATAGACCGGAGCGCCGGCGCCCACCCTCTCGGCGTAGTTGCCCTTGCGGAGAAGCCTGTGCACACGACCGACCGGGAACTGCAGTCCTGCCCGGGATGAGCGGGTCTTGGCCTTAGCGCGGGTCTTCCCTCCTTGTTTGCCGCGTCCAGACATCGCTGTGTGGCAGGTTTTTCAAAGATCAGCAGATAAAGATCTGTAATGTGAGGCTTGTGTCGGCTCCGGAGTGTTTTATAAGCTGTTGCTCCGCCCTCCTCTCCTGTCATTGACTGAATCTAAAGTCATTCATGTAAATGAGACTCGTGCATCCACCAATGAGCTGCAGGGGCGGTGATCATGACGTTTACACTGGTCACATGCCTTTGTCACCCAATAGAACAGCGATGTGACAGCAGTGCTCATTTGCATTTGTGAGGGTCTTGGCTTTAGCTCGGGCCTTCCGTTCTTGTTTGCCGGGTCCAGACATGATTGCTCCAGCTACGAATAAAGAAATTAATTAATGACGAGAACAGCTACTAATGACATATATAGGCTGATGCTCCGCCCTCCTCTCCTGTCATTGCACAGATCTGAAGCGGGCAATGGAAATCAGACTTGTGGAAACACCAATGAGCTGCAGGGGGCGGAGCTTATTATGGCTTTATTGGTTACATGACTTTCTCAGCTAAATAGAAGATGTCTGTTTTAATCACTTATAACCTCAGATAACGCTGTATGCTCGCCATATAGTGCTGCATACGCCATATAGTGCTGCATACGCCATATAGTGCTGCATACGCCATATAGTGCTGCATACGCCATATAGTGCTGCATACGCCATATAGTGTTGCATTTTGTATAATTTTCTGTTATAAATAGGTTGGCAAAGAGGGAATAAAATCAGTGCTATATGGCGCCATATAGTGCTGTATACTCACATATAGTGCAGTATATCCACATATAATACTATAGACCTTTAGGCAAGTACTGTATATTCACATATAGTGCAATTAACCCTATATAGGGAAGAGTCCCTCCCTATAGTGCTGTGCATTCTATATAGTGCATTATCCCGCCATATAGCACTGCGCACCCTATATAGTGAAGAATACTAGTGATGAGTGACAGTAATGGTTACTTGTTACGGTTGCTGCGAGCGCTGGAGACTAAGTCCAGATTTCTTACTACTGCACATGTGCGAGCGCTGGAGACTAAGTCCTATCTTGGAGCCATTGCACATGTGCGGGTGACATCATCGCTGACACGAGGTCACATGTCTCTGACACCTTCTATGCCGATTGGTCGCTGGTCATGTGCTTGTGATGCCTTGCTCGGTGATAGGCCAGCATGACGTCACTCCTGTCGTTCTGGCAGCGGATTGGCTCTGGTGTCCTCCATCTTGGATGAGGCACAGAGTCTATATAAGACCCTGACACACGCCGCATGGCGCTAGTGATGGGTAAAATGCGATTTTTTGGTGAGCCGGCTCTTTTGGCTCCGAAAACGGCTCTTCATTTCCTATTACCTTTGGCTTTAAATTTGAAGCCCAATTCTGGTATGTTTTAACCCATGATTGTATACCTTTTAGTAAAAATCTACACATGTGCCAATTTATGACATAAAACAGAATAGTTTCCAGAATAACCAGATTTTATATTATTTGCTGTAAAAACTTTAACAAACACAATGTTTGATAAAAAAAAAATGCAGAAATCAAACAAGTGCAATTCAATTAGCTCAACACTACTGGCAATTGTATGCAGAATGGGATGTGATGTGAGAGTGCTGCACTGCCTTGTATAGGACTAGTTCTGTGCATGAAGTTGTCCCTCAGATTGGCACTGCGATCATGTAACAGGGGCTGCTGGGAGGTTATTCACATACCAGAAACAACAGAACCATTCCAAGCTGCACTAGCTAATGGTGCATTTACACAGTCGCTGCAGCCCCCGAGCCTGCGATCCAGTGATGCTCAATCCAGCATCGCGGATCATTTGTTCTCTTCCATTCAAGTGAATGGGAGAGAACAAGGGACGCACATTTACATCCGCTGTCTCTCCCTCGCTCAGCGAGGATTTACAAGCTGGCGGTAAATAACTATAATCAGGCTAAATCCAGATGTCAGTGTTCCTTTAATAAAGTGCCTGACTGCTGCTTGCTTGTCACAGATTGGAGGGGGGCGGGGCTGTGAGTCAGTGCTATGTGCGGCAGCAGGAGGAGCATTCTCAGTCTCCTGGATAAGATCAGAGTGACTACTGCCGGGAGGGAGGGGCCGAGAGGGGCGGGGCAAGAGGGGACTGACTGTGGAATGGAACTGGCAAAGAGCCGTTTACATTTCAATTGGCTCCCTGCCAGGAGCCGACTCATATGATTCACTATGAAGAGCCGGCTCTTAGAGCCGGCTCGTTCAGGAGCTACCCATCACTACATGGCGCTCAGTCCTCTTGGTTCATGCATAAGAGTAGACGCTCTGTGCGCGTTCCTCTAGGCATTCCTCTGTCTATGCTAGGTGAGCGCTACCGGCAGGGTAGCGTTCTTATACCTTACAGCTTCGGCTGCTGTCCGTATCCTTACCTCTTAGAGGAGCGGACATAGGCAGGTGCCTGAGGCACATGGTCTGGCTGGGCCTTGTGGTTCGACTCGTAGGTGGACGTTGCCGCTAGGGTAACGTTCCTTATACTGCGTCTGGCAGTTGTTCTTATCCTCGCACACTAGGGGAGCGAACAGAGGTAGGAGCTTTGTGCGGCTTACGCTGCTGTTCGTCTCTTTTGCACCACTAGAAGAGCGGACCTAGGCAGGTGCCATATCTAGTGGTTCGTGTCCTCGCACACTAGTGGAGCGAACGCAGGTAGGAGCTTTGTGCGGCTTACGCTGCTGTTCGTCTCTTTTGCACCACTAGAAGAGCGGACCTAGGTAGGTGCCATTTCGCACACATTGCCTTTGTCTCTGTGATTATTAACAGAGATCATTCCACACACCCTCCAAGTAAGGGAGGAATTGCTTTACTTACTTATTATATCCTTCTGTGAGTTAACAGAGGTATTGCACTCTGCCATAGTCTGCAGCAGAGTCTTTGCACGGTGGACCCTGACTGTCTGATACTCCTTTAGGTTATCAGACAGCCCCCCGTAACATTACTATTTCGCTTCTTGCACCAATAGTACGGTGACACCTCTGTGTCCGCATGGACAGGGGGTGTTAGAGTTATTCTGCGCCAAGCGGACCTAACATACTCCTTGGGGTCATGGAACATCGCGTGCTGCTGGAAGTGACGAGGTTGCGTGGCTCTGACGTATTAGCGATGTCAGGGTGGGGCTGTGAGGTGCGGTTTCATCACAGATTGACAGGTCAACCAACAAACGGTGGTCTGTTTTTGTGACCCCCCTGGCTGGTTCATGACACCCCATATGTCTTATATCATGGTGCCTATATGTCTCCCTTCCTGGTCCTCATACGGTCTACCCTCCTCCTCATATGACTCCCATGATGGTCCAAATATGTGTTCCATCCTCATCCGTATATGTAATCCTAAACCTCATTTGTCTTAGAAACCTTGTCCCAATATGTCTCCCCTCCTGGTCCCCATATATCACCCTGATCCCATCTGGGTAACCATGTGTTTCCCTTTCTAGCCCCCGTCTGACTTACATCCTGTTCACCATATGTGAACCATTGTTGTCCCCATGTGTCTCCCATATATGTAATATAGAAAACCCCAGCACACAGATGGAGAAAAAGAGAATATCCAGTCAAGGTTGCTTTTAATATGCTGGTGTTTTATTCGTGAAAAAATTCCATAACAGTCAGTGTATAGCAATAAAAGGCAATGTAAGGTCCAACGTTTCGGCTCATATGGGAGCCTTCACCAGGGACATGAAATGCTAGAACAGTATTGTACAAAAATACAAGGAGAAAAATAATTACAATAACATCATGATATGAATACATAGCATATCAACACAACGTCTGTAAGGTAATTAGAAGGAAAAGGGGAAGGGGGGGGGGGGAAGGGATCAGTTACAGTGCATGGGTGAAGGGGTGTATGCTAAAATGTACATCCGGAGTGGGATTAATATGATAGAAAGGAAGAGTATATGGAAATGGAGAGAAAAAGAGAGAAAAAAGGGGGAAAAAAGAAAGAAATAAAGAAAAAAAGAAGAAAAGAAAGAAGAAAGAAGAAGGAAGGAAAAGAGAGACATAGGAAGGAAAAGAGAGACATACCCGTATAGTATAAAGGAAGAGTCCTGCACACACAATGTATGAATAGAGATACTGCAAGGAAAAAGAAGAAAATAAGGAGAAAGATTATATACAGTCTAGATAATGTGATGTAATCCTAGGATACGGGATGAGAGGAAAAAACTATTATGTAGACTTACATGTAAGTTATAGGAGGAGCACAAGACTATTAAGAATCCGAGGTTCAGGATGGAGTCAGGATAAAGGAATGTCCGGACTAGAAAGCATGAAGGAGGAAAGAGGGGAATAGGGATTAAAAGTGTGCCAGAAGAGAAGAGGCAGTGATTTTTTTATATATATATAGTAGTAGTATGAGTACGTACCAGTATTGGGGACGTGTTATGTAACATGTGGGGGCTCACATCTAAAGGATGCAATAAAGGCTAATGCTATAAGGAGGTAAAACATACAGTGAAGTCAGATGAGGTATGGATCCGATGTAGGCAGAAGTGGAATAAACATACCAATAGATTATGAGGATGAGCCACATCAGGAGAGGGAAGCCTAGGAATTGTATTTCGTGGCCATGTAATAGGGGAATTGCCCCATGTGTATGACAAGGCTGAAAAATGAACAGTGAATAATGTGAACTTACAACAAGGAGCAATATGTGCAAAGTACAATCTATGGGACTAAAGGACATACCTAATCAGAAATGGTGCAAAGACCAAGGGTAATCTGGAATGCCTTAGGAATAAGAAAAGGGTAGTCAGATTTAGCATTTCAAAAAGAAAAGTAGGGAGGAACCAGCACAGAAGCTGGTGACCTTACCTATTGCAGCATGTAGTCAGAGTGAGGGAGCCCAGAGACAGAGCGGAGAGGCAGGGATTATATACTGGTAGCGTGTGTTATGGCGTTTTAGTGATATCCGGGTTAGGGACTGATGGGAAACCGTGACGTGTGTGCGCCTGCGCATTGCGATGAAGTCACTCTGCCTTCCTGGCTTTGGAACGCAGGTGACTGACACGCAATGTACGCATGCGCTGTGCAGGGTGACGTGACGACAGGACGCGGGCGTGCTGTGCGTTCCTATGAAGTATCGTGAGATCCAAGGTTCAATATATCAGGCAGCGGTGGAGCGTGTTATAGGAGAGAGAATACTGTGCACGCTATAGGACTGGTGAAGGGTGTTCTAGGATATCTAGAAGGGGGAAAAAAAGGGAAAAAAATTAGAACATGATAACATAACGTCAACAGCACTATATAAAGGCAAAAACCTTAAGGTATTAACTAAGGATTAGTGAGATTACATTCAATAAGTAATAGCAGGATAAATAGTATATTTAGCCATGGATGCATGGAACATAAGAAATAATATGTGCCATTGATACAAAAGGGGAACGGGTATGTCCCCATCGGGAAGAGGTAATCATATGATAAAACATTATTAATACCGACCAGAAGCACCTAGATGGTGCCAGAGGAGTATCACATGTACAGAAAGACTCCAGTAGACCATCTTAGAGGAAAAATTGTTACAATAAACAGGTTATATAGAGAAATAATTATAGTTAATAACAGTAATGGTCAAAAAACGACACAAATAGGACGAAAGCTAAACGACTTAACAAGAGACCTCATATTCCCTGTTAAGACCTAGGGGTTCCAAAGTTTTTAGTGTATGGATCCAATAGGCCTCTCTCGTCTTGAGCCTATTAATCCTGTCGCCTCCTCTTCTGATAGGGGGGACATGTTCAATGACCTGGAAACGTAGTTGGGCTATTGAATGGTTGTGAGAAATGAAATGAGATGGTATAGGTAAAAGTGTCTGTTTGCACCGAATTGTGGATTTTTGTTTACTGATGCGGTCTCGGATATGCTGGGTGGTCTCCCCAACATATCCGAGACCGCAAGGACACTTTATGAGATAAATCACAAAAGAAGAATCGCAGGTAAAGAAACCTTTAATAGAAAAACGTTGACCAGTCTGTGGATGTGAGAAGGTGTCACCCTTCGTGATGTTAGAGCACTGGGTACAACTCAGACAAGGAAAAGTGCCCCTGCGTGGTGACGTAAGGGTGAGTTGAATAGAAGAAGATGTAGTAGACCCAACATCAGCTCTCACTAGATGGTCCCTTAGGTTCCGTGGTCTCTTGTGACAGAAAAGAGGAGGATAATTGAAAGCAGAAATAGAGGGATATGACTGAGACAAGAGGGGCCAGTGTTTTCGTATACTATCCCGAATAGGTGTGTTGAAGGGATGGTATGTGGAGACAAATGGGATTCTGGAGGCCTCGTTAGTTGTGCGTATATTACATGACAGGGTATGTTTGGAAATATGTAAGGGATAGCCTCTGTCTTGGAATTTACGACTCATTTCGTCATGACGGGCCAACTGGGTATGGGGATCAGTCACAATGCGGGTGATCCTATGGTGTTGTGAGATTGGTAAAGAGTTCTTGACATGTTTGGGGTGACAACTGGTATAGTGTAAGAGACTGTTTTTATCAGTCTTTTTTGTATACAGATCAGTAGACATGTTACCCTCATTATCCAATGTCACGGTGGTGTCCAAAAAATGAATAGACCTAGGGTCCTGATGTAGGGTAAAAGTCACATTGGGTATACACGAATTGAGAAAGGATAAAAAATTGCCAAGGGTGTCGGTCCCGCCTTGCCATATGACAAACACGTCATCAATGTACCTCTTCCATGTTAGGACGTGTGTCTGAAAAAGGGGGGAATGATAGATGTGCTGCTCCTCAAACCACGCCATAAAAATATTGGCATACGGGGGTGCCATGTTGGACCCCATAGCAGTCCCTCTTCGTTGAACAAAAAATTGATCACCAAAGAGAAAGAAATTTTGTTCAAGGACTATGTGTAAAAGGTCCTGACAGAAGGTGTGCTGATGGTCAGATAAGTTGCTATAATGTTCAAGGAACCAGTTAACAGCCTCTATACCAAGGTGGTGGTCAATACTGGTATAGAGGCTGTTGACGTCTAGTGTGGCAAGTAGGCAACCGGATGGAATGGGACCCAAGGATCGAATATGGGTAAGGAAATGAGTCGTGTCCTCTGTGTGTGACCTGCTCACAGCCATCCAGACAGTCAGTGCAGGGAGAGTGTTGCTGCTTCAGGGAAAGGTTTGCGGCCCTTTATAGTTATTTCCGTAGCAGGGCTGCAAACAGTGTGACCAGAAGTCCTTCTCAGGACTATTGTAGTTGTATACAGGCAGGCAGGGTATAGCCAGGTCGGAGTACGGAAGCAGAGTCCTTCTCAGGACTATTGTAGTTGTATACAGGCAGGCAGGGAATAGCCAGGTCGGAGTACAGAAGCAGAGTCCTTCTCAGGACTATTGTAGTTGTATACAGGCAGGCAGGGTATAGACAGGTCGGAGTACAGGAGCAGAGTCCTTCTCAGGACTATTGTTGCTGTATACAGGCAGGGCAGGCAGGGTATATAGCCATTCCTAGTGGTGACCGTATACCAGCCTTCATCATATCTGGGGCTGGTGTACACAGTCTAAAACAGTCCTGATAGTGTCAGACTTCTCAGTAATTGTCGCTCCTAAAAAGCTGTTATGTTCTTAGTGCGTCCGTGCGTGCATTTAAAAACCGCACGTGTGTGCCTGTCGGTGGCAGCGTACAGGTGCACTTGTGTGCGTTTTGCACAAACCAGTATATAACGCACAAGTCTAGTGAATAATACACGCCAGTCAGCAGTGTCTGATAGTGTCAAACTTCTCAGTAATTGTCGCTCCTAAAAAGCTGTTAGGTTCTTAGTGCGTCCGTGCTTGCATTTAAAAACCGCACGTGTGTGCCTGTCAGTGGCAGCGTAGAGGTGCACTTGTGTGTGTTTTGCACAAACTTGGATATAACGCACAAGTCTAGTGAATTCACGTCAGCACAGCATTGCAAAATGCGCAAGGGCGTTGACAACGAACAAGGAAGTGGACGTGATGGTGGTGCAGGCAGAGGCCGAGGTCGTGGGCAAGCTCTAATTTCGCCACAACAAAGGGCCACATCTACTCGCTCGCACGTCCTGTCCCAAATTTTTGGGGACCGCAGCAGTACACCGCTCTTGAACCAAGACCAGTGTCAATAGGTTGTTAGTTGGATAGCGGATAATGCTTCCAGTCAGATTGACACCACCACAAACACTCTGTCTTCCGCACGGTCAAGTGTCAGTAGCCGTGATACTGCACCGCACATTTCAGAACCTGATCCTCCTTCCTACCACAAGGCTGAGTACACGTCCTCGGACATTACTGATCCCACACTTGGACACTCGGAAGAGCTGTTCACATTTCCATTCGCACATTCTGGCCTCTCGCCAGCTCCTGTTGAAGTGGGTCATGAGGAGATCGTATGTATAGATGCCCAAATATTTGAGCAGCCACGTTCTCACGAAGTTGGCAACGTGTCTCAACAAGTGGTGGACGATGATGAGACACAATTGTCAGGAAGTCAGGAGGAGGAGCAGGGTGCGGAAGAGGAAGACGACGTGGTGGATGATCCAGTAACTGACCCAACCTGGCAGGAGGATATGCAGAGCGAGGACAGCAGTGCACAGGGGGAGGGAGGCGTAGCATCTCAACAGGCAGTAAGAAGCAGGGTGGTGGCTCCATGCAGACGTCAGGCAACCGTTCCCCGGAACAGCAACACGACACAAGGTGCCTGTACAAATGTTAGGTCGTCCCGAGTCTGGCAGTTTTTTAAGTTGGCTCCAGATGATTCTATAAAGGCCATTTGCAACACCTGCCGTGCCAGCATCAGCAGGGGTACCAAAACTAGCAGCCTGACCACCACCAGCATGATCAGGCACATGTCAGCCAAGCACCCGACTTTGTGGGAGGTACAACAGAGTCGAAGAGCAGTGCTTGCTGATGTCACTGCTACGTCTTCGCTTGTTGTGCATGCGAGCCAATCCCCTGTCCATGCTGCCTGCGAACAAGCCTCCTCCGACCCTGCACCTGCAGTTGCCTACGCAGAAATAACACCATCATCAAGCACGTCCTTGTCCCAGCGCAGCGTTCAGTTACCCATTCAGCAAACCTTTGAACGCAGGCGCAAATACACTGCCAACGCCCCACATGCCACACTTCTAAATGCTAACATTTCGCGACTGCTTGTGCTGGAAATGTTGCCTTTTAGGCTGGTGGAGACAGAAGCATTCCGCGACCTGATGGCGGCAGCTGTCCCACGTTACTCGGTCCCCAGCCGCCACTATTTCTCCCAGTGTGCCGTCCCCGCATTGCATAACCACGTGTCACAAAACATCACACGTGCCCTGAACAACGCTGTTTCAGCCAAAGTCCACTTAACCACAGACACGTGGACAAGTGCTTGTGGGCAAGGCCGCTACATCTCGTTGACGGCACACTGGGTTAATATTGTGGAAGCTGGGACCCAGTCTGAGCGAGGGACGGAACATGTCCTTCCCACACCAAGTTTTGCAGACCCTACCTCAGTCAGGGTTTCACCTACACTCTACAGCTCCGGAATGTCATGCTCCTCAGCCTCCTCCTCCTCCTGCGCATCCTCATCCACTTTACCCTCCAACCAGTCCCAAGCTGGAAGCACTGCAGCACTGCCTCGGCGAAGCGGCAACAGGCTGTGCTGAAGCTAATGTGCATAGGTGACAAACCCCACAATGCAGAAGAGGTGTGGACAGCTCTGAAACAGCAGGCAGATCACTGGCTCACACCTCTGAACCTAAAGCCAGGAAAAGTCGTGTGTGACAATGGCCGGAACCTGGTGGCGGCTTTGAGGCTAGCTGACACATGTTCCATGCGTGGCCCATGTGCTCAACCTCGTGGTTCAGCGGTTTCTAAAGTCATACCCAGAGCTGTCTGATCTGCTGGTAAAAGTTCGCCGCCTGTCTGCACATTTTCGAAAGTCACCTACTGCTTCAGCCGGCCTTGCCGGCTTTCAGCGCCGTTTGCATCTTCCGGCTCACAGACTGGTGTGTGATGTCCCCACGCGTTGGAATTCAACTCTGCACATGTTGGTCAGGATATGTGAGCAGAAGAGGGCAGTTGTTGAGTATCTGCATCACCTAAGCCGTCGGGAAATGGGTCAAACTCCACACAACACCTGAGGAGTGGAGATGGATGTCCGACCTATGTACCATCCTCCAAAACTTTGAGGACTCCACCAAGATGGTGAGTGGGGATGACGCCATTATTAGTGTCACCATACCGCTTCTCTGCCTTCTAAAACGGTCTCTGCTCAAAAACAAACATGATGCATTGCAGGCGGAGCGCGATGAGTTGGAGCAAGAAACAGTAGTGGGTGTGGGTGATAACACACAGCCCAGCCTCGTCTCATCACAACGTGCAGTGGAGGACTATGACGAGGAGGAGGATGAAGACATGGAGCAACTCTCTGGCCAAATTGAGGATATGACATGCACACCAGTCATATCCTCGGTTCAGCGTGGCTGGCCAGAGGACAGGGTAGATGAGGAGGAGGAGGACAGCATGTTCAGTCATCGTGTTGGTCAGGCTACTGAAGTCCTGGCTGTTAAGAGTCTGGCGCACATGGCTGACTTTATGGTAAGTTGCCTGTCTCGTGACCCTCGCGTTAAGAACATCTTGGCCGACAATCATTACTGGTTGGTAACACTGTTAGACCCACTCTACAAGGACAACTTTATGTCTCTTATTCCCGAGGCGGAGAGGTCAGCCAAAATGCAGCAGTTCCGGAAGGCCATAGTCACGGAAGTAGGCAAAGCATTCCGCTCACAAAACGCTAGCGGCATAGGTCAGCAATCAGTGGACAACCAAGGCGTACAGCCGAGAGGGGCACAAGTCCAATCCGCCAGTGGTAGGGGAACAGTCTTTAAGATGTGGGACAGTTTTCTCAGCCCCTCACGTACCACAGCCTCTGAGGTGAGGAGTAGTGCCACAAGAAATCCTAATTTTGCCCAGATGCTCAAGGAGTATCTTGCAGATCGAACAACTGTACTCCGACATTCCTCTGTGCCTTACAATTATTGGGTATCCAAGCTGGACACGTGGCATGAATTGGCTCTCTACACCTTGGAAGTCCTGGCCTGCCCTGCCGCTAGCGTTTTGTCAGAGCGTGTTTTTTGTGCCGCAGGTGGAATCATTACAGATAAACGCACCCGCCAGTCAACTGAAAATGCTGATAGGCTGACTCTGATCAAGATGAACAAGGGTTGGATTGGGCCAGACTTCACCACACCACCAGCAAATGAGAGCGGAATTTAAAGTTTGTAACGGGAATTTGCCTTGTACCTCCACTCACCCATGGGTACACACTTCTGGACTTTGGATAATCGCTGGACTGCTCCTCCTTCTCCTCATGCGCCACCATGATGACCGTTACAATAGTTAGGCTGTTGTTTCAGGTATACTCCCAGTGGTAAATTTTTTCGCCCATTCTTTCAGAATGGACATTACAACGACAGGAGACCCGCTTCTTTGCAATGGGAACAATGTTTTGAGGCCCTCATGCACATCTCTATCCAGGGACAATGTGGAGCCTCCCAATTTTTGCCTGCCCTGCCAAAGGGCTATACTACAATAGACCCACTTCCTTACAATGGGCACTTCAGGTTTACAGGCCATCATGCACGTCTCTATCCAGGGACAATGTGGAGCCTCCCAATTTTTTTTGGCTGTCCTGCCAAAGGGCTATTCTACAATAGACCCACTTCCTTACAATGGGCACTTCAGGTTTACAGGCCCTCATGCACGTCTCTATCCAGGGACAATGTGGAGCCTCCCAATTTTTGGCTGTCCTGCCAAAGGGCTATACTACAATAGACCCACTTCCTTACAATGGGCACTTCAGGTATACAGGCCCTCATGCACGTCTCTATCCAGGGACAATGTGGAGCCTCCCAATTTTTTTTGGCTGTCCTGCCAAAGGGCTATACTACAATAGACCCACTTCCTTACAATGGGCACTTCAGGTTTACAGGCCCTCATGCACGTCTGTATGCAGGGGCATTGGTGAACCTCACAATTGTGGACTGCCCTGGCAAAGGAAAATACTACAAAGACTCACTTCCTCAAAATGGGCACATTAGACTCAAGAGGCCTTCATGTACGTCTCTTCTCAGGGACATCGGAGTGCCACACAATGTTTTCACGTAAAATCTTTCATGTAATCTCCAAAAGTAACATACACCAGCTCTATCTCACTATTGGGTATGTGCCCTTAACATTTCCGCCATGAAAATTCATTTTGATGTCATTTTTGAAGGTTTTCTGGTGAGTCCGTAAAAATGTCGTAAAACGCGGACAACATTGTTCACAGCTGTGACTTTTGAGTGATAAATGCTTCAAGGGGTCTTCTCCATGCTGTTGCCATGTCATTTGAGCACTCTTCTGAGACTTTTGTGACATTTTTAGGGTTTCTCCATGCTGCCGGGGGTCATTTCATAAAAATTCTCGGGTCTCTCATAGGATAACATTGGGCTCGGTGCTCGGGCCGAGTACACGAGTATCTTGGGATGCGCGGCCCGAGCCTCGAGCACCCGAGCTTTTTAGTACTCGCTCATCACTAATGGTCACTACATCGTCTGTGGCCTCCCACCTACTTGCTCAGGTACTCGGGTTGGCGGGGCAACTGATCTGGGGAGAGAGGAGCCACATACACAGTCGAGAAACCACCAGGAACCAAGTGAGACGCAGGAGACTACGGTCGCTAACAGGAGAAGCTCATAGCTCCCTCAGGACCGGCGCACATCTCAGGGTGCGGACCCTAGGCTGGTGGGCACCTCACTGCCTGCCAGCAGAATTCCCCGGGGAGAATATTTCAAGTCTTCTGGCCCACAACAGTGCCTGGGACAAAGCAGCACAGAGAGCCAGGAGCATAGGGCGACCCCATCGTCGGACTCGCGCTGCCTGGTATACAAGACGGGAAACAATCACCCCCAGGATTCGGGTCCCAGCGTAGCTACAAGCCGCAGGGACTTGCACAACACAGCGCAGGGAGGAAGGACTCACGGAGCATCCCACCAGTTCTGGCCTCTGAACTATCCGGGATCAGCTGGAGCCCATCACAGGGGAGTATGGTAGTCCAACGACAGGAACAAATCATTGAGTATACAACTTAAACTACAACCGCTGTGTCTTCTGATCCTTCCCGCGCCCCACGCTTCCCACACTGGGGAGGACAACTACTCTCAACATCCTCCCTGGGGCTTAGCGCTGCCTGTGGAGAGCTGCAACACCCGAGCTGCGTCACCATCTGCCCAAGACGAGAGCGACTTTCCGCAGCGGCCGCTAACAACTGGCTGCATACCACAGGTGGCATCACAAATAACTACTACTCCCAACATCCCCAACCAACCCCTTCATCTTTTCTAGACACCGACGGGCTCACGGAACAGGGCCAGGCCGCTGTGACATCCCAAACCGGGCCGGTGACGGGTAGCCCTCCCCCACAGACCCTGTGGGCGCGTCATATATACTTGGATATTTCACACATGTTATGAGCAGTGTGAGGGGGGCAGTTTTTAGAATGGTGTCACTTTTCAGTATTTTCTATCATCTAGGCCTCTCAAAGTAACTTAAAATGTGATGTGGTCACTAAAATAATGGGTTTGTAAATTTTGCTAGAAAAATTAGAAATTGCTGATGAACTCTGAACCCTTCCAACAAAAAAAAAAAAGAGGTTTCAAAAATTGTGCTGTTGTAAAGTAACATGCGGGTAATGTTATTTATTAACTATTTTATGTGACAACAGGTCACCAAAAAATCTCAGAATCGCCGGGATCCGCTGAAGCTCCAGAGTTATAACCTGTGAAAGTGACGCTTGTCAGAATTCCAAAAAATGGCCGGGTCAGGAAGATGAAGGGGTTAAAGTCTGGCAAAACCCGAACATACATCACTTATTGCAAATAAGCAAATCTGATAACTTTCACTAATGTCACTATGTGAAACTTCTTGTAAAATGCTGGATACCGCCATATAATGCTGCATAGTCCCTATATACGGAAGTACTATATACTCTTCATATACAGCTGTGCTCCTTCCATAAAGAACTAAATATCCTCCATTCATATAATGCTATACACTTCCATATAGTGCTGTATACTTCCTATATAGACAACCTCCACTCAAAAATATTATGTATTGCAAAGTGTGCACAGTACCAACATTCCAAGCTGTACTATTGAAAAAATGAGATTTTTGGCAAAAAATTGCAATTTTTCGAGCCACCCCGCCAACGTCACGGCAAATCTCCTGGGGCAGTCCTAACACTAAAATATTTTTATTTAAAGTGTGCCATGTGGCCTCACATATGCAAAATTAGGACTGCACAGCACGTACCTTGTGCTTTTCAGTCACCGTCTCCATGACTGATTCATGGTTGTGGGCGGGACAGGCCCGAGCACATGCTGCTTAGAATAAGCATTTAGAATTTATTCTAAGCAGCATGTGCTCGGGCCTGTCCCGCCCACAACCATGAATCAGTCATGGAGACGGTGACTGAAAAGCACAAGGTACGTGCTGTGCAGTCCTAATTTTGCATATGTGAGGCCACATGGCACACTTTAAATAAAAATATTTTAGTGTTAGGACTGCCCCAGGAGATTTGCCGTGACGTTGGCGGGGTGGCTCGAAAAATTGCAATTTTTTGCCAAAAATCTCATTTTTTCAATAGTACAGC
This sequence comes from Anomaloglossus baeobatrachus, assembly GCF_048569485.1. Classification (NCBI taxonomy): domain Eukaryota; kingdom Metazoa; phylum Chordata; class Amphibia; order Anura; family Aromobatidae; genus Anomaloglossus; species Anomaloglossus baeobatrachus. The sequence goes on along the minus strand of NC_134356.1, from coordinate 18,468,452 downwards.
TTGGAATGTTGGTACTGTGCACACTTTGCAATACATAATATTTTTGAGTGGAGGTTGTTTTTATGCTGTTTTTTCTTGTTATATAGGGTCCCAGTTGGTTCTCATCTTGCAGTGCACCTCATGTTTATTTTTCCATCTGTCCTGATTTTTGGCGGTTGGTGGCTGTTCACACTTGCCATCCAACCCCGTCCACTGGCTATTTATTCTAAGCAGCATGTGCTCGGGCCTGTCCCGCCCACAACCATGAATCAGTCATGGAGACGGTGACTGAAAAGCACAAGGTACGTGCTGTGCAGTCCTAATTTTGCATATGTGAGGCCACGTGGCACACTTTAAATAAAAATATGTTAGTGTTAGGACTGCCCCAGGAGATTTGCCGTGACGTTGGCGGGGTGGCTCGAAAAATTGCAATTTTTTGCCAAAAATCTCATTTTTTCAATAGTACAGCTTGGAATGTTGGTACTGTGCACACTTTGCAATACATAATATTTTTGAGTGGAGGTTGTTTTTATGCTGTTTTTTCTTGTTATATAGGGTCCCAGTTACTTCCTATATAGGACTGTATACCCTCCATATAGTTACTGCAGTTTACTCCCCATATAGGGCGGTATCTCTCCAGATAGTGCTGAATACGCTAGTGCTCTTTAACCCTAATCTTCTGCGCTGTATACCCTCCATATAGTGCTGTAAACTCTCTTATGTTCTATACACTGCTATATATCTACAGCGCTGTATACTCTCTATAGCTACGTGTAACCCTAATATACTGCTTCAGTTCTCGCGCTTTATACTCCCATATACTGCTATAAAGTCCCATATTGTTGTATGCCGCCATAGAGCGTGCACACCCTTCAGCCTTATTCTCCCCATGCTGCCATATAGAGCTTTATATGCACCATATTATTATTATTATTATTTATTATTATAGCGCCATTTATTCCATGGCGCTTTACAAGTGAAAGGGTATACGTACAACAATCATTAACAGTACATAACAGACTGGTACAGGAGGAGAGAGGACCCTGCCCGCGAGGGCTCACAGTCTACAGGGAATGGGTGATGGTACGATAGGTGAGGACAGAGCTGGTTGCGCAGTGGTCTACTGGACTGAGGGCTATTGCAGGTTGTAGGCTTGTTGGAAGAGATGGGTCTTGAGGTTCCTCTTGAAGCTTTCCACGGTAGGGGAGAGTCTGATGTGCTGAGGTAGAGCGTTCCAGAGTAGGGGGGATGCACGGGAGAAATCTTGTACGCGATTGTGGGAAGAGGAGATAAGGGAGGGGCAGAGAAGGAGATCTTGTGAGGATCTGAGGTTGCGTGCAGGTAGGTACCGGGAGACTAGGTCACAGATGTAGGGAGGAGACAGGTTGTGGATGGCTTTGTATGTCATGGTTAGTGTTTTGAACTGGAGTCGTTGGGTGATGGGAAGCCAGTGAAGGGATTGGCAGAGTGGCGAGGCTGGGGAGTAGCGAGGGGAGAAGTGGATTAGGCGGGCCGCAGAGTTTAGGATAGATTGGAGGGGTGCAAGAGTGTTGGAAGGGAGGCCAGAGAGCAGGAGGTTGCAGTAGTCGAGGCGGGAGATGATGAGGGCATGCACTAATGTTTTTGCTGATTCTTGGTTAAGGAAAGCACGGATCCGGGAGATGTTTTTGAGTTGTAATCGGCATGAGGTGAAGAGGGCTTGGATGTGTGGCTTGAAGGATAGAGCAGAGTCGAGGGTCACTCCAAGGCAACGAGCTTGTGAGACTGGGGAGAGTAAGCAACCATCGAGTTTGATGGAAAGGCTTGTTGGAGGAGATGAGTGAGGAGGAGGAAAGACAATGAATTCTGTTTTGTCCATGTTAAGTTTTAGGAATCGCGCAGAGAAGAAGGATGAAATAGCAGACAGACATTGTGGGATTCTGGTTAGTAGAGAGGTGATGTCAGGTCCAGAGAGGTAGATCTGTGTGTCATCGGCATAGAGATGATACTGGAAGCCGTGGAACTCTATGAGCTGTCCCAGGCCGAAGGTGTAGATGGAGAAAAGCAGGGGTCCAAGAACTGAGCCTTGGGGAACACCGACAGATAGGGGGCGAGATGAGGAGGTGGTGTGAGAATGGGAGACGCTGAAAGTTCGGTCGGTGAGGTATGAGGATATCCAAGATAGGGCCAGGTCTGTGATGCCCAGAGATGAGAGAATCTGTAGTAGGAGGGAATGGTCTACTGTGTCGAAGGCAGAGGACAGGTCCAGGAGGAGGAGGATAGAGTAGTGTCGCTTGGTTTTGGCGGTTAGTAGGTCGTTAGTGACTTTAGTTAGGGCAGTTTCAGTGGAATGATGCGGTCGGAAGCCAGATTGTAGCTGGTCAAAGAGAGAGCAGGAGGAGAGGAATGAGGACAGTTCAAGATGGACATGCTGTTCTAGTAGTTTTGAGGCATAGGGGAGAAGGGATATGGGGCAATAGTTTGACATAGAGGATGGGTCAAGGGAGGGCTTTTTGAGGATGGGTGTAATAGAGGCATGTTTAAAGCATGAGGGGAATACACCAGTTGTTAGTGATAGGTTGAAGAGATGGGTTAGGGCTGGGATGAGGACTGCGGTGATGTTGGGGATGAGGTGCGATGGGAGCGGGTCCATATGGTTTTCTACCCCAATAGTCTCGTACACCCTCCATATAGCGCTGTGTAATACTCGTATGCTGGATTCTACATACAGTGCAATAAACCTTCAAATACACTATAATCAAACAATGCAGTATAGCGCCATATAGTGCGGAATTAAGTCTATACATTAGATAATCGCTCCAGTCACACGAGATCTCCCGCCATGCACCGCGGGGTGCACAGAACAAAGAGCGGAAACTCAACCGTTCTGCGGCAATTTCGTATTCTTCGCGTTCAGCAAATCAGCGCTCACTGGAGTTCTGGCTCCTCCCACAGACGCTGTTAACCTTTCCGAGCCTGCGATGTTCCCAGCCACCATGACACCAAACAGCGCCGATCTCCCGCCCCTCCCCCCGCAGCAGGAGGAGCTGTAGCTTCTTCTCAGAAGATGTGGGCGGCTCTGAGAAGAGCCTTTGTGTTTTGTTATTTTTTCAGCAGAAGCATTAACCCCCGAAGCCGTAGAGAGTGCGGCCCTGGCGCTTGAGCGCGTACACCACGTCCATGGCGGTGACGGTCTTCCTCTTGGCGTGCTCGGTGTAGGTGACGGCGTCACGGATCACGTTCTCCAGGAAGACTTTCAGGACGCCGCGAGTCTCCTCATAGATGAGGCCGGAGATGCGCTTGACGCCTCCTCTGCGGGCGAGACGGCGGATGGCGGGCTTGGTGATGCCCTGGATGTTGTCCCGGAGAACCTTCCTGTGCCGCTTGGCGCCGCCCTTCCCCAGACCTTTCCCTCCTTTGCCGCGTCCAGACATCTTCCACGTAATCAGCAGAGACTATAACTGATGAGCGCACAGTCCTCCTTTATATAGAGCGAGGGAGGACCAGAAAGAGAACAGGAGAGAAGACGTAATTCCAGGCGGAACATTTGCATCGTCAGCTCCGCCTCTCCTATGCTGATTGGCTGAGCGCAGAACTGTTAGGGATTTTGAATTTCCCGCTCATTGTCCGGTTATTTTCCCGCTTCTACCGCGATTATGTTAAATATAGACTCAACTTTCATTCCAGAAATCCTCATATACTGCTGTATATTGCAATATTATTCTGAAGAGCTCCATATTAGTGGTGTTCACGCCCATATGGTGCTGTACACCTGGATAAAGTGCCATATATAGAACATATCGATCTATACGCCATATAGTGCTGTATAGTCCTCATATAATGCTGTATACCTCCAAATCCTGTTGCATACCGCCATATTGTGCTGTATAATCGTCATCCACTTATTGCACTATGCTTCCTATATTGTGATTTCCCATACAGTGCTGTATACCCAATATAGTACAGTAAACCCCCTATAACTGTATACCTCCATATATCGCTAAAAACCCACAATACAGTCCTGTAAACCGCCATATACTGTGTGAGGCAATGTAAATGAATGAGATCCCTGGAGCTCAGTTAGTGACTATTTATAATGACCTCTGACTCCATTACAGCTGTATATTCCCATATCGCGCTGTATAGTCTCCACAGAATGATGCATCCGATCATATCGTGCTGTATATTCCCTGTATACACTTAAATACTGCTAAATATATACCCTTATCTAGTGATGTGCGCTGTATACCGCTATATACTCTTCTTTGAGATGATCTACACATGAAATCACTGGAGCTGTTAGTGACTATTCACACTGACGTCTGACAATTGCTTGCATTTAGTGCCGGCAGTAACTATCCGTGCTCCGCACATGACTGCACTCAGCATTACTGGGGAGCTGGCCTTTGTCTCCTCAGTCCTGATTACCGCCATCTAGTGCTGTACACCCTGTATACATTGTGCTACAAATCACCACAGGCAGTATATAAAGCATACACCCACTTTGCACCATGTTTGCTGCCTCCGTGTAGGGCTGTATCTCCCGTGTCCTATAATCCTAATACAGAGCTGTGTACCTCCATATAGCGCTTTATATTTCCAAACGATGTTATAGAAGCCGACATCAGATCAGTGATTGCAAATCAGCCCCAGATAAACCAGTGAACGAGATTATCTCCACTGCACGGAGCAGCCACATCCCCGCACTCCGTATGTCCTATATACGTAGAGATGAGCGGCGCCAGCTCCTGTGATGAATGGGTGGTGGCTCTTAGAAGAGCCTTTGTAGTGTGGAGCAGCGGTGATCACTTGGCGCTGGTGTACTTGGTGACGGCCTTGGTGCCCTCGGACACGGCGTGCTTGGCCAGCTCTCCGGGCAGCAGCAGGCGCACGGCGGTCTGGATCTCCCGGGAGGTGATGGTGTGGCGCTTGTTGTAGTGCGCCAGGCGGGAGGCTTCCCCTGCGATGCGCTCGAAGATATCACCGACGAAGCAGTTCATGATGCCCATGGCCTTGGAGGAGATGCCGGTGTCGGGGTGCACCTGCTTCAGCACCTTGTACACGTAGATGGCATAGCTCTCCTTCCGGCTCTTCCTCCGCTTCTTGCCGTCCTTCTTCTGAGTCTTGGTCACGGCTTTCTTGGAGCCCTTCTTGGGCGCTGGGGCGGACTTGGCGGGATCAGGCATGATGAGAGCAGAAAGATCTCTTCACTGGAGAGAGAATAATGATCCTGCTCCTCCCAGAGCGGCCGTATTTATAGCCCGGCCATGCAAATGACACTGCTGACACATCGCTGTTCTGTTGGGTGACAAAGGGAAACTGAACCAGCTCCGCCCCCTGCAGCTCATTGGTTGCCTCCTCTCTGCCGTCACATCAGCAGCTTTTCTCCTCTGTATCTCCCCCATACTACAGATCTCCATACAGCGCTATAAACCCCGCAGTCTACACGGCGCTGTGCACCCGGGCCCCGTCACTCTGCCCCCGCTCTGCAGTGGCCGGTAATGCCCCGTATAACATGGGGGAAGCAGTGACTGCAGGAGCGGAGTCTCGGTGCTGAGCGGCCGCTGCTCACTCTCCTGACAGCGGCTTTTCCTTCTACATTCAGATATTTCACATTAGAAGCTGCAAAACAACAACGGAGATTGGAAAACGAGAATTAGAGGAAGAGGCGGAGCTGAAGCGTCATCAGCCGCAGTCCTCTGTGCGGTCCGCCCCCGGTGACTGCGGGGGATGTTCCGGCTGCGGGAGATCGGGTGCAGTCCTCACTTCTGGGAAATAAAAATTATTGTGATAACGGAGAACGACGGCGAGAAACACCTGACACTGAAGGGTTAACAGAGACGGACCACGTTGGTGCATGTCCCCGGAGCAGCCTGTGGGCGGGGCCAAAGGTTTACTGCAAAGTGATTGGCTTAAAATCGAATTTTGAACTTCGCGCTCAGTGGCCGATAGCTCCTCCCACTTGTTGTCCCTATCGTGTAACATGCGGCCTCAGGGCGGACGTTCTGCTGAGATTTCTACATCCGCCGATTCCCAGCACCCGACACAGATCTGTGCGATCTGCAGACGATGAAGATGGTTCCTGATCCTGATCAATATATATATATACCCAATCTGGTGCAGACAGTATAACACACAATAGGGTGAGCGGGATGTAAGTCATACAGGGACCAGAATGGGAACATTGTTACCAAGATGGGATCAGGTTGATTCATGGGGACCAGGAATGAGACAATTGGTTGCTGTGATGGGAAACATAATGGGACCTGGCTGGGAGGCATAAAGGGATGAGTGTAGAACTCTTATGGGGACCGTGATAGGGGACATATGGGGACCGGAATGTAAGAAATATGAGGACCAGGATGGAAGCAGGATGACATATAGGGAATAGGATGGTAGAAATATGACAATCAAAATGGAACACACATGGAGAGAAGGATGGAGCTCATATGGTAACAGGATGACATGGGCGCAAGGATGGAGTATTTATAGAGAGAAGAATAGAAAGATTATGGGGATCAGGATGGGAGACATATTGGAGACCAAAATTACATATGTGGACGAGAATGGAAAACAAGTAGGGACCATAATCGGACACATACGGATACAAGGATAGCACATATATGGGGATCAGGATATGAAACAGAATGGGACCAGGTGACGTACGGATGATGATGTTACATATATGTGAGACACATAGGAACAAGACTAGTTCACATATGGTGAACAGGATGTTAGTCATACAGTGTCCAGAAAGGGAAACATATGGTTACTAAGATGGGATCAGGGTGATATACGGAGACCAACATGGAACACAAAAGGGGACAAGGATGTGTGAGACTTATGGAAACAAGGAAAGTAGATGTGGCGTCCCTGCGGCTTCAGTCGCCACAGAGGTATTGCACCTCAGCCAGAGGTGTAGTGCCCCATTCCTGGGTAAGGAGGAGGTCGACCACTGGTGCACACAACACTCCTAGTTAGCAGCTCTGTCCGGAGACATGGGTGGGGTGGCTCATTAATGCTAGAGATAGCCACCCTCACGGGTGATGACACCACATTCTGGCTTACCCGAGGGTGGAGCATAGCCAATGGGAAGGAAGTGTGTGGAAAAAAGAGAATCGAGCAGGAGTCGAGCAGGAAAGACCTATGGTCTGAAGCTGGGACAGCTCAACTCAGGTGGAAGGTGGAAAGGGGTCCTAGGGTCTACAGGTTGTGCGCCATACACCTGTGGGCTCGTGCCACTCATAGCCAATTGAGTGGAGGGACCTGGCCGCAAGAACAGGGACTGGACCCTAGGTTTGGAGAGAATAACTACGTGCTCTGTTAGTAAACCAGAGGCCGAGGATACTTCAAGTACCGGAGCTAAATCCGCACACAAATCCGCTGGAAGGTGTCCATATAGGGTCAGGGACAAGAAACTTGGAGCAATTGGCTCAGGGCACTGTGCACGTTGGCACAGGACAGGCGGGAGAGAGTCAGTGCAGGAAGACGACCAGGGAAGGACATACAGAAAGGTGCAACGGTCTAGACCTCCGAACTACACGGGATTGACTGGAGCCCATCACCACGGAGCCTGGTACTCCAAAGGTGGCCCCTGACATATCATGCTGCTATGGGATATTCAACAGTGAGTAAAGAACGTTAATAGCAATCCCTGTGTCGCTCCCTTTCTTCATCCACCTTCAGCCCTGCGCTTCACTAAGACTACTGCTACTCGCAACATCCGCCCTGGGGCCTCGCTCTACCTGTGGAGAGCTGTAACAACCAAGCTGAGTCACCATTTCCCCCAGAAGTTATACCTCTCGGAGCAGCGGCTAATAACTGGACGCATACCACAGGCGGTGTCACAATTAACTACTCTCATCATCCCCATCTTTATTGACAACGCCGAGGTCACAAAGCCGGGCCAGGCCACTGTGATATCCCTCTCCCTAAACCGGCCCGGTGATGAGTAACCCCCAAGACCCCATGGGCACGTCCACTTGGCATTAAGAACAGGATTACCAGGATGCGGGTGATGTGCGCCTACAGATCGTTTGTTAAAAGAAAACACATTGGCGGCCATTGAAGAACAACAGCCGCCATTTGTAATCAAAAGGCATGGATGTATCTGCCCTTCGTGGGCTGGCTGGCATTGTGGCGGGAAATGCCGTATACCCGCCCCCTGCAGCAGAAGAGGATAAACGAAACTTAGGACAAAGCCCAGAAATCCCGACTCCTGAAAGACCGGAAGAGGATGGGATAACTGGGCAGACAGCAGGAGATCAGCGGAGAGGCAGCAGCAACCGGAACTACCTGGAGCACAAGGGGAAGAAAATGTTGTCCCCTGGCTTTCCTTGAGGTGAACCGGAGCACCCGATGGTGATGGACACCGATTACCTGCAGGTAGAGGTGGACCGGCTGAGCCGGAGGCTGGAGAAAATGTAGTTGGACACCATCCATCGCTGGCAGGCATCCATGATGGGAGCGGTGGAAAAATTGCGTACCTACCAGCTAAAAGCGATGACAACCCCGGAGGAGACAGACACCGGAACTGAGGCAACGACAGATCCCGTTTCCCCAGTGGATGGTGACACCTTTGGGGTAACTCCTGCCCGTCCCCCTGCTCCCGACCTTGACCTGGCAGCTGACGACACCGGGCTGCCTGTTGCCACGGCTCAGATCAGTGACTATGAGCAACCCTTGACCACATTCTAAATCCCAGTGGGACCGCTGGTCGAGCCTCAGACCTTAGCCTATAGCCAAGATCCGCCATCCGCTTGGGAGGACTGCTGACCATCCTTGTCGCCCACCACCGTACCCTGGCGTGCGGAAGATGTCAGCAGTACAGCCTCTGACAGCAACTACGAGGTGTGCCAGGCGATGATCACCCAGCTGGCAGCCGAGGAGGAGCAGTGTCAGGTCCGCTAGGAGGTGATAGAGGCCCGCAACATTGCCACGAAACAGCAGCTCCGGAGAGCATGTTCGTCTGCCCAGGGACTGCTGAGGAAGTAAATGGTCATCCCATTCGACCTTGAAAAAGGGTGGGGCTTCATCTCTGAGCCAGGGGTTTCCAAGGAGGTCTTCATCACTCGGCGGGATGTTGAAGCCCACGTAAGAAAGGGGACAACCGGGTCATGACCTCTACCCAAGAGACTCTGTGTCTTTCACCTGGCACAAGGGTGAGCGGGGCTGGTACGCCCTGGATGTGGGGCTGTGTCGTCCGGAGGCGGCTGTCCTGGAACAGAAACCGGTGCCAGTCCCCCACCAGGAACTTACCCCAGCCCATACCATTAGGGCTCTTGATAAATATATTCAGACTTTGGAAACAAGCTCTGGAATGCCAACCGGTCCGGAGTATCCCTACCCATATTAGACATGTGTTCCTGTTAACCCAGTTTTATTGTTTGATGGACAACTAGGTCACTGAACTATGGGTGCTGCTATGGGATATTCAACAGTGAGTAAAGAATTTTGATTGCAATCCCTGTGTCGTTCCCTTTCTTCATCCACCTTCAGCCCTGCGCTTCACTAATAGACTACTACTCCCAACATCCGCCATGGGGCCTAGCTCTGCCTGTGGAGAGCTGTAACAAAAAACTCACCAAAAGGAGCTTTAAATAACATCAGAAACCTAGGTCAGGAGGATAACCAGCACTATATATATGTGCATCTCACACGAATGTGAGAATCCTTGACGTGGATTGCGAGCTTCCATATTTTGGGCCAAAATATCAACTAATATCTCACTATTTGAGGTATGGCACATTTTATACATTTTTGCAGGACGTGTGTGGACCTTCTGAATTCAGGTGGTAAATTGGCAAGTATGTCATGTGTGATGCACTTATAATTATAATATAGTGCTAACTAACCCGCCTGACCTAGTGTTGTGCACCATTTATAGGCCATAATTCAGACACTGGGCATCTTGCGTATCCATGTGAGATGCATATATATATATATATATATATATTTCGGATTATAGGACGCATTTTTCCTCTTTAGGAGGAAAATGAGGGATGCATCTTAAAATTCTAAAACAGCTTACCGGGGTGCTGTTTGTGTGGCGACCAGATGCGTTCTGGCGGCCGGGTGCCTGTGGCTGCATGCAGGCAGCCGGGTGCCTGTCGGTGCTGGCTTCCTCTCTGTATGGACCCGCTGTGGCTTACGCTACTAACCCGCTGCGGCTGCCAGCACAACCTCTGCCTCCTGTGACCCCGCTTCACCACCAATGCTGCCCCCCTCCGGTAAGACAACACCGGATTATATGAAGGACAACAATTTTTTTTTTTTTGCCTTTTTAAGTTCTTAATTTGGGGTGCGTCTTAAAATCTGGTGTGCCTTATAAAATGAAAAACACGGTGTATATATATCTAATATATAAAGCTGAATGTGTGTGTGTGTGTGTGTGTGTGTGTGTGTCCGGGATTGGCATATGCACCGTCGCAGCTACAGCCACAAAATTTTGCACACTTACACTTCTGGACCCCGAGAGCGTCATAGGCTATGTTTTGAGGGGAAATTTTAACCCCACGCTTTACAGTTATTCGCCAAAAAACCTGCCTCCATTAAAGCGAATGAAGCTGGGAGCCACAGTGCAGCCAGAACTTCAGAAGAATGTGCAGCCACGCCCTTTTATGGAATGTTGGCGTGTCACAATGCAGCCAGGGAAAGAGACAGACACAGACAGGGAAAGAGGCAGACACAGACAGGGAAAGAAACAGACATAGACAGGGTAAGAGACAGATACAAAGAGACAGACACAGACAAAGAGACAGACTGACAGGGAAAGAGACAGACAGGGAAAGAGAGAGACAGGTAAAGAGATAGACACAGATAAAGAGACAGAGAAAGACACAGGGAAACAGACAGACAGGGAAAGAGAGGGAAAGGAACAGACAGGGAAAAAGACAGAGATAGATAGACAGACAGGGAAAGAGATTGAGACAGACGGAGAAAGAGACAGAGACAGTCAGAGGCAGACAGACAAAGATAGTGAGAGAGACAGAGAGATATATACAGAGGAGGAGACAGACAGAGAATGGGAGAGAAACAGAGAGACAGTTACTATCCCGGGCGTTAATACATTCTATTCATACATTCTATCCCGGGAATGTTAATACATTCTATTTTGTTAACAGCAGTTATTAACCCGGAAGAAGCCGGGCAGCGCAGCACCGATCTCCCGCCCTTCCCCCCTCAGCAGGAGATGTAGCTTCTCAGAAACTGTCAGAGCCAGATTCCCAGCAGAGCAGGTCGTGCAATGAAGATGTTCGGGTTTAGGAGCTTTCATCTTCCTCTTTCCGCCCAGAACAAGGACATTCGTGCAATGAAATGTTGAGTTATAGATTCATCTGTGAGTGTATTATTATAAAGAGAAGAAATGTAATAATTGTAATATAACTATAATCCTATACATGGCTATTATGCTCTGCTGCATAATCCCTGCGAGGCTGAGCATTGTATTTGCTGAGCTGTTCTGTGTCTGATATTGGAATAATCGGGATTGCTGCGATGGCGGCTGCAGTGTAGATACAATATTGCCGCTATGTATCAGCCCCGTGTTTAGCTCCTCATTGTCACCTGCTTTGCTTGTATTGCAGGTAATTCATCTGATCTAATGCTAATGTTACAGCTAATAATAAACACCCCATTATTATCCCCGCGGCTGATATATCGCCGTTCACCTATAGAAGTGACTGGGCTTTGTATTATACAGATTTAGGCCGGTCTCTTATGAATTTATAGTAAATGCTGATGTTACTGACTGCTGGTGATAAATATAATGTAATTATTATCGTCACTTACTGCTGCAGATTCTTACATTGTACTGCATAGGGTCTGTGTCTGCATAAGTTATGATTGGGTCCGAAATCCATTTCTATTGGTTGCTGATGCTGCTTTGAGCAACGCTATTGGCTGTGTTAGGCCGTGGTTACTGTTTCCCCATTTCTCCGCTTTGATAGCCAGCAGTCTCCATCATGTCATGGATCGCAGGCTGATTGGTGGACTGAAGGGAGGAAGCAGGAGCCGCTCCCCGCTGTAGCTATAATGCAGCCTACTATTTGTTACATGCATCATATGTAACATCATGCAACTAGACAAGCTGCCACATACCCCTGATGAATCTGGGCAGCAATCAACAATTCAGATAAAACGCGTAGGGCGCGTACACGATAGAGAGGCACTAGAGATAAAATGATCTACCGCTCAGTACATTGCACAGGGCTTATTGGCAGTTTAGCTGCGGGGAATCTTCACAGTCCAGCTCCACGTGGCCTGATGTTACCGCCTGAGTATAGTAGAAATGTTTACTCTTCTGGCTGGAGGTGCATACTATACCAGGAAAACTTGATTTAGTTACTGAAAAAGTTCCTCTAACGCTGCTATCTGCTCTCACTTTTGACCAATGAAAATAGGATGTATAGCCTGATTCTTGAGACTGGTATTAATCTACTCAGTCACTGACTGGAATGTTGTAATAGTCACTTGAGCATTTCTTAAATAAGATAATTGACTATCTATAGTGGAGACGTTAGTGAATGATTATAATAATAAGTGTGCCCCTCTCAGATCTATTGTCTATCAACATTATATGATCTGTTCAGTGACTTGTCTCGTATAGTAGATGAATCAGCGCCAGATACATTGTCTGCTCTGTAAATAATGGCAGAATGAATGCTTGATAAAGAGCCCATGTAATATGGATTGTGGATGGGTAGATCATATTTAGGCAGCAGTTTGCACTTCACATTTTCTTATATTTGTGATTTCTATTATTGGACATTATAGGAGTTTATTTTCAATTAATTAATAAAGGTTATTTTTTAACTCCAAACTAAGGAAACGTGTGAAACAATTTAATAATTCTTTCTGGAGGACAACATTTATTACACGTTCAGTGAATGGGGCGTGCTATAGACGCAAATGAAAACAGACTGATGGCGATTGCTCCTTCATCCTCTTATTCACCCTTTTCAGGCTCAGCAGGGACCTTTTTGGCTCTATCTAGTTTGCTTTTGGACCGATACAGCGCCATATCCTTGTACTTCTTCAGGGTTTTTTTTGCTTCTCATAACACGCCTTGTTCCCTGATAAATTGTTATTCCACATCTCTCCTCATTTCTTTGCCTCGTCCCCAATGGTCAGACCTGGCTGCTGCCCTGTGATTTCAGGAGGGAAGTTGGAGCAAAACAAGAAGAAAACAGAGGGAGCATTTGGGTCCTTAAACTTTTTCACTCTTTCTCCTTTGGTGACTTGTAAGCTTTCATTACACTTCCATAACCAACTTTGTCCGCTTTCTCCATGTCTTCACTTTTCTTTCGCTGTAGCAGACATAACCTGCCCCTGTTCCCAGCACTTACTGGAGAATTCTGCAAAGTTCTCACATGCATTAGGATGCACAGATGCATTTCCTTCTCTTCAAGTCTGTATAAAGTAAACAATAGAGTACACTATATTGTACACACAGCTGTATATATTGTACACCCTGCTCTATTATTATGGGCACTTATAATGCTGTTGATCAGTGCTGTGCTGATTGTGCAGTCTGTGCAGTATATACAGCGGTGCTCTGTGTGTGGATTCTGCATTTTGTGTCTCCGCTTCTTCCTCAGTATTTCACCTTTTGCACAATATTTGGTGTCACTTGTGTGAATTAATATTTCACTGATCATACGGATTTTTTTCTGCTTTCTGATGGGGAGTGAGTCGCATTGTGAAGCCATCGCCTGATCACAGCTCTTCCCTCCATTACAGGCCTCAGAGATAAAAGCTCCACAGAGGATAAAGGCCCTGTCACACACAGAGATAAATCTGCGGCAGATCTTTGGTTGCAGTGACATTGTGGACAATCAGTGCCAGGTTTGTGGCTGTGTACAAATGGAACAATATGTCCATGATTTCACTGCAACCACAGATCTACCAAAGATTTATCTCTGTGTGTGACGGGGCCTTAAGACACAATCTTGTGTCGGAGATCGCACTCATTCTCCTCCGGGTGTGATCCACTAATGTGGAGACGTGTCCTCCCCCCAATACTCTGCACACACGGGATAGATTTATATTCCAGCTCCGGGAGGTGCAGGCAGCGGAGGCCATCGCCTGTGTTACCCTTCTGGGCTGTCAGCAGCTCCAGGTCGCCCCCACATCGTTCAATCCGCTTCCTGCACGATGGATATTGTAGTGAAGTTCGCAGTGGTGGTGACAAGAGCTGGGAATAGGAGGACGAGCTCCCGCAGCAGGTTTATCTTCCCGGACACTCAGTGATGAGCAGATTGAGAGGACGGCGGCGCTGATCCCGGGATCTTCTCAGCTCTTTCCCGGCATCTCTGGCAGTGACGGCCACACACGCTCCGCGGAGATGATGGCGGAGGAGAAGTGATGGCGGAAGCTCCTCACCCGTCCGGCTGTAGCCGATAATATAGAGCTTTTATCCCGGGCAGGGAAGCACAAGAGGAGAGCGGAGCTTCACTGGGCTTAGCCGGGAGAAGGCGGGGCCTGTGCTCAGTTTCAGCCAATGGAAGCTCAGGATGGTGTAGCGCAGTAACCAATCAGTGCGCAGTAAGACTGTATATATAATAGGCGCCTCCAGCTCCCGTGTCAGTGATTTTTCTCTCTCAGAAGATTTCTGTGATTACGTCCCGCTCACACGATGGCAGAGACCGCACCGGCCGCCGCTCCTCCTCCCGCCGAACCGGCCGCCAAGTCTAAAAAGCAGCCTAAGAAATCTGGGGCCACCAAGAAAAGCAGCAAATCCTCCGGTCCCAGCGCCTCCGACCTGATCATGAAAGCCGTGGCCGCCTCCAAGGAGCGTAGTGGGGTGTCTCTGGCCGCCCTGAAGAAGCTTCTGTCTGCCGGAGGATACGATGTGGAGAAGAATAACAGCCGCCTGAAGCTGGCCATCAAGGCTCTGGTCAACAAGGGCTCCCTGCTCCAGGTGAAGGGCAGCGGCGCCTCCGGGTCCTTCAAGCTGAACAAGAAGCAGGAGACGAAGGACAAGGCGGCCAAGAAGAAGCCAGCAGCTGCGGCCAAGCCTAAGAAGCCGGCAGCCAAGAAAGCGGCCAAATCTCCGAAGAAGCCCAAGAAGGCTCCGGCCACGGCCAAGAAAAGCCCGAAAAAGGCCAAGAAGCCCGCAGCAGCCGCCAAGAAAGCGGCAAAGAGCCCCAAGAAGCCAAAGGCCGCTCCAAAGCCCAAGAAGGTGACGAAGAGTCCGGCTAAGAAGGCGGCAAAACCCAAAGCTGCCAAGAGCCCGGCTAAGAAGGCAACTAAAGCCAAGAGGCCCGCGGCCAAGAAATAAGCGGGAGCCGCTCTGTCCTCCTACCACAAAGGCTCTTCTCAGAGCCACCACCTTGTCCTGCAGAGCTGTATGATCAGTGCCGCCACCTTGTCCTGCAGAGCTGTATGATCAATGCCACCACCTTGTCCTGCAGAGCTGTATGATCAGTGCCACGACCTTGTCCTGCAGAGCTGTATGATCAGTGTCACCACCTTGTCCTGCAGAGCTGTATGATCAGTGTCACCACCTTGTCCTGCAGAGCTGTGTGATCAGTGTCACCACTCTTGTCCTGCAGAGCTGTATGATCAGTGCCACTCTTGTCCTGCAGAGCTGTATGATCAGTGTCACCACCTTGTCCTGCAGAGCTGTATAATCAGTGCCACCACCTTGTCCTGCAGAGCTGTATGATCAGTGTCACCACCTTGTCCTGCAGAGCTGTATGATCAGTGCCACTCTTGTCCTGCAGAGCTGTATGATCAGTGTCACTCTTGTCCCCCTATGACCAGTATTTGTATTTCTCGCTATGTAGATCTCCGCGGTGATCTTGTGTACAGGGGGCGGTAGATGATTATGTTGCCGGGGGATGTAGTGATAATGCGGGAGCTGCTCTGTACAGCGCTGTGTGCGGGGAGATGAAGCTGCAGTTACATCGGTGGCTCCAGAGCCGCGTGTAGCCGAGAAGTGACACTGTTTATTAGAGCGGCGGGAAATGAGTGAGTAGCTGAGCGCAACATGGGAGGGGACACAAGCCGGGTTACAACAGGGGCGGGGTTACCGAGGGGGGATTCTAAAGGGCGGAGCTTCTTCTGAAGACTGATTGGTAAGAGACTTAGGATGATGATTATTGGCTGTATTATTTTTCTTTTTTGTCACATCGCCAATAGAGTACAGGGGGCGTGTTTCTGCAGATCATTGACGACACGCACAGGAAAAAGCGGGGTTACAAGGGTGGCGAGCAGACTGAGGGGCGGGGTTACTGAGGGGCGGCGCTTTATCTGAAAAGTGATTGGTCAGAGTCCTCAGGTGGTTATTGGCTAGATAGTTTTTTTTTTTTTGTGTGCAGTAACTAATGGAGTGCAGGGGGCGGTTATAAACAGGCCAATGAGGACGCGCATAGGAGGATAAATACTCTGCTCCCGCTGCTCCTCTCATCACTTCTGTTTTCGTCTATACATCGCTATGGCCAGAACTAAGCAGACCGCCCGTAAATCCACCGGAGGGAAAGCTCCCCGCAAGCAGCTGGCCACTAAGGCCGCCAGGAAGAGCGCTCCCGCCACCGGCGGAGTGAAGAAGCCGCATCGCTACCGGCCGGGGACAGTCGCTCTCCGGGAGATCCGCCGCTACCAGAAATCCACCGAGCTGCTGATTCGGAAGCTTCCCTTCCAGCGCCTGGTGAGAGAGATCGCCCAGGACTTCAAGACCGATCTGCGCTTCCAGAGCTCGGCTGTCATGGCCCTGCAGGAGGCCAGCGAGGCTTATCTGGTGGGGCTGTTCGAGGACACCAACCTGTGCGCCATCCACGCCAAGAGGGTCACCATCATGCCCAAAGACATCCAGCTGGCCCGCCGCATCCGCGGGGAGAGGGCGTAGATCTGTCCCGCACCCCCGAGCACAACACAAAGGCTCTTTTCAGAGCCACCAAATCCTCACTCAGACGAGCTGATTCCTGGTTTCTGATTCCGCCTCATTCCCCGCGGTCTCTGTACATGTGACGGGCGGCGCTGCCGAGTCTCCGGTTTGTCTCTTGTTTTCTGTTTCTTAAGCACAAGCCGCAGTGTCTGTATCTAGATTATTATTATGGTGGTTTCTTACCATTGTCCTTTCACTAGGAGCGGCTCAATGTGCGGCGCAGTTTGGGGTGATATCGGAGTCTTCCAGACCGCTCTCTTCAGCTGCCACTGATCCTGGAGACGCTGCAATCCCTGCTGTGTCGGGTGCAGTGATCGTATTGCGTCACCTCTGGAGCAGGAGATGCTGTGGCGCTGGATTTACTCTCCGCGGCTCCGGTCCAGTCAGGATCACAGCGATCAGTGAAGGACTGAGGAAGGTTCCGCAGGGATATTCATGCGCCCTGTGATGCACTTATTGGGATCCGGTGTCTGATGTCGGGGGCTGTGGGATCTGTAGATGTTCCAGGGGGATCCTCACTCCAGGTCGCTGTTTTGCTTGGTGAATATCTGCAGATCGGTCGGAAATTGTATCGGGCTGTGATTTGGCGCTGCTCAAATAGTGCCGTGTGTGTAATTCGTTAAGACTCGTGAGAAAGAGATAAACATCTTCAGCGTCTGCATATCGCTCAGATCTGTGTCGGGCGCTGGGAATCGTCGGATTGTAGAAATCTCATCAGAACGTCCGCCCTGAGGCCGCGTGTTATACACGGATGGCGACAAAGAGCGGGAGGAGCTATCGGCCACTAAGCGGAAGTTCATTTTTTTCAGCCAATCATCACTTTGCAGCAAGTTTCTTGACCCTCAGAGGACTATATTACTATTATAGCGCACTATATGGGAAGATACAGCCCTACATGGAGAAATAAAACAAAAGGGACATGGCACAATGTGGGTGTTTGCACCAATATGCTCTATGGTGATTTGTAGCACAATGTATATAGGGTGTACAGCACTATATGGCGGTAATCAGGACTGTGAGGAGACAAAGTCCAGCTCCCCAGTAATGCCTGAGTGCAGTCATCTGCGGAGCACGGATAGTTACTGCCGAGACTAACTGCAAAGAGGAGAAATCCAGCTCCGCGGACAGAAAATGATTTTATTGGTGCGTGTTATATAACACAATATGGCAGTATGCAACAGTACTTGGAGGTATACAGGATTATATGAGGACTATACACGTTAGTACTATATGGGCTTATAGATCAATATGTCGTATGTATATGGCTAATTTATGCAGGTATACAGCACCATGGGGGAGTGGCATGTGGGAGTGTACAGCAGTAATATTTATGGCACTATATGGGGGTTATATACCAGTATATGGAGATATGCAGGATAAAATTGGAATATACAGCACTATATGGGGTTTACTGGAATGAAGGTTGTCTATATTTAACATAATCACGATAGAAGCAGGAAAATAACCGGACAATGAGCGGGAAATTCAAAATCCCTAACAGTTCTGCGCTCAGCCAATCCGCATAGGAGAGGCGGAGCTGACGATGCAAATGTTCCGCCTCGGAATTACGTCTTCTCTCCTGTTCTCTTTCTGGTCCTCCCTCGCTGGATATAAAGGAGGACTGTGCGCTCGTCAGTCATAGTTTTCTGCTGATTACGTGGAAGATGTCTGGACGCGGCAAAGGAGGGAAAGGTCTGGGGAAGGGCGGCGCCAAGCGGCACAGGAAGGTTCTCCGGGACAACATCCAGGGCATCACCAAGCCCGCCATCCGCCGTCTCGCCCGCAGAGGAGGCGTCAAGCGCATCTCCGGCCTCATCTATGAGGAGACTCGCGGCGTCCTGAAAGTCTTCCTGGAGAACGTGATCCGTGACGCCGTCACCTACACCGAGCACGCCAAGAGGAAGACCGTCACCGCCATGGACGTGGTGTACGCGCTCAAGCGCCAGG
Organism: Anomaloglossus baeobatrachus; assembly: GCF_048569485.1. NCBI lineage: Eukaryota > Metazoa > Chordata > Amphibia > Anura > Aromobatidae > Anomaloglossus > Anomaloglossus baeobatrachus. The sequence goes on along the minus strand of NC_134356.1, from coordinate 18,449,659 downwards.
GCCGCACTCTCTACGGCTTCGGGGGTTAATGCTTCTGCTGGAAAAAAAACAAACAAATGCTCTTTTAAGAGCCATCCACAAGGAGAAGCTACAGCTCTTGCATAGAGGGGTGGGAGATCGGCGCTGTGCTCCATCACTGCAGGCTGCGCTGCTTTAGGGGCACTTGGGAAAACTAACCAGGGCCGCACTCTACGGCTTCGGGGGTTAATACTTCTGCTGTAAAAAAATATAACACAAAGGCTTTTCTCAGAGCCCCACACATCTTCTAGTCTAGAAGACGCTACAGGTCCTGCTGCGGAGAGGGGCTTCGTTGCTGTAGCAGCCCTATAGCGCAGCGTGGGATATCGCGTACACTAAGTTAACGCTTTGGTTCTGTGCGGAGCCGGAGATGGTTCTGTGCGGAGCCGGAGATCTGCTTAGTGCTGATTGGCTGAGTTTCTATCTCGCTTTCTTCAGTCCGTGGTGTCAGGCGAGAGGGTCTGGCTCAGAGTGAATGTTTAACATGTAGGTTATTTTCAACACTGGTCATCTTTACTATTAGGGGGTGTCCGCACTCTATAGAGATGTCTACCACTACATTTAGGTGCAGAGCACTTTATGATGAGTAGAAAGCCCTGAGTGGACGTTATACAGCGCTCTAGCAGTACTAGTCTCTATTGAGGCCCCCGAAAAAAAAACAATACAATTTTTCGCTAAAATGTGACAGGTCTCAATCTCCCCGCTGTACTGTATACTCCATAATCCTTCCATATAGTGGTGTATACGTCCACATAGTACAGTATAACCCGTGCAGTGCCCTATACACCATCCATAGTGCTTTATACTATTATTATTATTATTATTATTATTTATTTATAGAGCACCATTAATTCCATGGTGCTGTACATGAGAAGGGGGTTACATACAAAATACGTATACAAGTTACAGTAGACAGACTAGTACAGAGGGAAGAGGGCCCTACCCTTGCGGGCTTACATTCTATAGGATTATGGGGAGGAGACAATAGGTGGGGTGTAGGTCAGGCGGCAGCTCCGCACGGTGGTCGGGCGGCAGCTCCGCACGGTGGTCGGGCGGCAGCTCCGCACGGTGGTCGGGCGGCAGCTCCGCACGGTGGTCGGGCGGCAGCTCCGCACGGTGGTCGGGCGGCAGCGAGTTCATTGTAGATTGTAGGCATTTCTGAACAGGTGCGTTTTCAGGTTCCGTTTGAAGTTTGCAAGGGTAGGGGATAGTCTGACGTGTTGAGGCAGCGAGTTCCAGGAGACTGGGGATGCTCGGGAGAAGTCTTGGAGTCGGTTGTGTGAGGAGCGAATGAGAGAGGAGGAGATCTTGGGAGGACCGGAGGTGACGTGTTGGAGTGTAGTGGGAGAGTAGTTCGGAGATGTACGGAGGGGAAAGATTATGCACAGCTTTGTAGGTCAGTGTTAGAAGTTTGAATTGGATACGGTGGAAGATTGGAAGCCAGTGGAGGGACATGCAGAGAGGAGAAGCGGGGTGGTATTGAGGAGAGAGGTGGATAAGTCGGGCAGCAGAGTTAAGGATGGACTGGAGAGGGGCAAGCGTGTTGGCAGGGAGGCCACAGAGGAGGATGTTACAGTAGTCGAGGCGGGAGATTATGAGGGCATGCACTAGCATTTTAGTAGATTGCAAATTGAGGAAAGGGCGGATTCTGGAAATATTTTTGAGTTGAAGACGGCAGGAGGTGGTGAGGGATTGGATGTGTGGTATGAAGGATAAGGCAGAGTCAAAGGTCACTCCGAGGCAGCGAACTTTGGGTACTGGCGAGAGCGTGGTGTTATTTATTGTAATAGATAGATCAGGTGGAGAGTGTAGGTGAGACGGAGGAAAGATGATTAGTTCAGTTTTGGCCACATTGAGCTTTAGGAAGCGAGAGGAGAAGAAGGAGGATATAGCAGATAGACATTTCGGGATTTTGGACAGCAGAGATGTGGCATCTGGGCCAGAGAGGTAGATCTGGGTGTCGTCGGCATATAGGTGGTATTGGAAGCCATGGGACTTTATGAGTTGTCCCAGGCCAAATGTGTAGATAGAGAAAAGTAGGGGTCCTAGGACAGAGCCTTGAGGGACGCCAACAGAGAGATGGTGGGATGAAGAGGTTGTGTGGGAGTGGGAGACACTAAAAGTGCGATTTGAGAGGTATGAAGAGATCCAAGAGAGGGCAAGATCTCTGACACCAAGGGAAGAGAGGGTCTGTAATAGGAGGGAGTGGTCAACGGTATCGAAGGCTGAGGACAGGTCTAGGAGTAGGAGTATAGAGAAGTGCTTGTTCGCTTTGGCAGTAAGCAAGTCATTTGTGATTTTAGTCAGGGCAGTTTCGGTGGAGTGATGTGGACGGAAGCCGGACTGTAGGTTGTCAAAGAGAGCGTTAGAGGAGAGGTGGGAGGAAAGTTCAGCATGGACATGCTGTTCCAGGAGTTTTGAGGCAAGTGGGAGTAGTGATATGGGGCGGTAGCTGGTAGTAGAGGTTGGATCGAGGGAAGGTTTCTTTAGGATAGGTGTGACTGTTGCATGTTTAAAGGCAGAGGGGAAGGTTCCAGTCGTTAAAGATAGGTTGAAGAGATGGGTTAAGGCTGGAATAAGGATGGTGGTGAGGTTGGGAAGGAGGTGGGATGGCATGGGGTCAAGTGCGCAGGTGGTGAGGTGCGCTTTTGAGAGCAGACGTGCAAGCTCTCCTTCGGTGATGGTGGGGAGGAAGTTTATGGGGGAGGGGCAGTGGTCAGCTACATGAAGGGGTTGTGGTGGCTGAGCAGAGAAGACTTGCCTTATTAGGTCGATTTTTTCTTGGAAATAGGTGGCAAAGTCTTCTGCAGAAATGAGGGAGGTTGGAGGGGGCAGTGGTGGGCGAAGGAGGGAGTTGAAAGTGTTGACTAACTGTTTGGGGTTGTGTGTTAGAGAGGATATGAGGTTTCTGAAGTAATCGTGTTTAGCGGAGGTGAGGACTGAACGAAATGTGTGAATTGCATTTTTGAATGTGGTGAAGTCTTCCTGGGAGTGCGTTTTCTTCCACCGCCGCTCTGCAGCCCTAGACCTTTGCCTAAGTTTTTTAGTGAGGCTGTTGTGCCAGGGCTGTCTATTGATTCGTCTCACTCTGCCATGCACAAGGGGAGCGACTGAATCAATAGCTGATGTGAGGGTGGTGTTGTAGAAAGTAGTGGCGCTGTCTGTGTCGTGGAGGGACGATATGGAGGACAGTGGGAGGATAGAGTCGGCGAGGGTGTGCATGTTGAGGTGTGCAAGGTTTCTGCGGGGATGTGCTAGGTGCTGGACAGGGGGGGTAGGTGAGGAGGACAGGGCTGAAAAGGTCAGAAGATGGTGGTCAGATAGGGGGAGGGGGGAAGTTGTGAAGTCAGAAAGGGGACAGAGGCGGATGAAGATAAGGTCTAGTGTGTGTCCATCTTTGTGGGTGGCAGAGGTGGACCACTGAGTTAAGCCAAAAGACGAAGCAAGGGAGAGGAGTTTGGAAGCAGCTTGTTGGCGAGTGTCAGTGGGGATGTTGAAGTCACCCATGATGATGGTGGGAATGTCAGCAGAGAGAAAGTGTAGAAGCCAGGCAGAGAAGTGGTCGAGGAAGGCAGTGGTGGCGCCCGGGGGTCTGTATATGACAGCCACTTGGAGGTTGGAGGGAGAATAGATTCGGACAGAGTGCACTTCAAAGGAAGGCAGGTCGAGGGAGGGTAGAGGTGGGATTGTGGTGAAGTTGTAGTTGTTAGAAAGAAGGAGGCCCACTCCTCCACCTTGTCTATTGCCAGGGCGAGGAGTGTGGGAGAAGTGCAGGCCACCGTAGCATAGTGCAGCTGGGGAGGCAGAGTTGGATGGTGTCAGCCATGTTTCGGTGATACCTAGAAAGGATAGATTGTTAGAGGTAAAGAGATCATGAATGATGTGCAGTTTATTACACACTGAACGGGCATTCCAGAGCGCTCCTGAGAGAGGGGGCGGCGGAGTGGGTGAGAGGGGAATAGTTTTTATGTTGGATAGATTGCGGTAGTTACTATTATGTGGAGAGTGGTGGGTGGGTGATAAAGAGGGGTGTACCATCCACGGGGGGCCAGGATTGGGGGCTATGTCACCAGCAGTGAGAAGGAGTAGAGAAAGGGAGAGCAGGTGGGAGAAGGAGAGTGGACGGCATGGTCTGCGCGATATTAGGAGCGACCTGAGGTTCAGGAGTAGGTCAGCAGATGAGGACAGATGAGAAGGCAGGAGGGAGGGGGAGATGAATATTTGCTTAGAGGGTGCTGGGGTGTGGGGATAGTGAAGGAGAGTGAGGAGGAGAGGGGCAAAGACTGTGAGGGCATAGGTGAACATGGTGGGGGTAGTGTGGTAAGTGTATGATTTAACAAGTAAGTTGTGTCAGTGGAAAACTTGGTTAGAAAGAGCTGAAGTTTACCTTCTGGTCATGTCTGGTTCATTTCTGGTATATTTCTGACACTTATGAGGCACTTATCCAGAGGCACGCACACAGACCACCAATATACTTTATACTTCCATATACTGCTGTAAACTGTCATATTGTGCTGTTTTTTTAATCCATAAACTGAATACCTCCATATAGTGCTGTATTCTCCTTCCATACACCACTTTATACTCCATGCAGAGCCGCATACACTTTCTCCATAGTGGTGTAAACATTCCAGACATAAAGTTCTCTTCTGCTCTATCAGCGGCTTTAAGCATCACGGGCACTAACGGGTTAACACTGAGCGTCTGAGTAAAGAATTATATGATAAAAGAGAGTAGTAGAGTCGGGTGTCCTAGCCGCGCCAAATGACCATTCGATCATGGAAGTAGGAGATAATTGTAACTTTAATTGAGCATAAGTCAACGCGTTTCAGAAGCCACCGCTTCCTTCCTCAGGACAAAGATAGCAAAAGTACAACAAATTAAAAACAAAAGCAAAAGTAAAAACAAACAGATTTGTTGTACTTTTGCTATCTTTGTCCTGAGGAAGGAAGCGGTGGCTTATGAAACGCGTTGACTTATGCTCAATTAAAGTTACAATTATCTCCTACTTCCATGATCGAATGGTCATTTGGCGCGGCTAGGACACCCGACTCTACTACTCTCTTTTATCTGCCATACCCGGGGACCGCTGCCGTGACTGTGGAGTGACATATATGCGATTATAGGCGTTGTGACTGTCACAACCCCTATAGGTGAGTACCACTTTTCCTCTTGATACCCCCCCCCCCCCAATCTATTGGGGTAAGACCCTATTGCGCTTCTCTTTTCCACAGTTTTTTTCTAAAGAATTATATGAGCTGAGCCAGATTCGTACCATGCGCTGATTGGCTGAGCTCTGAATTTAAAATTCCCGCACAATGGCTGAGTTTCCTCTGCTTTCGGTGCCCGCGGTGTCAGGGGGAGGTCTGGGGCTGAGTGACTGTCTCTTCTGTAGGTTTATATTCAGCGCTATATGGAGGCTTATAATGGGGTCTGTGCAGCATAAAGAGAACTGAGTAGCGACTCCGAATACAGCAAGTGTGAACACGTCCGAGTCTGCACAGCTCTATATAGAGGCGCGATACATGGTACGATATGGGAGTATAAAACACTGGAGATACATGGATGGGACTTCGTATCACACATTGTCTGTCCTCATTGTATATAGATCCAGTGTGAGCGGCAGTGTCCGTGCACTACACTGCGCCGCCCCATGGGGAGTGAGGACGGGGGCTGGACACAGGAGCGTCTTGTACCAGGGGCTGGACACAGGAGCGTCTTGTACCAGTTGAGTCATCAGGAGCCGCTGGAAGATGTGAGGCAAATCCCGGGATATGAAGATGAATTATGACTCCAGTCATAATCCCTCATCACTCCCTGGCAGTGCCCCCTCCCTTCTTGTTCTCAGTGTTCCACTTACACCTCCATGGCCATGTCCTGTGATATGGAAATTAGGTGGCTTGGGAACAATGGACACAGGATGACTCCCTGCCGTGACCCTGTAGTGGGGGCTGCTAGCTAGTTAGCAAGGCTATGGAAATAGCCAGACAGAACGACTCCAGTAAAAAATGGTTCATATCTCGCAAGCCATATTTCCGATAAATATGGCAACCATAAAAATGGTGTCTCCGCATGCGGACGATGCCGGCACACCCTTTTTATGGGAGCAGGACATTGGGAAATGCCCCAGGCGTGATATCAGCCAATGGGGAACTGGCAGACAGGTCATGAGTCCCCTCGTTCTGTAGCTAAATTCATAACTGTCACAATGAGAGCATTGGCGTCCGCCTACGACGCTCCCAGGCAAAGTTATGGCCCATATTCCATGTTGTGGATTGTCCATAACTCAAGCCAGGGGTGGAGCAGTGCTCCCTCTGAGGTCACGAAGGTAGGAGGGGACCTGGATTTGCCCAGGTTGATAACCCTACTTCGGCCATTTTCCAGTGTTCTTTTCGCTGGGGGCACGTGTAGGAAACATCTGTGGGAAGGATCCTAGAAACCTGGGTACAGCGCCCCCCTGTGGCCAGACGCAACAAGGTAACTGCTGGAACTGTGTATGCCTGTTTGTAACCCATGCTTTGATTGTAACTGTACTCTGACATATGTATATTCTGTAGATTCCCTATTGTATATATTGTAGTTTCTAGTGTGCTTTAGGCTGATTAAATTATATAATTAATCTTGGGCTGTTCTGTTATCTCGATCTTGAATCCCACGTCTGGGTGTTCGGCTAATAGTTACCGTGAAGCGGTTGGTGGCAGCGAGTTGTGCCAAGGATTATTGTGGGGAGGCCAGTGAGATTCGGGGAGATTTTATATATTCCGCCCGCGGAGGTCGGGGGAATATATACCCTACTCTCACCGGGGACCCTTCAATAATCGGCATAAGTAGTATAGCGGCCTCCTTGCTTATTGTCGGGCAATTCCATAATTGGCCTGACTATAAGAGGGGCGCTAGAGAGCGCGTCACGTGCTCTGTCTGTCGGTCGGGAGGTATAAAGGAGGGGTGACTCCTGCTTGTTACCCCCCGATCGTGACGTACTGGTAGCCAGCGCGGGGGATTTCTGAGTGACCCCCCCGGTGGTTTGTGACATATTGGTGGCAAGCGGTGGGATCGAGATAATAGTGTGTGTGAGTGTGAGACCCATACTCCCAGACACTAAAGACTGCCTGCAGCAGCTGTGGCTGCTGGGGTCTTCAGACTAGCTCAACACTAGAGTGTCAGAGTGCAGATACTGTAAGGTGTGTGGAGGCATCAGGTGTCAGTTCTGTGTCAGTGACCAAAAGTCTGCAAGAATGGCTGATGGCACCAGGAGCAGAGCTATGCAACTGGCCAATGCTAAGGCAGGAGCCGAAGAGAGGGAGGACGGTGCTGTGGACAGCAATGAGGAGGTTGCCCACGAGTCCTCCAGGAGCTCGACGCCAGAAAACCGTTCTGCCGAGGACATTGCGCAACCTGGCACTGCTGGACAAGATGAGGAGGAGCTCACCCAAGGTTCCTCAACGAGCCAGATGCCAGCCCTCCGCTCTGAAATGGACAGTGAATCACCAGGCTCTGCAGCGTGCCGCAGATCACCACGTGCCATTCCACCGAGCCTGGGAGGCTCGGATAGCCTTCTTCAAATGGCTATGGCCCTTCTCCAGGCTGGAGACCAGAAGGGCTACAAGGAACTCCTGGCAGAGCGCAGGGCAGAGCGGCAGGCAGCGCGTGACGCTGAGGCTGCGGAGCGGCACGCAGAGCGTGAGGCTGCGGAGCGAGAGCGGCAGGCAGCGCGTGAAGAGCGAGAGCGAGAGCGACAGGCAGACCGTGACTACCAGCTGCAGCTAGCTCAGCTCCGGCCCTCATCAGCCACACGTGACCTTCGAGACACCAAACTTCCAAAGGTCCGTGTTGAGGACTTCCCAGTGCTGGAGAAGGATGGAGACTTGGACTCTTTCTTGACTGCTTTTGAACGGACTTGCTTGCAGCACCATCTGGACAAGGACCAGTGGGCCAAATACCTGACCCCCCGTTTAAGGGGTAAGGCCCTGGATATCCTTGGGGACTTGCCTGCTGAGGCAGATCAGGGCTACGACACCATCAAGCGGGCCCTGATCCAACAGTACAACCTCACTCCGGAGTCCTACCGCAAGAAGTTCCGGAGCCTACAGAAGGGACCAAAGGACTCCTGGGCTGACCACAGGCGGGCACTTGCCCGAGCTGCCGACCACTGGACCCAAGGCCTGCAGCTTTCCACCGGACCGGAGATCCTGGACTTGTTCATCACGGAGCAACTCTTGTGGAACTGCCCTGAGGATCTCCGCCAGTTCATCCGAGACCAGAAGCCAAAGGGGTCCACGGCTACAGCTGCCCTGGCCGATGACTACACCAACAATCGGGCTCCTGAAGCCAGGAGAGCAGCCACCAGCAGCACCTGGAGAGGGGGTAAGATGAATTCTGCGACTGCCCCACCTGCCCCTAGACTGCAGGGGGTGTCCCCCTCAACTCCCCTCTCCAGGCCCGTGGCAGAGCCAAGACGGTGCCACCAGTGCAACCTACCTGGACACTTCAAGGCCATGTGCCCTCAGCGTCCCAAGGCCCCGGCTCCGTCCCCGTCCCAAGGGCCGCCCAAGGTGTATTGTGTGGGTGGGGGTGGTGGTAGGTCCCTGGACGGCTTCCAACCTGTCACCGTCGGCCGGTCTGTGACCATAGGACTGCGAGACAGCGCCTCGGAGGTGACTCTGGTGCGGCCTGAGATGGTGTCCCCCCAAGACTTGATCCCTGGAAAAACCCTCGCTGTCTCCGGGATTGGAGGCATTGACCCGGCGCTGCCTGTTGCTGACATTTATGTGGACTGGGGCGCAGGGCGAGGGGTGAGGGAGGTGGGGGTAACTGATCGGATCCCCGCAAACGTGCTACTTGGGACAGATTTGGGGCAGATAACCTCCCAGTTTGGGCCCCCCCCAAGGGCTGAACCTTCAGCCCGTACGGACATGACTCCTGACAATGTTAATGTGTTATCTATGAATGATGTGAGAGAGGGGGGAGTGAACTCTGATATTTCTGCTTGCACAGACACCATAGACACACACGCAGCTGCAGCTGTGACAGGAGGGGAGGGGGTCAGAGAAAGGTGTGACAATGCCTCTACAAGTAACCAGCCTGTGAGCTGGGATCTGCTGCCCTCTGCAGGGATAAGCAGAGAGCAGGGTGCTGCAGGGGGAGGACCAGTGTGTGGGGTGGGGGCTACCACAGCAAATGTGGGGTCCCCAGAGATTTCACAGCGGGGTTCTGTTGCTGCAGGAGGGGAACAGGCAGGTGAGATTGGGGCCGGTCCAGGAGCGGAAGTGCTCCCAGGTAAGATCTCGGTGCATGGTTCCCCCACAACCGGGGTGTCAGGAAGCCAGGTAGGCCTGCCTGAACCGGCGACTTGGTCAGGAACGGAGGAGGAGCAGGCACGACCCACGGTCGCAGCGGCTGTGGCCGCTGTCACCCGCAGTGGGAGTGCTGGAAGCCAAGGGGCCTCCCGGAGGTCCGATAGCTCTTCCCCTTCTGACCAAGTGGCAGCCGAGTCAGGTGGAGGCCAGGACACAGGTCCCGGGGTACTGACTGAAGATGTGACAGTCTCGTCGATTCTGGCCACATCTAGTCAGGGGTTTCAGGCAGCGTTAGAAGCTGACGACAGCCTGAAAGCTCTTAAGGAGCAGGCGGCACAGCCTCCCTCGGACTCGGACCCGGAGCGAGTGGTCTGGGACCAAGGACGGCTGTACCGGGCCACGGTCCAGCAGGGTTCACCGGAGGCGTGGCCCAGGGACCGACAGTTGGTGGTACCCTATCCGTTCCGGACGGAGTTGTTGCGGATCGCACATGAGATTCCGATGGCCGGACACCTAGGGATCGCTAAGACCAAGGCCAGGTTAAACCAGCATTTCTACTGGCCAAAAATGGGGGCCGATGTGGCTGCCTACTGCCGTTCGTGTGAAACCTGTCAGAGAGTGGGGAAGGCGGGGCCACGCCCCAAAGCCCCACTAGTATCTCTGCCAATCATCGATGAGCCTTTCAGGAGGGTGGCTGTGGATCTGGTCGGCCCGCTGGCCATCCCCAGCAGCTCCGGGAAACGCTTCCTACTGACGGTAGTGGACTATGCCACCCGGTACCCAGAAGCAGTGGCCTTGTCGTCCATTCGGGCTGACAAGGTGGCCACCGCATTGCTGGAGATTTTCTCCCGAGTGGGTTTTCCCCAGGAAATGCTCACTGACCGGGGGACCCAATTCATGTCCCAGCTGATGGAGGCCCTCTGTAAGCAAGTCCAGGTGCGACATCTGGTGGCCAGCCCGTACCATCCACAGACTAATGGCCTGTGCGAGCGGTTTAATGGCACCTTAAAGCAGATGCTTAAGATGTTGGTCGACTCCCATGGGCGTGACTGGGAGCGGTATCTCCCACACCTGTTATTTGCTTACCGGGAGGTTCCACAGGCCTCAACAGGATTCTCACCGTTTGAGCTCCTGTACGGGCGACGTGTGCGGGGCCCCCTGGCTCTGGTGAAAGAGGCTTGGGAAGGGGATTTGGCCACCCCTGGAGTGTCGGTTATCGAGTATGTCATGCGCTTCCGGGACAAAATGCAGGCCTTGACGCAACTGGTACACGACAATATGGCTCAAGCCCAGGCCGATCAGAAGCGTTGGTACGACCAGAACGCTTGTGAGAGGACCTACCAAGTGGGTCAAAAGGTGTGGGTACTGGTCCCCGTACCACAGGACAAGCTTCAGGCAGCCTGGGAAGGCCCATACCTCGTGTACCAGCAGCTCAACCCTGTAACGTACCTGGTCACCCTGGACCCTGCCCGTGGAAGGCGGAAGCCCTTCCATGTGAACATGATGAAGGCACATCATGAGCGGGAGGCATGTGCGCTCCCCGTGTGCAACCTGCCCGAGGAGGGAGAAGCGGAAACCCTCTTGGATATGCTAGCCCAGGTTAGGGCAGGCGGATCCATTGAGGATGTGGAGGTTGGCCACCAGCTCTTGGAAGACCAACGGTCCCAGCTGTGGGCCACCCTCCTCCCCTTCCGGGGGTTGTTTACCAACCAGCCCGGAAGGACTGACTTGGCTGTCCATCACGTGGACACTGGGGATCATCCCCCGATCCGGCGTTCAGCATATCGGGTCTCCCTGGAGGTGCAGCAACACATGCGAATAGTTTTTATGTTGGATAGATTGCGGTAGTTACTATTATGTGGAGAGTGGTGGGTGGGTGATAAAGAGGGGTGTACCATCCACGGGGGGCCAGGATTGGGGGCTATGTCACCAGCAGTGAGAAGGAGTAGAGAAAGGGAGAGCAGGTGGGAGAAGGATAGTGGACGGCATGGTCTGCGCGATATTAGGAGCGACCTGAGGTTCAGGAGTAGGTCAGCAGATGAGGACAGATGAGAAGGCAGGAGGGAGGGGGAGATGAATATTTGCTTAGAGGGTGCTGGGGTGTGGGGATAGTGAAGGAGAGTGAGGAGGAGAGGGGCAAAGACTGTGAGGGCATAGGTGAACATGGTGGGGGTAGTGTGGTAAGTGTATGATTTAACAAGTAAGTTGTGTCAGTGGAAAACTTGGTTAGAAAGAGCTGAAGTTTACCTTCTGGTCATGTCTGGTTCATTTCTGGTATATTTCTGACACTTATGAGGCACTTATCCAGAGGCACGCACACAGACCACCAATATACTTTATACTTCCATATACTGCTGTAAACTGTCATATTGTGCTGTTTTTATCCATAAACTGAATACCTCCATATAGTGCTGTATTCTCCTTCCATACACCACTTTATACTCCATGCAGAGCCGCATACACTTTCTCCATAGTGGTGTAAACATTCCAGACATAAAGTTCTCTTCTGCTCTATCAGCGGCTTTAAGCATCACGGGCACTAACGGGTTAACACTGAGCGTCTGAGTAAAGAATTATATGATAAAAGAGAGTAGTAGAGTCGGGTGTCCTAGCCGCGCCAAATGACCATTCGATCATGGAAGTAGGAGATAATTGTAACTTTAATTGAGCATAAGTCAACGCGTTTCAGAAGCCACCGCTTCCTTCCTCAGGACAAAGATAGCAAAAGTACAACAAATTAAAAACAAAAGCAAAAGTAAAAACAAACAGATTTGTTGTACTTTTGCTATCTTTGTCCTGAGGAAGGAAGCGGTGGCTTATGAAACGCGTTGACTTATGCTCAATTAAAGTTACAATTATCTCCTACTTCCATGATCGAATGGTCATTTGGCGCGGCTAGGACACCCGACTCTACTACTCTCTTTTATCTGCCATACCCGGGGACCGCTGCCGTGACTGTGGAGTGACATATATGCGATTATAGGCGTTGTGACTGTCACAACCCCTATAGGTGAGTACCACTTTTCCTCTTGATACCCCCCCCCCCCCAATCTATTGGGGTAAGACCCTATTGCGCTTCTCTTTTCCACAGTTTTTTTCTAAAGAATTATATGAGCTGAGCCAGATTCGTACCATGCGCTGATTGGCTGAGCTCTGAATTTAAAATTCCCGCACAATGGCTGAGTTTCCTCTGCTTTCGGTGCCCGCGGTGTCAGGGGGAGGTCTGTGGCTGAGTGAATGTCTCATATGTAGGTTTATATTCAGCGCTATATGGAGGCTTATAATGGGGTCTGTGCAGCATAAAGAGAACTGAGTAGCGACTCCGAATACAGCAAGTGTGAACACGTCCGAGTCTGCACAGCTCTATATAGAGGCGCGATACATGGTACGATATGGGAGTATAAAACACTGGAGATACATGGATGGGACTTCGTATCACACATTGTCTGTCCTCATTGTATATAGATCCAGTGTGAGCGGCAGTGTCCGTGCACTACACTGCGCCGCCCCATGGGGAGTGAGGACGGGGGCTGGACACAGGAGCGTCTTGTACCAGGGGCTGGACACAGGAGCGTCTTGTACCAGTTGAGTCATCAGGAGCCGCTGGAAGATGTGAGGCAAATCCCGGGATATGAAGATGAATTATGACTCCAGTCATAATCCCTCATCACTCCCTGGCAGTGCCCCCTCCCTTCTTGTTCTCAGTGTTCCACTTACACCTCCATGGCCATGTCCTGTGATATGGAAATTAGGTGGCTTGGGAACAATGGACACAGGATGACTCCCTGCCGTGACCCTGTAGTGGGGGCTGCTAGCTAGTTAGCAAGGCTATGGAAATAGCCAGACAGAACGACTCCAGTAAAAAATGGTTCATATCTCGCAAGCCATATTTCCGATAAATATGGCAACCATAAAAATGGTGTCTCCGCATGCGGACGATGCCGGCACACCCTTTTTATGGGAGCAGGACATTGGGAAATGCCCCAGGCGTGATATCAGCCAATGGGGAACTGGCAGACAGGTCATGAGTCCCCTCGTTCTGTAGCTAAATTCATAACTGTCACAATGAGAGCATTGGCGTCCGCCTACGACGCTCCCAGGCAAAGTTATGGCCCATATTCCATGTTGTGGATTGTCCATAACTCAAGCCAGGGGTGGAGCAGTGCTCCCTCTGAGGTCACGAAGGTAGGAGGGGACCTGGATTTGCCCAGGTTGATAACCCTACTTCGGCCATTTTCCAGTGTTCTTTTCGCTGGGGGCACGTGTAGGAAACATCTGTGGGAAGGATCCTAGAAACCTGGGTACAGCGCCCCCCTGTGGCCAGACGCAACAAGGTAACTGCTGGAACTGTGTATGCCTGTTTGTAACCCATGCTTTGATTGTAACTGTACTCTGACATATGTATATTCTGTAGATTCCCTATTGTATATATTGTAGTTTCTAGTGTGCTTTAGGCTGATTAAATTATATAATTAATCTTGGGCTGTTCTGTTATCTCGATCTTGAATCCCACGTCTGGGTGTTCGGCTAATAGTTACCGTGAAGCGGTTGGTGGCAGCGAGTTGTGCCAAGGATTATTGTGGGGAGGCCAGTGAGATTCGGGGAGATTTTATATATTCCGCCCGCGGAGGTCGGGGGAATATATACCCTACTCTCACCGGGGACCCTTCAATAATCGGCATAAGTAGTATAGCGGCCTCCTTGCTTATTGTCGGGCAATTCCATAATTGGCCTGACTATAAGAGGGGCGCTAGAGAGCGCGTCACGTGCTCTGTCTGTCGGTCGGGAGGTATAAAGGAGGGGTGACTCCTGCTTGTTACCCCCCGATCGTGACGTACTGGTAGCCAGCGCGGGGGATTTCTGAGTGACCCCCCCGGTGGTTTGTGACAGAAGAGAAGCAGGATCTGCCCACATTACACTCATCTAATTTGCACTTCACGTGTTTCATATTTGTGATTTCCATATTTGGACATTATAGGAATTGATTTTAAATTAATAAGGGTTATTTTTTAACTCCAAATTAAGGAAACCTGTGAAATAATTTAATAACTTTCTGTAGGAAAACATTTATTACACTTTCAGTGAATGGGGCGTACAGAGGATAAATGCTAGACGGATGGAGATTGCTCATTCATCCTCCTCTTCTTCGTCTTCATCATCCTCCTCTCTTGCATTCTTCAGGCTCAGCAGGGCTTTTTTTTGCTCTATCTAATTTGCCTTTGGACCGATACAGCGCCATATCCTTGTACGTCTTCAGCTTCGATGTTTTCTTCTCGTAAAGCGCCTTGTTCCCTGATGAAATGTAATTCCACATTTGGCTGCTGCCCTCTGATTTCAAGACGAAGTCAGAGCAAAACAAGAAGAAAACAGAGGAAGCATTTAGGTCCTTAAACTTCTTTTCTGTTTATCCTTTGTTGGCATGTAAGCTTTCATTCCATTTTCATAACTTTGTCCGCTTTCTCCATGTCTTCACACTTTTCTTTCGCTGTAGCAGCCATAACCTTCCCCTGTTCCCAGCACTTACTTGAGAATTCTGCAGAGTTCACAGATACATCAGGATGATTTTCCTTCTTCTCTCTTCTGCAAGTCTGTATAAAGTAAAGATATGAGGACACTATATTGTACACACTGCTGTATATATTGTACACAGGCTATACAGTATATATTGTACACAGCTGTATATATAGTACATACCGATGTGTACACTACACCCTGCTTTATTATTATGGACACTGTTGATCAGTGCTGTGCTAATTGTGCAGTATGATTGATTGCTCTCAGTGAAGCAAAAATTTACAGTTCATTCTCGTATTTGTAATACCTTTTAATGGCACCAAAACCTTTTTACTTATAACTAAATATGGTGCAGTATATACAGCGGTGCTCTGTGTGTGGATTTTGCATTTTGTGTCTCCGCTTCTTCCTCAGTATTTCACCTTTTGCACAATAGATTGTGTTAGATGTGTCAATTAATATTTCTGTGATCACACGAATCTTTTTCCGCTTTCTGATGTGGAGTGAGTCGCATTGTGAAGCCATCGCCCGATCACAGCTCTTCCCTCCATTACAGTCCTCAGAGATAAAAGCTTCACAGAGGATAAGACACAATCTTGTGCCGGAGATCGCACTCATCCTCCTCCGGGTGTGATCCACTAATGTGGGACGTGTCCTCCCCCCAATACTCTGCACACACGGGATAGATTTATATTCCAGCTCCGGGAGGTGCAGGCAGCGGAGGCCATCGCCTGTGTTACCCTTCTGGGCTCTCAGCAGCTCCAGGTCGCCCCACATTGTACGATCCGCTTCCTGCACGATATATATTGTAGTGAAGATCCCTGTGGTGGTGACAAGAGCCGGGAATAGGAGGACGAGCTCCCGCAGCAGGTTTATCTTCCCGGACACTCAGTGATGAGCAGATCGGGAGGACGGCGGCGCTGATCCCGGGATCCTCTGCGCTCTTTCCCGGCATCTCTGGCAGTGACGGCCACACACGCTCCGCGGAGATGATGGCGGAGGAGAAGTGATGGCGGAAGCTCCTCACCCGTCCGGCTGTAGCCGATAATATAGAGCTTTTATCCCGGGCAGGGAAGCACAAGGGGAGAGCGGAGCTTCACTGGGCTCAGCCGGGAGAAGGCGGGGCCTGTGCTCAGTGTCAGCCAATGGAAGCTCAGGACGGTATAGTGCAGCAACCAATTAGTGCGCAGTAAGTCTGTATATATAATAGGCGCCGCCAGCTTCGGTCTCAGTGATTTTTCCCTACGGACTTCTTTGTGCTTATTTCCTGATCACACGATGGCAGAGACCGCACCGGCCGCCGCTCCTCCTCCCGCCGAACCGGCCGCCAAAGCTAAGAAGGTGCCGAAGAAATCCGGGGCCGCCAAGAAAAGCAGCAAATCCTCCGGTCCCAGCGCCTCCGACCTGATCATGAAAGCCGTGTCCGCCTCCAAGGAGCGCAGTGGGGTGTCTCTGGCCGCCCTGAAGAAGCTTCTGTCTGCCGGAGGATACGATGTGGAGAAGAATAACAGCCGCCTGAAGCTGGCCATCAAGGCTCTGGTCAACAAGGGCTCCCTGCTCCAGGTGAAGGGCAGCGGCGCCTCCGGGTCCTTCAAGCTGAACAAGAAGCAGGAGACGAAGGACAAAGCGGCCAAGAAGAAGCCAGCAGCTGCGGCCAAGCCTAAGAAGCCGGCAGCCAAGAAAGCGGCCAAATCTCCGAAGAAGCCCAAGAAGGCTCCGGCCGCGGCCAAGAAAAGCCCAAAAAAGGCCAAGAAGCCCGCAGCAGCCGCCAAGAAAGCGGCAAAGAGCCCCAAGAAGCCGAAGACTGCTCCAAAGCCCAAGAAGGTGACGAAGAGTCCGGCTAAGAAGGCGGCAAAACCCAAAGCTGCCAAGAGTCCGGCTAAGAAGGCGACTAAACCCAAGAAGCCCGCGGCCAAGAAATAAGCGGGAGCCGCTCTGTCCTCCTACCACAAAGGCTCTTCTCAGAGCCACCACCTTGTCCTGCAGAGCTGTATGATCAGTGCCACCACCTTGTCCTGCAGAGCTTTATGATCAGTGCCAACACCTTGTCCTGCAGAGCTGTATGATCAGTGTCACCACCTTGTCCTGCAGAGCTGTATGATCAGTGTCACCACCTTGTCCTGCAGAGCTGTATGATCAGTGCCACCACCTTGTCCTGCAGAGCTGTATGATCAGTGCCACCACCTTGTCCTGCAGAGCTGTATGATCAGAGCCACCACCTTGTCCTGCAGAGCTGTATGATCAGTGTCACCACCTTGTCCTGCAGAGCTGTATGATCAGTGTCATACCTTGTCCTGCAGAGCTGTATGATCAGTGTCACCACCTTGTCCTGCAGAGCTGTATGATCAGTGTCATCCCTTGTCCTGCAGAGCTGTATGATCAGTGTCACCACCTTGTCCTGCAGAGCTGTATGATCAGTGTCATACCTTGTCCTGCAGAGCTGTATGATCAGTGCCACCACCTTGTCCTGCAGAGCTGTATGATCAGTGTCATCACCTTGTCCTGCAGAGCTGTATGATCAGTGTCACCACCTTGTCCTGGAGACGCTACAATTCCTGCTGTGTCGGGTGCAGTGATCGGATTGTGTGACGCTGGAGCAGGAGATGCTGTGGTTACTTCTTGCGGCTCCGGTCCCGTCAGGATCACAGCGATCAGTGAAGGACTGAGGAAGGTTCCGCAGCGGTATTCATGCGCCCTGTGATGCTGTTATTGGGATCCGGTGTCTGATGTCGAAGCTGTGGGATCTGAAGACGTTCCGGGGGGATCCTCACTCCAGATCGCTGTTCTGCTTGGAGACTATCTGCAGGTTGGGCGGAGATTGTATCGGTTTGTGATTTCACGCTGCTCAAATAGTGCCGTGTTTGTAATTGGTTGTCGTGAGAAAGAGATAAAGAAACTTCAGCGTCTGCAGATCGCACAGATCTGTGTCGGGCGCTGGGATCGGCGGATTGTAGAAATCTCAGCAGAACGTCCGCCCAGAGGCCGCGTGTTACACGGATGGAGACAGAGTGGGAGGAGCTATCGGCCACTGAGCGGGAAGTTCAAAATTCGATTTTCGGCCAATCACTTCTTAGGCAGCCTGTGTCCCCGCCCACACTCTGCTCCGGGTTACAGGCACCACGTGGTCCGTCTCTGTTAACCCTTCAGTATCCGGTGTTTCTCGCCGTCGTTCTTCGTTATCATCATTTGCTATTTCCCCAGAAGTGAGGGAACATCCCCCGCAGTCACCGGGCGGCGGACCGCACAGAGGACTGCGGCTGGTGACGCTTCAGCTCCGCCTCTTCCTCTAATTCTCGTTTTCCAATCTCCTTTGTTGTTTTTGCAGCTTCTAATGTGAAATATCTGAATGTAGAAGTAAAAGCCGCTGTCAGGAGAGTGAGCAGCGGCCGCTCAGCACCGAGACTCCGCTCCTGCAGTCACTGCTTCCTCCGTGTTATACGGGGCATTACCGGCCACTGCAGAGCGGGGGCAGAGTGACGGGGCCGCGGGTGCACAGCGCCGTGTAGACTGCGGGGTTTATAGCACTGTATGGAGATCTGTAGTATGGGGGGGATACAGAGGAGAGAAGCTGCTGATGTGACGGCAGAGAGGAGGCAACCAATGAGCTGCAGGGGGCGGAGCTGGTTCAGTTTTCCTTTGTCACCCAATAGAGCAGTGATGTGTCATTAGTGCTCATTTGCATGGCCGGGCTATAAATACGGCCGCTCTGGGAGGAGCAGGATCATTATTCTCTCTCCAGTGAAGAGATCTCTCTGCTCTCATCATGCCTGATCCCGCCAAGTCCGCCCCAGCGCCCAAGAAGGGCTCCAAGAAAGCCGTGACCAAGACTCAGAAGAAGGACGGCAAGAAGCGGAGGAAGAGCCGGAAGGAGAGCTATGCCATCTACGTGTACAAGGTGCTGAAGCAGGTGCACCCCGACACCGGCATCTCCTCCAAGGCCATGGGCATCATGAACTGCTTCGTCGGTGACATCTTCGAGCGCATCGCAGGGGAAGCCTCCCGCCTGGCGCACTACAACAAGCGCCACACCATCACCTCCCGGGAGATCCAGACCGCCGTGCGCCTGCTGCTGCCCGGAGAGCTGGCCAAGCACGCCGTGTCCGAGGGCACCAAGGCCGTCACCAAGTACACCAGCGCCAAGTGATCAGCACCGCTGCTCCGCACCACAAAGGCTCTTCTAAGAGCCGCCACATTGTCTACAGCAGAGCTTTATCCTGGGGTAACCGAGTATACAGCACAATAGGGCGGTATATAGGGTTATAGTTAGAATATACAGTACTTTTTATGTAGATGTGTAGCACAAGATTGCGGTATACAGAACTAGATTAGGAATATTCTGCACTATACAGAAGTATGGGGTTATATGGCAGTGTCCATATACAAAACCATTTTGAGGTTTATGGCGGTATATGCAGCATATGGAGATTACAGTACTCTATATAGGTTTACTAGAAAATAACTGGAATCCCTGCGTTCTGCTGCTCCAGAGGCGGCTGGGAACATCGCGGGCAGTAACGGGTTGGGCTGAGCCAGGGCCTTACTGACTGCTGATTGGCTGAGTGTTAAATTTGAAAATTCCGCCCTATGGCTGAGAGTTTCCGCTCTTAGTTGTCGGTAACACGCGGTGATCGGGTGATCTTCTCAGGCCGGGAGTGATTGATATGGTCACACTATATTGCTGTATACAGCGCTGTATGGACTCTTCATATTATACTAATACTGCACTGTTTGGTGTAACACTGAATATCACTATGAAAAAGCTTTATATGGGTGTAAATAGTACAATATGAGATGTAGACAACATGGAGGGTGCACAGCAGTGTATGGATGTATATGGGGCGCTCTCAGCAGTATATGGCCCTGTATGGCTGTATATGGGGCGCTCTCAGCAGTATATGGCCCTCTATGGCTGTATATGGGGCGCTCTCAGCAGTATATGGCCCTCTATGGCTGTATATGGGGAGCACTCAGCAGTATATGGCCCTGTATGGATGTATATGGGGAGAACTCAGGAGTATATGGGGGTAACAGACCTATCTGTGGCCCTGCTGTGTAATTATACAATGTGAGGCTGCTGCTGTAGAGAGGAGCGGATGTGGCGATATTAGGGCTGTGATCTCCGGTGACCTGATTGCCGGACTGTCCTGCCGCCGTGTCCCGCAATCCGGCAGAGGTGACCGGTGGTCATACATGATACCCTGGGAGTCTCCAAGTGTTTTCTCCGGTGACTTGAGTGACGTCTTCTTCAGCGATGTCCGAATGCGGAGAGAGTACCGGTAACCCCCCTCTGCTATTCCAGCTCAATGAAAACAGGCAGACGCTGTTATACACATAAGACCTGGAAAGGTGTGGCTCCCAATTAGAACTGTCTTTATTTTGTTTACATTACAAAGTTGATTAGGGAGTAACTATGCAACATACATATTCTTTAAAGCCGTTGATTACATGTTCCCAACAAGAGAAATTAACATAATGACTTTTATTCCCATAACAGTCTGTAACATTTCTTCTCATAATAAGATGTTTTTCAGTTGTTTCTAAGTCAAAACATTCTCTGTCCTTGAGTTTGGTCTCAGAGTTTGTAACGTAAATAAGTCTGGTCTTGTTCTTGCCAGGGAGAATGAATTTCTATTATTTTTCTAACCAGTGAAAAAGGTTAACTCTTTCCTCACAATAGCAATCATGTTTCTTCTCAAAACTTATTTTTCATTTTTTTCTGGGTCTGGAGCGCAGTCAACTCTTTGTGATAAGATTGGTAAATCATATACATCACATAACAAACGCTGTATATACATCACAAGAGACACTGGAGGTACATGTATCACATTGGGACAGCTGTGTATATATATATTAATAGGAGATGCCCCCGCCCCTCCTGTGATGTATATGCCCCAGCGTCTCCAATGTGATGTATAAGCCACCAGCCCCTCCTGTGATGTGTATGCTCCAGCTCCACCTGTAATATATACATCACAGGAGATAATGGGGTATATACATCACAGGAGGGGCTGGGAGCATATACATCACAGGTGGGGCTGGGAGAATATTTACGTCACAAAAAAGGCTGAGGACATATACATCACTGGGAGGCATAGATATGGCATTGGAGCGCAGACAGCAGTGGGGGGGGGGCACGGACAGCAATAGGAGGCACGGGGGAAACTGACAACACATGCAGAGCCCAGACATTGCAAGAGGGGCGCAGACAGCATGGGGGAGCGTGGACAGCACTGGGGGATGGGGGGGAGTCACACAGCTCTGGGGGAGTGGGGGGCACACAGCTCTGGGGGAGGGGGGGTACACAGACCTAGTATAGGGGGGGGGGACACACAAACCTAGTGGAGGGGGGGGCACACAAACCTAGTGGAGAGGGGGGGCACACAACCCTGGGGAAGAAGCACGCAACGTGCGCACATAGCCTAACTCTATATATATGTTGATTAATGTCTCCAGAGTGGGGCACAAGGGCCCAGCACCTGTTACACACTCACAGACAGAAAATGTTATTCCTTGAAGATTAAAAAAAAAAAAAATCAGAAAAAAAAATGACACCAGAATGATTATCGTAGCAGATCTCCTTCTTTTTGTCTTTTTTTATCTGGAGGCTACATTGCCCTGATGAGCTTTTGATGTTGCACCATTTCTGGACCTTTTATTTACTTCAGACTACTTACTTTTTTTTTTTTTATTGCATTTTGATGCTGTGATTTGTCTGGTTTGTCTGCGATGCTTTTGATATTTCCTGGTATTTGGTATTGACAAAACCTTAATATACTTTTGGCGCGAATTACATGCGGGTGTTCTTTTCTTTGGTTTTTTTTTTTTTTTTTTTTTGTTTTGCTGAGGAAAAACAGTAAAAATGACTGCGTTTTCCGCATCTAACGCAAATTTATGGAGAAAATCTGCACAGAAAACTCAGCACACCCACAGAAGAAACTGACATGTTAAGGATTTGAAACACACCGCAGGTGAGCTTACCATAAGCGAGAAAAAGCACCGTGGAGCTGCAGGTCTAGAAGGCCCGTTTCACACATCCGGCATTTCGCCGATTTGCCGGTTTCCACACACTTCAGCACAGTGTAATACAGTACAATGGCATCGCAGCAAGCTCCGGTCACATGACAGCTTGTCACCGTAAGTTGCCGCGATGCCATTGTACTGTATTGCACTGTACTGGAGTGTGCCGAATCCGGCAATCCGGTGAAATGCCGGATGAGTGAAACAAGCCTTAATTCCGTCCAACTCGCTGGGACTGTAAGATGCTTTGTTTTTGACGCAGCAATATATACACAGCCTCCATAACTCATCAAAAGCTCATACGTGGCCTTATAGCAAACAGATTTTGAGCTCAACATTGTTTTATTGTAAGACCGCACCCGCTGTTCTCTGACCCTTACAAACTTTTACTTTAATTTCTTCCTTTTGCTGTCAGCGATGGCGTCTATAGGTTTTGATAAAGAGCTGGAATGTTCCATCTGTCAGACCCTGTATACCGATCCTGTAACCCTGAGATGTGGACACAACTTCTGCCGGGTCTGTATTGATCTGGTCCTGGATATAGAGGATGGATCTGGAGTTTATTCCTGTCCTACATGTAAAGAACCATTTCCGGAGCGGCCGGCACTAAAGAGGAACCTTACTCTGTGTAACCTACTGGAGAAATTCTGGTCTAATCATGAGGATGATGGCTCAATCCTCTGCACTTACTGTGTGGACTCTCCTGTACCTGCTGATAAATCCTGTCTGCTGTGTGAGGCTTCTCTGTGTGATAAACATCTAAAGGTTCACAGCAAAAGACCAGAACACGTCCTATCTGATCCCACCAGTTCTCTGGAGAAAAGGAAATGTTCTGTCCATAAAGAGGTGCTGGAATATTACTGCACTGAGGACGCTGCTTGTATCTGTGAATCCTGCAGTTTGGTTGGAGAACATCAAGGACATAAATTGGAGTCTTTAGATGAGGCGTTTTGGAAAAAGGAGACATTGAGAATTGTTCTGAAAAAAACGGAGATACAGAGAAGGAAAATTGAGAACAAAGTCCAGAGTCTGGAGGAGCTTAGGCGAAAATCTCAAGAAAGAGCAGATGGAGAAGCCGAGAGAGTCACTGCCCTGTTCATAGACATGAAGAGACGGGTGGACGACCTGGAGAAGAGGTTCCTGAGTGAGATCTCCAGACGGGAAGCGCAGGTGTCACTGTCACTGTCTGATGTGATCCAGAAGCTGGAAATAAAGAAGGACGAGCTGTCCAGGAAGATGAGGCACATTGAGGAGCTGTGTAACATGACTGATCCACTGATCGTCTTACAGGATCCAGACACTGGTGACTTGTGTAAAACTGAGAAGGATGGACTGGAGGAGGGCACAGGGGGACATGGTGGACAGGAGGAGGGCACAGGGGGACATGGTGGACGGGAGGAGGGCACAGGGGGACATGGTGGATGTGAGGAGGGCACAGGGGGACATGGTGGACGTGAGGAGGGCACAGGGGGACATGGTGGACGTGAGGAGGGCACAGGGGGACATGGTGGACGTGAGGAGGGCACAGGGGGACATGGTGGACGTGAGGAGGGCACAGGGGGACATGGTGCACATGAGGAGGGCACAGGGGGACATGGTGCACGTGAGGAGGGCACAGGGGGACATGGTGCACGTGAGGAGGGCACAGGGGGACATGGTGGTAGTGACCGGAGTATGGCGCTGATAACACACATGTCACACACAGTATCTGATGTAAGAGATATAAATGATGTGACCTTCTATGGGGAGGATCCTGCAGACATATTACTGGATGTAAATTCGGCTGATAATAATCTTCTTATATCAGACGACCTGAAAACTGCGACCTGCACAGGAATAACACAGAATCGTCCAGAAACAGCAGAGAGATTCCTGAGTTATCATCAGGTGATGAGCAGGAGGGGATTTACCTCAGGACGACATTACTGGGATGTGGAGATCGGGAGATCTGAGGTGTGGGGTGTGGGGATGTGTTACCCCAGTATAGACCGGAGCGGAGATCAGTCGCTTATTGGAAATAATAACAAGTCCTGGGGTTTATATAAAGGGCTGCTGGATAATAATCAGTGTTCAGTGAAACATAACAGTAAAGTGATCCGGTTACCTCAGCAGATCTCCAGTGATGGAGTCAGGGTCTGTCTGGATTATGAGGCCGGGCAGCTGTCCTTTTATGAGCTGTGTGACCCCATCAGACACTTACACACTTTCACTGCCGCCTTCTCCGAGCCCCTTCATGCTGCGTTATGGGTATGTGAAGGTGCAGTACAAATAGCCGGGGGCGCAGCACAATAAAGACACAATTATCCTAGAAGAATGATTAGGGGTCTTATAATCTACATTATATAAATCTATGGAGTCACTTGAGGTTGTAGTACAGATGCTAAAATGTGGCCACAGTAAAGGGGTTTTTCACTACTAGGACAACCTATTCAGATTCCACGTTTTTCTCGTGGTAAAATAATAAAACCAATACTCCCTTCCGGTACCGGCTGTGTGCGAGATTGTGATGGGGCTCATGTGGGGTTATGAAAGTCACTTTAGCCCTGTGTCCTAATAGTGATGGCTTCTCTCTCGCCGCCTGAGAACAAAATGAGTTAGTTAATGTTCAGGAGGTCAGATTTGCGGCTGCGCTCACTTCCTGCTGATTGTGCCTGAAGGCGGCGAGACTGAAGCCGGTGCTGATTCGACTCCGAGCTCGAGCGACATCAGATCCCTATGTGATCCCGCAACCATGAGCCTGGACACCATTGGAAGGTGCCGGTAGGAGGTGAGTATAGGCTTCATTATTGTGGAAACATGAATCAGAAGAGGTTATACTAGTGGTGGACAACCTCTTTATATACAATGAAGGACATAGAGACACAAAGGTGATGGAAATCCAGGGGGAAGTTTATAAAAACTGTGCAGAGAAAACTCCTGCAATTCTTCCTAGTAAATCAGCGTCTAATGCTCCGGACCCACAGTGTATAATTACTGGGGGGATTCTTCTTGTCGCTATTTATTTGCCTGTGAAATAAATACAACATACTACAGTCCTGAGCACAGTGGAAAGTTATATAGACGTCTAATGTCCTCTGTCCATCTGCTATCGATGCATAAATCCACTTCTGGTGCAAATTTGAATTTCCAGCACTGTTCCTATAGCAGTAATTCTGCGCTTTTTCCAGATTTTCCTTCATAGAGCTAAATGTGTGGAAATTCTGCAGATAAAAATTACAAATGCTTTTTTTTTTCCCTTGGAATTCTGCTGTGGAAATCCATGTGCACATGACTTTATTAATAAAGTGGCCTCTGAACTCGGATAATAAGGAAACAGTAAATTTCCAATACAAAATAGATGAATATTAAAAAGGGAGAAAAACCGAGGTGGGAAAACACAAGTCACCTTAACGGAAGATCTGTGTAGTTTTTTTTTCGTCTGTACAAGTTGCTACTTATGTTTATACACCTCCTTTTCCGTCTGCTGTACCTTTTTTTTCTTTTTCAGTTGTGTGTTAGTACAATGTATGTCCTTTTTAAATATATATTTTTTGCAAACATTTCTGATCACTCTCCTGATTATAAAACTGAGTGCCCTGTGACCTTTCAAACTAGAGTAAATGAAAAAAGTAGAGATCTAATGACAGCGGCTGTATCCACAGAGAACACCTGAGCAGGTCAGAGACAAGTAATCACCTGCTGGGAACTGAACACCAACCTCCAGCGTTCCCCATACTGAACAGCTATAGAATCTCTTCTCACTTTACTCTATGGAATCATTTCATTTATTAAGCGAAGCTCTTTATACTATCAAACTGGAGCTTGTACATGATGCTCTTCTTGAATGAATACCAAACTACATTATTTGTAAAAAAAATAGGTTGCTAAAACCAATATCAGTACAAGAATATGGTACCAAAACCACCATCACAACATGAATGCAACACCAGAGCCATAATCAGTACATGAATACATCACAATAACCACTGTCAGAAATAAATATGGCAGCAGTAAAATTATCAGTACATGTTTATATCACCATAACCACCATCAGTATGTGAATAAATCACGAAGCTTAGTACAGCAATCAATTGTTTTGTCAAATCATCTCCATATGCATTTATCTGATGACCCCACAACTCCCCATATGTCCTTTAAAGGGAACCTGTCCTCTAAAATAACGCTATTAACCTGCGGAGATTGGTTTAAGCTGCAGATTAACAGTGCTCTGACACCGTGAAAGCTATGCTGCCAGAATGAAATGAACTGTATTTCCTCCAGCAGCGTTTTGCGTCCAGTTGTGATGGCCCTCGAGTGGTTTCAGTCATCGCTCTGCGCATAGAGAATGGCAGCTGTACCTGCTCCTGGCATTGACTGACAGCCGACTCAGCAGTGAAACGTCTTATTAAGGATGGCCGTCAGTCAGTGACAAGGGTGCAGTATACATCCAGGTACCTTTTAGGCCAGAATCACACTTGCTAGTGCCTCGCGTGTAACTCGCGCGAGTCTCTCATGGTAGAACCCGGCATGGCTGCACACTATGCATACAGGAGCGTCTGAGCTGCATAGAGATACATGCAACCGACCCGCTCCTGTCAGGGAAGTGTGCGGCCATGCCGGGTTCTACCATGAGAGACTCGCGCGAGTTACACGCGAGGCACTAGCAAATGTGATTCTGGCCTTAGAGGTATATCTTCTGAGTCATGCTTCTTTCCATCTTCAATTTGTATAGAGGCTATAAAAAAGTCACATTCACAGCTTGTCTCTGCAGATTCCTTCATATATAGTGCTCTGCAGCACATCCCCCTCCACCCCCCACATGGTGCCCTTAAAAATACGAATGTTATTAAAGTATGGGATCCAGATTTAGGTTCCATATTTTATAAAGGACATTCAGAAGTTAGAGTAAAGGGGGCTTTACACGCTGCAACATCGCTAATGCGAAGTCGTTGGGGTCACGGAATTTGTGACGCACATCCGGCCGCATTAGCAATGTCGTTGCGTGTGACACCTATGAGCGGTTTTTGCATCGTCGCAAAAACGTGCAAAATCGCTCATCAGTGACATGGGGGTCCATTCTCAAATATCGTTGGAGCTGCAGGTACGAAGTAGTTTGTCGCTCCTGCGGCAGCAAACATCGCTATGTGTGACGCCGCAGGAACGAGGAACCTCTCCTTACCTACCGCCAGCCGCAATGCGGACGGAAGGAAGTAGGCGGGATGTTACGTCCCGCTCATCTCCGCCCCTCAGCTTCTATTGGGCGGCCGCTTAGTGTCGTCGCTGTGACGCTGCACGGACCGCCCCCTTAGAAAGGAGGCGGTTCGCCGGTCACAGCGACGTCCCCGGGCAGGTAAGTATGTGTGACGGGTCTGGGCGATGTTGTGCGACACGGGCAGCGATTTGCCCGTGTCGCACAACCGATGGGGGCGGGAACGCACGCTAGCGATATCAGTACCGATATATCGCAGCGTTTAAAGCGGCCTTTAGTTCAAAGGCGGCAACTAGACTACTACAAGGAATGGAGGCCGCCCGTATGATGAGAGGTTGGATTTGTTTAGCTTAGCAAAACGTCACAGAGGAGATCTCATTTATATGTATAAATACATGTGTGGTCAATATAAAGGACTGGCACATGACTGACTCCTTCCAAAGACAATACTAAGGAGCAGGGGTCACTCGCTGCGGGGGAAGAAAAGCGATTTCGACAGCTAAATAGGAACGGATTCTTTACAGTTAGAGCAGTCAGGCTGTGGAATGCGACCACAAGAGGTAGTAATGGCCGATACTAGAACAGCTTTATATCAGGGCTGGATGATTTCCTCAGTACACAACATTGTCTGTTATAAATGACAATGTATAATTGGTGGAGAAAGGGTGAGCTAGATGGACCAAGGTATTTTTTTTCAACCTATGTAACTTATCAGCCCCGGGCATCTGTGTGGCTCCTAGATTTCCCTAGGATCTCCCACCAGATATGCTGCACGCCATCCTCCCCTGCGTCTGGCCGACACTCACATACATCAGATCACACACTCTCATAACAGAAAGCATACACTCATAAAATAGCACATATCAGAACAATTGCACATACACGCTCACCACATCCAGTGCTATTACTTGCTTCTGGCCTAGTGATGCGTTCCTCCTGCAGGTCCTGGAAGCTCCACTGCACAGTGCACAGCATTGCAGGTCCTTACGCCTCCGAGAAGAAAGCGGTATCGCTGGATGTGGTGAGTGTGTAGACAGGGCCGGCGTCAGCACCCGGCATACCCGGGCAAATGTCGGGGCCCTGGAGATCTGGGAGGGCCCACTCATCTTCGTCATTTCTGCTGCCCCCAGGCTGAATTCCGGGGATCCCAGTCCTCGGCAGGAAACTGTGGCTGCCGTCCCTTTTTAAGGCGCGCAGACCACAGCGTTTGCTGCATCCTCCTGGATTGAGCTTCATCTGTGGGCGGAGCTACCGCCCGGCTTCCTGCTCGGTCCCACAGATGAAGGAGGCGCAGTGCCAGCCAGCGATCCCCAGCACAGCGCT
Source organism: Anomaloglossus baeobatrachus (assembly GCF_048569485.1). Lineage (NCBI taxonomy): Eukaryota > Metazoa > Chordata > Amphibia > Anura > Aromobatidae > Anomaloglossus > Anomaloglossus baeobatrachus. The sequence continues at coordinate 18,421,303 of NC_134356.1, read as the reverse complement.
TCCCTCTGGCTCTGTGTGGGCCCTTTCCACTATGACCTGAGCGGTATGTAGGACGTGGGGCACCCCCCCTTCCCTCTCCACTCGATCTGCAAGTGCCCTCCCCGCCCCCCGATTTATGGGCGCCGGTGAACTGTATGGGCTTCTCCCCACGCGATGTATGCCCTAGTTACAGGTGTAGTATATAGGGGTGTTGTGGTGCAGTTTATTACAGGTGTGGTATATAGAAGTGTAGAGGTGTAGTATATAGGAGTAAAGGAGGTGTAGTATATAGGAGTGTAGATGTGCAGTATATAGGGGTGTAGTACTTACAGGTGTAGTATATAGGAGTGTAGAGGTGCAGTATATAAGGGTGTTGTGGTGTAGTATATTACAGGTGTAGTATATAGGGGTGTAGTATATTGCAGGTGTATATAGGAGTGTAGAGGTGCAGTATATAAGGGTGTTGTGGTGTAGTAAATTACTGGTGTAGTATATAGGAATGTTGTGGTGTAGTATATTACAGGTGTAGTATATAGGGATGTAATATATTGCAGGTGTATATAGGAGTGTAGAGGTGCATTATATTACAGGCATATTACAGGTGTAGCATATAGGAGTGTAGAGGTGTAGTTTATTACAGGTGTAGTATATAGGGTTGTTGCGGTGCAGTATATTACAGGTGTAGTACCGTGTTTTTCCAAAAGTAAGACCTCCCCCAAAAATAAGCCCTAGCATGGATTTTCATCATTTTTGGAGCAAGGCTTAAATATAAGCCCCCTCCCCCGAAAATAAGCCCTAGTCCTGGATCAATAATGAAGTGTCTGTGCAGCTAAAGAAAGGTTACAAATACTGCAGGACACCTCATTATAGACAGCAGCACCCGGCAATTACACTCACCCGATGCTGAGTGGCAGGACCTGCAGTGATCGCACACCCGCACTCATCAGATCACACACACACACACACACACACACAATCAGATCTCACACATAATCAGATCTCACACGCAAACATCAAATCACTCACACACACACACACACACACACACACACATCGGCTCGCACACACATCGGATTGCACACACACACTCACCTCATCCAGCGACACCGATCTCTTCTCGCCGGCAGAATGTGTGTGTGATTTGCTGTGTGTGTCTGCGATCGGGCTGTGTGTGTCAGTGTGTCAGCCAGCAGCAGGGGAGAACGGCATGCAGTACCGACGGGAGATCACAGGGAGGACCTGGGAGCCACTCAGATGTCCGGGTCTGGTGAGTATCAGTCTCCTGGGAAGTGGGGGGGGGTTCTGCTTTTTTGGGGTAAACTTACACCCAACCATGTTTCTCCAAGAATAAGACCTCCTCCAAAAATAAGCCCTAATGCTTTTTTGGGGGGCAAAAGAAATTATAAGACTGTCTTATTTTTGGAAAAAACACAGTATATAGGGGTGTTGTGGTGTAGTATATTACAGGTGTAGTATATTACAGGTGTAGTATATAGAGAGAGGGGAGCCAGCACGATCTAAAATTGGCCTGCATCATATAAAAAGTGCAAATTAACAGATTTATTCCAACTGTACTATAATATAAAGTGAGATTTTTAGCAAATACTTTATCAATTGGGCTGGCCTCTATCCATAATTGCCTCTTTTGCAACATGGAAGCGGCTATATACAGGTTACAGGTATGTGTGCTCCATTATGGTTCTGCTTTTAACTTTATCTAGGGGGCCGCATGGCACATGAAATACATAATATAGGTTAGGACCCCCCCCCCCCACACACACCCTATTGAGATTTGCCATGACGTTGGCAGGGGTGGCTCAAAGAATTGATCAATTATTTGCTAAAAATCTCATTTTTATTATAGGACAGTTGGAATAAATCTGTGAATTTGCACTTCTTATATGATGCATGCCCATTTCAGATCGTGCTGGCTCCTTTTTTTTCTAGGTGTAGTATATAGAAGTGTAGAGGTGCAGTATATTACAGGTATAGTATATAGGAGTGTAGAGTAGAGACGAGCAATGTTCGATGCTCGAGGTTCGCAAATTTCATGTTCGAGTGATCTTGGGGGGTGTTCGAAAGGCTCGATGAACTTGAGCCTTTTGCTAAAAGCTCGACAGTTCGAGTTACGTTCGAGAACGGTTCGATCAGCACAAAGCCTAGCTAGTTACTAGCTGGCTTTTCACTGTAATCAGTGTCGTATTTACCATTAGGCACCCGTGGTCCGGTGCCTAGGGCGGCAGGTTGTGAGGGGCGGCACCTTCTGGCAGCAAAATAAAAAATTTTTTTTTTTTTTTTTACATTTTTTTTTTCTGCGGCCGCCGAGCACAGGGAGCTGATTGACCCCGGAACTGCCGGTGCCTGCACTTCCGGGGTCACAGGCGCGTGCCAATCAGCTCCTTCCTCTGTGCTGTGTCCACTGCTGTGTGGACGTCACATGCAGAGCTCACAGCAGGACGCCGCGGAGGATGCCGTGATGGAAGCCGGTGACAGAAGAGGATACTCACGTGAGCCAGGAAGATGGCGGCGGGCACTGGAGCAGGTAAGTGGATTCATAAAGAGCATGGGAGTGTCTCTAATGCAGACCGGAGATCTGCGCATGCGGGGGGGGGGGGGGGGAAGGCGGCAAAGACTGATACTGGAGGGAGGCAGAGGCTGAGACTGGCTGGAGGAAGGCAGATTTTGAGACTGGCTGGAGGGAGGCAGAGGCTGAGACTGGAGGGAGGCAGAGGCTGAGACTGGAGGGAGGCAGAGGCTGAGACTGGAGGGAGGCAGAGGCTGAGACTGGAGGGAGGCAGAGGCTGAGACTGGGGGGAGGCTGGAGGGAGGCAGAGGCTGAGACTGGAGGGAGGCAGAGGCTGAGACTGTGGGGAGGCTGGAGGGAGGCAGAGGCTGAGACTGGGGGGAGGCTGGAGGGAGGCAGAGGCAGAGACTGGGGGGAGGCTGGAGGGAGGCAGAGGCTGAGACTGGGGGGAGGCAGAGGCTGAGACTGGGGGGAGGCAGAGGCTGAGACTGGAGGGAGGCAGAGGCTGAGACTGTGGGGAGGCTGGAGGGAGGCAGAGGCTGAGACTGTGGGGAGGCTGGAGGGAGGCAGAGGCTGAGACTTTGGGGGAGGCTGGAGGGAGGCAGAGACTGGGGGGAGGCTGGAGGGTGGCAGAGACTGGGGGGAGGCTGGAGGGAGGCAGAGGCAGAGACTGGGGGGAGGCTGGAGGGAGGCAGAGGCAGAGACTGGGGGGGAGGCTGGAGGGAGGCAGAGGCTGAGACTTGGGGGAGGCTGGAGGGAGGCAGAGGCTGGGACTGGGGGGAGGCTGAGGCGGAGACTGGGGGGAGGCTGGAGGGAGGCTGAGGCTGGGGGGAGGCAAAGGCTGAGACTGGGGGAGAGAGGCTGATGCTGAGGGAAGATAGAGGTTGATGCTGGGGGAGAGAGGCTGATGCTGGGGGAGTGGGAGAGAGGGGCTAATGCTAGAGACAGAGGACAAGGGATGAGGGATAGTGCAATGACAAAATCGATTTGGGTGGGGGGAAAGTAAGGACTCAGAATAAGAGGGGGGCAGCATTGGGAGCTCATTATGAAGAAGTGGCAGCATGTGTGGGCTCAGTATGGAGTGGAGCAATGTAGGGGAGTCAATATCAAGAGTGGGGTAGTGTGTGTGTGGGGGGTCTCAGCATAAGCGTTAGTGTGGTGGTCTTAGCATGAGTGGGGCAACACGAAGGTCTCATTATGGAAAAGAGGAAGGCAGCATTAGGAGTTCATGGAGAGGGACAGCATGCATGGGACATTGTGAGAAGGGGGCAGCATGCATGGGACACTGAGGAGGGGGCAGCATCCATGGGACACTGTGAGGAGGGGGCAGCATGCATGAGACACTGTGAGGAGGGGGCAGCATGTATGGGACATTGTGAGGAGGGAGCAGCATGCATGGGACATTGTGAGGAGGGAGCAGCATGCATGGGACATTGTGAGGAGGGGGCAGCATGCATGGGACATTGTGAGGAGGGAGCAGCATGCATGGGACATTGTGAGGAGGGAGCAGCATGCATGGGACATTGTGAGGAGGGAGCAGCATGCATGGGACATTGCGAGGAGGGGGCAGCATGCATGGGACATTGCGAGGAGGGGGCAGCATGTATGGGACACTGTGAGGAGGGGGCAGCATGCATGGGACATTGTGAGGAGGGAGCAGCATGCATGGGACATTGTGAGGAGGGAGCAGCATGCATGGGACATTATGAGCAGGGGGCAGCATGCATGGGACACTGTGAGGAGGGGGCAGCATGCTTGGGACACTGTGAGGAGGGGGAAGCATGCATGGGACATTGTGAGGAGGGGGCAGCATGCATGGGACATTGTGAGGAGGGAGCAGCATGATGTGAGGACAATGTACAGATCATATTTCATAATCGAGGAAGGTGTGGTGGATATATAGTAGTTTATAAGGGAGGGCAGTGTGACAGTCACAGTATATAAGTGGGGACGGTGTGGTGGGAATATTTTATACTCATGCTATGTTTTGATGTGCCTGTGGTGATTCCCATTGGGGGGTGGTTAGTTTCTTATTGATACTTTTTAAAGTGTGCTACAGATTAGATCTGCCTTAAACAGATGTCGTGTGCGAAAACTCAGTTTTACGTTGTCACTAAGGGGCGCGACCACTTAAAGTGCCTAGGGCAGCACGAAGGCAAAATACAGCCCTGACTGTAATAGTGTAAGTCATTGTGAATCACACTATTATCAAAATTCAGAGTATAGTGTGCGGGGGGGGACGCGGTTTATATCAGTGCTGCGAGAATGTCGATCTCCATCCCCCCCCCCCCCACCGCGCGTATAGTGGGGCGAGCCAGGCTGTCAGCAAATCACAGACACACACATGGCTAAGTGGATTTTTGCCATGCAAGCAAAGGCATGTGTCATTGGCTGTGCATGTCACATGTCCTTTCCTTATAATGTACGGCCATTTTCCACGTCGCCGCCATTATCTCTCAGCTGTGGGTGGGTGACAGTCACCGCTCCCGCTGCTGTGGGCGCTATTGACATACAGTGCAATCTAAACAGCGCTTTAGGGATTAGGGACTACTGGTTATTTCAGCCCTTTTCAGGGCTGATTTACAGGCGTTCATAGCCTTAGCTGCTAGGCGGGTCCATGCAAACGCTGTGTAGGGCTTTAGATAACAGCGTCTGGCTACCTCAGCTCAGGCAATTCCTTGCTGGATTTTTTTCATTAGCAAGGATAGAAAGTGAGGCTTCCTTTGCTGTCCACTGACCCACAGCACCCGTGCATTCTACCCACCTGCCCATTTTTGCCACGCTATTATTTTTCCCCAAAGAGCTGACACTTTTTCTGCCATCCTAAAAGTGTCTGGAATACTACCTTAGTGTTCCTTTGCTGCTGAGCAAGGTGCAACATATGTGTATTCTACACTCCTCTCCAATTCTGCTATGCAATTATTAACTGCAGGTAGTCCAGCCAATCTGTGACGAAGGTGCAGGCGTGGATATGAAGTTGCCTTCATCCAAAGGTGGTTCTCTCGCGGTCTGACAGAGCTCAACACGACCAGCTGTTTCCTCTTCCAAAACAACTGATGACCTGTCAATCACACTCCCTGTTGCGGGTAAAAGATTGGAAGGTCAGCGTGAAAAAGCATGTGTGACTAATTTCCCCACAGTCACAGAGGATGAAGAGCACGCAGATGCAGTTAAAGGGGCAGACGGTGGTTGCACAGCCCCGCTAGGCCGCATTGTAGCACAGTGAACTTCCTATTACGACTTATGCTTCATTTAAAGTCGTGTACAGGGTGGGCTCCCCGGTATGCAGCAAAACCACGCAACAGGAAAAGGACTCTAGGCAGTTGGGTTGATAAATGATTGTTTAACTTTCCCAAAACAAACAATAAGAAGCATACATAAAACTGAAAGAATAAAACAATCTATTCACAATTCCAAAACCCTACACTCGTAATGGCGATTTATACACCCTGCTCACCAAATTTTGACTAACCAAGGGACTGAGTAAACAGTTGCCTACTACATGGTAATCCCTCTGCATAGCAGCAGTGTGTGTGTGTGTGTGTGCGCGCGCACACACACGAACACGACTTACCAGTGGCGCATCACAACAGGTTACAAGTTATCCTACCTAAACATAGACAAAACCCATTACCCCCCATGAATACCCTTGTTGGCTGAAGCCTCACAGATAAGGCAGATGATAAGTGTGAATGCAAACCACACAGCTCAGCAACACACTCCTGGAAATCTTGTAAAGCAACAGTCAATGCAAACATATGTCGCTGTTCCTCTATGATTTTAACTGTAAGGATAAGTTCACACAGTGCGTTTTTCGCAGCGTTTTTGCGCAGTTTTCGGGTGCGTTTTTGCTCAGAAAACTGCATGACTTTGCTTCCCCAGCAAAGTCTGAGTTTTCATTTTTGCTGTCTGCACACAGCGTTTTTTTTCAGCTGCGTTTTTGTGGTGCCACAAAAACGCAGCATGTCAATTATTCCCACGTTTTTCACTGCGCTTTTCATCCATTGAGTGCAATGGGATGTTGAAAGACGCAATGAGAAACGCAAATAGCTGAGTTTTGGTGCGTTTTGGTGCGTTTCTAAGACCAAAAACGCAGCTATAAACGCAGGAGGTGGGTAGTAAAGTGACATGTACAGGAAGAGGATTCCTTCTATCAGTAAACACAGAAGCGTGAATCCTCCCGGTAGCGTCACCGCTGCGTCCACCTCCCGTCCTGTGCATGTATGCTGCCGTGCGGCGTCATGTCTGGGCGGGAGGTGGAAGCGGCTGCGAAAACAAAAGTTAACAGTAGAAAAAAAAAAAGTTATACTCACCTGTCTGCAGACTCCCGGTGCCATGCCCGCTCCCATCTCCTCTCACAGTATCGCCGCTCCGGCTGTGTGCAGACGGCTGGGACACCTCCGATAGATGCAGGACCTGGCGATGGATCACCTGATGCAGTCACTGGACGCATCAGGTGATCGTAAGTATCGCGGTGACGCGGGCGCCCAGCCGGCTTAAGCTATCAGCGGATGCGTCAGGAGACTTCTTCCCTGATTACCGGCAGCTGCTGCAGCGATCGGACAGGATCAGACTCGCTCCAGGAGCTGCCGGTAATCAGCCCATAAATGAGTATTTTTTTTTTGCACCGATGCATCTGCTGATTGTATAAACGGCTTTTATACAATCAGCTGATGTGTGATGTGCTTCAGCCCCTAGAACCTGACATATCATCAGATGCTTTGCCTTCCAGCAAACCGATCTGATGATATTGGATCCGGATTGGACGGCGCGGGACCCTTGACCCAGGATTACTGCGGAGGGGGGTTCTTTATTTCAATAAAGATGGAGTCACTAATTGTGTTGTGTTTTATTTCTAATAAAAATATATTTCTGTGTGTTGTGTTTTTTTTTATCTTTACTAGAAATTCATGGTGGCCATGTCTAATATTGGCGTGATACCATGAATTTCGGGCTTAGGGCCAGCTATACAACTAGCCCTAACCCCATTATTACCCAGCGAGCCACCCGGCATCAGGGCAGCTGGAAGAGTTGGATACAGCGCCAGAAAATGGCGCTTCTATGAAAGCGCCATTTTCTGGAGTGGCTGCGGGACTGCAATTCACAGCGGGGGTGCCCAGAAAGCATTGGCACCCTGCACTGTGGATTCCAATCCCCAGCTGCCTAGTTGTACCCGGCTGGACACAAAAATTGGGCGAAGCTCACGTCATTTTTTTTTTTTAAATTATTTCATGAAAAAAAGGGCTTCCCTATATTTTTGGTTCCCAGCCGGGTACAAATGGGCAGCTGGGGGTTGGGGGCAGCCTGTACCTGCCTGCTGTACCTGGCTAGCATACAAAAATATGGCGAAGCCCACGTCATTTTTTTTGTTTGGGGGGGGGCAAAGAAATCCTGCATACAGTCCTGGAAGGAGGATGCTGAGCCTTGTAGTTCGACAGCTGCTGTCTGCTCTCCTGCATACACTATTGGATGGAGGATGCTGAGCCTTGTAGTTCGACAGCTGCTGTCTGCTCCCCTGCATACACTATTGGATGGAGGATGCTGAGCCTTGTAGGTCTGCTCCCCCTGACTCTCCCTCAAGCATACAGTCCTGGATGGAGCATGCTGAGCCTTGTAGTTCTGCAGCTGCTGTCTGCTCTCCTGCATACACTATTGGATGGAGTATGCTGAGCCTTGTAGTTCTGCAGCTGTCTGCTCTTCTGCATACACTAATGGAAAATGAAGAACACATTGAAGAAGAAAATGACATCAGACCTTTTTTTTTGTTCACTGATAAAAAACGCAAAAAGACGCAGTGAGCAAAAACGCAGCAAAACGCAGCAAAAAACCGCACCAAATCGCGGCAAAACGCGTGCGTTTTTGGCCGCGTTTTTTTGACACGGGTGCGATTTTGTGCGATTTTTGCCGCAAAAAAAGCACAAACGCAGCGTCAAAAAAACGCAGTGTGTGAACCTAGCCTAAGTGACAATTTGACAGAGCAGAGGCAGCAAGTCTTATTGTCTGTATAGTTGGCCTAACTAGATCAGATAAGTGTTTTGCTAATAAAACAAAGTGTTGCGTGCATGCATTACTGTATGGGCCCACCCTACCGTACCCGGGTACTGTGGTGTCCAGTTGCCATAAATACAGACTTTACACTCCTCTCACGGTACACTGTATAGACAGTACCGGAAGAATGTTGGTCTCTGGCACAGGATGCTGCTCATAGGCGTTACGGTCCTCCTCACCCAACTCCAACACGACTCCGCTCACAATTGACCGAGGTGTTTCCGCGGTGGCTCCTTGCAGTAACACACACCTTTTAGCTTTTCCTTATGTTCATAAACAGAATCTCCTCCACTCTCCAAGTCCACAGCCGAAGACCGTTTTGCTATTGCTATAGTGACTAGTGATGAGCGAGTATGCTTGTTACTACTCGGTACTCGCACGAGTATCACTGTACTCGGGCTACTCGGCGGGTACCGAGTAATTTCGCGATAGTCGTGCTGTACTCGTGGTCTTCATCCCTGCATGTTGGCGCTCTTTTGAGAGCCAGCCCTCATGCAGGGATTGGCTGGCAGACCACTGCAATGCCACAGCCCTGTTAGTTGTGGAATTGCAGTGATTGGCCGGCCTGCACAGAGTGGCCGAGCCTTTATACAGGCGGGCGCGCTGTGCTCTGCACACAGCCATCTCATATTCCCTGCTTTCCACGCCCACAGGCGCCTATGATTGGTTGCAGTGAGACACGCCCCCACGCTGAGTGACAGGTGTCTCACTGCACCCAATCACAGCAGCCGGTGGGCGTGTCTATACTGTGCAGTAAAATAAATAAATAAATTAAAAAAAACGGCGTGCGGTCCCCCCAATTTTAATACCAGCCAGATAAAGCCATACAGCTGAAGGCTGGTATTCTCAGGATGGGGAGCTCCACGTTATGGGGAGTCCCCCAGCCTAACAATATCAGCCAGCAGCCGCCCAGAATTGCCGCATAAGTTAGATGCGACAGTTCTGGGACTGTACCCGGCTCTTCCCGATTTACCCTAGTGCGTTGGCAAATCGGGGTAATAAGGAGTTAATGGCAGCCCATAGCTGCCACTAAATCCTACATTAATCATGTCAGGCGTCTCCCCGAGATTCCTTCCATGATTAATCTGTAAATTACAGTTAAAAAACACACACACACGAAAAATCCTTTATTAGAAATAAAAAACACTAACAAAGTCCCTCATCACCAATTTATTAACCCGGACAAACCCTCCATGTCCGGCGTAATCCACGGACCTCCAGCGTCGCATCCAGCTGTGCTGCATGAAGGTGACAGGAGCTGCAGAATACACCGCCGCTCCTGTCAGCTTCACACAGCAGCTGAAGACAGCCGCGCGATCAGCTGAGCTGTCACTGAGGTTACCTGGATCCAGCGGTGGATGCAGCGGTGGCCGCGGGTAACCTCAGTGACAGCTCAGCTGATCGCGCTACTCATACTTTATACAATCTATTTTCTGATTGCAATTCACTGTTTGAGTCTTGTGGTGCCTCGGCACTTTTTTTCATTACTATCCCTTGCAGTTTATTGTTTTTATTATGATTTTAATAAAAATTTTATATTTTACTGTTGTATTGTCTTTGGCTACATTTTCTATTGGTTTTGTATATCTGTAATATAGCACATGGGGGATGTCGCTGCTCCGTGCAGTGGAGATAATAATAATATATAATATTTATTCATTTATATAGCGCTGTTAATTCCACAGCACTTTACATACATTGGCAACACTGTCCCCATAGGGACTCTAGATTGTGAGCCCCAATCAGTATGTTTTCGGAGTGTGGGAGGAAACCGGAGGAAACCCACGCAAACACAGGGAGAACATACAAACTCCTTGCAGATGGTGTCCTTAGTGGGACTGTGGCGCCCTGGACTAGCCAGGGGCCACAGGTAACAACACACCCACCCCCACCCCCAGCAGTTCACAGCAGTCATCCCCAGTGAGACCTGATTTCTTCCCTCGGGTTCAGACAGACACACCAGGTGGGCAGAGTCAGGCAGATGGGACACGCCCACTGAGGAGTTTAGCTGGCCTGAGGCAGGAAACAAGAACAGACAAGTCCAGGAAGAGTAAGAGAGAGGAGGTCTGCAGAGAGGCAGACGCAGATTGGAGCCTAGGTTGGAGCCTAAGTCCCTCGTGTAGCCAGTGAGGCAGACGGTAGTGGCCGTCTGTGGGAGCCGGGAAGACAGTCTTGGTGGAACCGTAGATAGCCGGGGCTGGGCGGTGGCCCACCGGTACCGAACCGGGGAACCAGCTGGAAACCGGAGCGCAGGAGGAGCGTACACGAAGGGGCAGGAAGGCAGGAAGAACTTACACTACTAAACTGGGTCAGGGGAAAAACACTGCAGCCGCTTGTGGGACCCGTCCATCCAGCCGTTTGCTTGACTAGACACTCCGTGTAAATTACTGGCTGAGTGAGTACTACCGTGCCGTGAGGCACCGCGCTGCCCCCGTGACCCTGCACCTCCCCAGGTCCCGTAACCCACCTGTCATCTCTCCCTCACCGGGCCCCGGGACAACCAACCTCCCTACCCACGGAGGGGAGAAACAACATCCAAGCTGCTCCCCGTCATCGCTCCCGGGATCCCCGTCCAGAGCAGCGGTGGTGTCACAACCTCACCACAACTGTGGGTGGCGTCACGGACAATAACCCCAAAACCTTCTCCCCTTTTCACTCACGGGCGAGGAGCACCGCTCGAGTCCCCGGATCCGGCTCACCGCTCGAGCCACCGAGCAGCAAGCGAAGCAGCCCCGAGCCGGACCCGAGCGTGGTGGTGAGAGCGCAGAGGCCCCCCTCCCCGCCCGCGACAGGACTAGAACCCAGGACCCGAGCGCTGCAAGGCTGCAGTGCTAACCCCTGAGCCACCGTGCTGCACTAATCTCGCCTGTTATGGCCTGATTTGCAGTCTCTGATCTGATAACGGCTCCTACAAAATGTTTGGAAATATAAAGCGGTATATGGGAATATACACCAGTGTATGGTGATTACTAGAAAGAAGATTGTGACTATATATAAATATCATCGCTGTATTTTGAATGGAATCAGAGGTCATTATATATAGTCACTAACTGAGCTCCAGCGAAATAACTCATACAGATTGCCTCAAACAGAGATATTTGGAGGTATACAGGACTATATGTTTACTGTATTATATTAGGAATATTGTGTTTCCCCATAAAGGATGTACAGTGCATTATACGGATGACGATTACACAGTAAAATATGTCGGTATGTAACAGTATTTGGATGTATACAGCATTATATGGGGACTATATAATACTATATGGAGGTATAGATCAATATGTTGTTTCTAAGTGGCACTTTAAATAGATATACAGCACCATATGGGATTATACAACACTAATAAGAGCCTTTACGCCATTATATGGGGTTATATAACAGTATATGGAGATATTAAGAATGATGTTACAGCAGTATATGGGGTTTACTATATTGAATGTTGTGGCCATATAATTGTAGAAGCCATAAAATAACCGGACACTGAGCGGGAAATTCAAAATAACTAGCAACTTTGCGCTCAGCCAATCACCAGAGGAGGGGCGGAGCCGTTTTAAATTGTCCGCCCCGGAAACACATCAACTCTCCTGTTCTCTTTCTGGTCCTCCCTCGCTCTATATAAAGGAGGACTGTGCGCTCGTCAGGTATAGTTTTCTGCTGATTACGTGGAAGATGTCTGGACGCGGCAAAGGAGGGAAAGGTCTGGGGAAGGGCGGCGCCAAGCGGCACAGGAAGGTTCTCCGGGACAACATCCAGGGCATCACCAAGCCCGCCATCCGCCGTCTCGCCCGCAGAGGAGGCGTCAAGCGCATCTCCGGCCTCATCTACGAGGAGACTCGCGGCGTCCTGAAAGTCTTCCTGGAGAACGTGATCCGTGACGCCGTCACCTACACCGAGCACGCCAAGAGGAAGACCGTCACCGCCATGGACGTGGTGTACGCGCTCAAGCGCCAGGGCCGCACTCTCTACGGCTTCGGGGGTTAATGCTTCTGCTGAAAACCAAAACAAAGGCTCTTTTAAGAGCCACTTATCTCTTCTGAGGAGAAGCTACAGCTCCTGCGGGGGGAGGGGCGGGAGATCGGCGCAGCGCTGCTTTAGGGGCGGCTGGAAACATCGCGGGCTCTAAGGAGTTAACGGTTAGGGTCTGTGGATGGAGGCAGAGACCTGCTTAGTGCTGATTGGCTGAGCTTCGAATAAAGCTTTGTTCTATGTTATCAGGCGGGAGGGCTCCGGCTCTGAGTGAAAATTTAATACAGTATACTGTATAGGTTAAATTCAGCGCTTTATGGTGATCTATACTATTAGGGTGCATCCACCACTATATATGGGGGTATACAGCATTACATTGAGGTGCAGAGCTCTATTCGGCCCCGAAAAAATATCTGCTTAAATATGTGACAGGTCAATGATCTCCCCGCTGTATACTCCATAATGTTTTGTAGATCTATAAAGTATTGGATCCTTCAATATAGTGGTGTATACCAGTGATGAATAATCTAGTTCATTTTGGTGATTAGTTCACTGAAAAGATTAGTTCAAAAGATTAGCTCATTTTGTTCAGTATTTCTCTGACCCGATCCTGTGAGGAGCTGACAGGAAATGCATCATGTGACCTGTGAACTAAATGAACTATATGAGCTGCTGAACTAAATGTTCTATTGAGAATGAATCAGGACAGCCTAGTTCAGTCTGATGCATCTCACTGAGCCCAGCAGCGCCCCCTGTGGTAGTGTAGAGTACTGACCCATAATGAATGTGTATGAGGGAGCCCAGCAGCGCCCCCTGTGGTAGTGTAGAGTACTGACCCATAATGAATGTGTATGAGGGAGCCCAGCAGCGCCCCCTGTGGTAGTGTAGAGTACTGACCCATAATGAATGTGTATGAGGGAGCCCAGCAGCGCCCCCTGTGGTAGTGTAGAGTACTGACCCATAATGAATGTGTATGAGGGAGCTGAGAAGCAGTTCAGCATTCACCATTTTGAGAACAGAACATGAGCCAGTGGTAAAGATTTTAGCAAAACTGATCTTCTAGACTCCAGGAGGCTGATCCTCTACAGGAGGGTGATCCTATCACACACAAATTCTCTCTCTCATACACACATATGAGCTGTGTCCGTCTACTGTGCAATTTCAGTTTTTATTAATATTCCTATTATATTTGTATTTGATGTGTGGTCTAGTGTTTACTACCTCCTTTTCCAGCATCAGGAGCTATAAAGAGCCAGTGTGAGAGCAGGAGCCTCCTGCAGCTGTAGAGGATCACTCTCTGTCTCCTCACACTGCTGTTTAGTTCATAATGAACTAATCTCTGTCAGGATGGTGAACTACCGTAGTTCACTCTGAGGAGTAGTTGATTTTGAACTCACTCACGAACTACCCATCACTAGTGTATACGTCCACATTGTACAGTATACCCCATGCAGTCTCCTATACACCATCCATAGTGCTTTATACTTCCATATACTGCTGTAAACTGTCATTTTTCTGTTTTATTATCTATAACAAGTTGAATATCTCCTACCTCCATATAGTGCTGTGTTCTCCTTCCATATAACAATTTATATAGAGCCGCTTATATTTTCTCCATAGTGGTGTAAATCCCCCAGCCTTAAATTCCTGTTCTGTTCTAATAGCAAGCGGATTCGTCACGGGCACTAAGGGGTTAACACTGAGCGTCTGTGGAAAGCATTATGTGGGCGGAGGCAGAATCATACTGTGCGCTGATTGGCTGAGCTCTGAATTTGAAATACCCGCACAATGGCTGAGTTTCCCGCTCTCTGTCCTCTGCGCCCCGCGGTGTCAGGGGGAGGGTCTGGGGCTGAGTGACTGTCTCTTCTGTAGGTTTATATTCAGCGCTATATGGAGGCTTATAATGGGGTCTGTGCAGCATAAAGAGAACTGAGCAGCGACTCCGCATACAGCAAATGTGAACACGTCCAATCCCCGCAGAATCCACAGAAGAATCCAGCGCCTCTGGAAGAGCCAAGATGTCTGCAAACCCCGAGTGTATGAAGTGTGAGCGGCGCCGCTGCTGTATGGAGAGAGGAGGTCAGGGCAGCGCAGGAGGCGGCTTGTCGCGGCTGATGGGAGCTCAGGAATCCACAAGTGTCTCCATTATTATCCCGTATATTCCATACAGCAGTGACGCCTCTCACATCTCATGTGCTCAGTGTCTGCAGAAACCTCAGCGCTCACAGAGGCGGCCGTGCTCCTGTGAGGTCTGTACAGCGCTATATAGAGGCGGCTGTGCTCCTGTGTGCTCTGTACAGCTCTATATAGAGGCGGCCGTGCTCCTGTGTGGTCTGTACAGCTCTATATAGAGGCGGCTGTGCTCCTGTGTGCTCTGTACAGCTCTATATAGAGGCGGCTGTGCTCCTGTGTGCTCTGTACAGCGCTATATAGAGGCGGCCGTGCTCCTGTGTGGTCTGTACAGCTCTATATAAAGGAGGCTGTGCTCCTGTGTGGTCTGTACAGCTTTATATAGAGGCGGCTGTGCTCCTGTGTGGTCTGTACAGCGCTATATAGAGGCGGCTGTGCTCCTGTGTGGTCTGTACAGCTCTATATAGAGGCGGCCGTGCTCCTGTGTGGTCTGTACAGCTTTATATAGAGGCGGCCGTGCTCCTGTGTGGTCTGTACAGCTCTATATAGAGGCGGCCGTGCTCCTGTGTGGTATGTACAGCGCTATATAGAGGCGGCCGTGCTCCTGTGTGGTCTGTACAGCTCTATATAGAGGCGGCTGTGCTCCTGTGTGGTCTGTACAGCGCTATATAGAGGCGGCTGTGCTCCTGTGTGGTCTGTACAGCTCTATATAGAGGCGCGATATGGCGGTATATAACACTGGAGATACAGGGATGGGATTTCCTATCACACATTGTCTGCAGTGATTGTATTTAGATCCAGTGTGAGCGGCAGTGTCCGTGCACCACACTGCGCCGCCACATGGGAACTGAGGACAGGAACACGGTCGCCCTGCACTAGTGGAGTCATCAGGAGCATCTGCCCAGCGTTAATCACCGGGCACAACAGCTCCCCCACTACAGAACATGGAGGGTTAAGGATCGTGTATAAAGGACCAGAGCAGAGAATCCCATATTTTAAACCATTTAGTGCCACTTTTACCCAAAGTGCCAACCTCCTAATACAAAGTGCAATTACAATATTCCTCAATAAACTCGTGTTATAAAGACACAATAGATGAGCGGCGCCAGCTCCTGTGAGGACGGGGCCAGCTCCTGTGAGGACGGGGCCAGCTCCTGTGAGGACGGGGCCAGCTCCTGTGAGGACGGGGCCAGCTCCTGTGAGGACGGGGCCAGCTCCTGTGAGGACGGGGCCAGCTCCTGTGAGGACGGGGTCAGCTCCTGTGAGGACGGCGCCAGCTCCTGTGAGGACGGCGCCAGCTCCTGTGAGGACGGGGCCAGCTCCTGTGAGGACGGGGTCAGCTCCTGTGAGGACGGCGCCAGCTCCTGTGAGGACGGCGCCAGCTCCTGTGAGGACGGCGCCAGCTCCTGTGAGGACGGCGCCAGCTCCTGTGAGGACGGCGCCAGCTCCTGTGAGGACGGCGCCAGCTCCTGTGAGGACGGCGCCAGCTCCTGTGAGGACGGCGCCAGCTCCTGTGAGGACGGCGCCAGCTCCTGTGAGGACGGGGCCAGCTCCTGTGAGGACGGGGCCAGCTCCTGTGAGGACGGGGCCAGCTCCTGTGAGGACGGGGCCAGCTCCTGTGAGGACGGGGCCAGCTCCTGTGAGGACGGGGTGGTGGCTCTTAGAAGAGCCTTTGTGTTGTGGAGGATGCGGGTCAGCGGCGTCACTTGCCCTTCTTGCTGCTCTCCGTCTTCTTGGGCAGCAGCACGGCCTGGATGTTGGGCAGGACGCCTCCCTGGGCGATGGTCACCCCACCCAGCAGCCTGTTCAGCTCCTCGTCATTGCGCACGGCCAGCTGCAGGTGTCGGGGGATGATGCGGGTCTTCTTGTTGTCCCGGGCGGCATTGCCGGCCAATTCCAGGATCTCAGCGGTCAGATACTCCAGCACAGCGGCCAGATAGACCGGAGCGCCGGCGCCCACCCTCTCGGCGTAGTTGCCCTTGCGGAGAAGCCTGTGCACACGACCGACCGGGAACTGCAGTCCTGCCCGGGATGAGCGGGTCTTAGCCTTAGCTCGGGTCTTCCCTCCTTGTTTGCCGCGTCCAGACATCACTTTGTTGCGTTTTCAAATCTAAGCAGATAAAGAAGAGAAATGTGAGGATTGTGCCGGCTCCGGAGTGTTTTATAAGCTATTGCTCCGCCCTCCTCTTCTGTCATTGACTGAATCTGAAGTCATCCATGGAAATGAGACTTGTGGATCCACCAATAAGCTGCGAGGGCGGAGATCATGACGTCACATTGGTCACATGCAGTTGTCACCCAATAGAGCAGCGATGTGTTATTAGTGCTCATTTGCATGGCCGGGCTATAAATACGGCCGCTCTGGGAGGAGCAGGATTATTATTCTCTCTCCAGTGAAGAGATCTTGCTGTTCTCATCATGCCTGATCCCGCCAAGTCCGCCCCAGCGCCCAAGAAGGGCTCCAAGAAAGCCGTGACCAAGACGCAGAAGAAGGACGGCAAGAAGCGGAGGAGGAGCCGGAAGGAGAGCTATGCCATCTACGTGTACAAGGTGCTGAAGCAGGTGCACCCCGACACCGGCATCTCCTCCAAGGCCATGGGCATCATGAACTGCTTCGTCGGTGACATCTTCGAGCGCATCGCAGGGGAAGCCTCCCGCCTGGCGCACTACAACAAGCGCCACACCATCACCTCCCGGGAGATCCAGACCGCCGTGCGCCTGCTGCTGCCCGGAGAGCTGGCCAAGCACGCCGTGTCCGAGGGCACCAAGGCCGTCACCAAGTACACCAGCGCCAAGTGATCACCACCGCTGCTCCGCACCACAAAGGCTCTTCTAAGAGCCACCACATTGTCTACAGCAGAGCTCCATACCGGAGAAACTGAGTATACAGCACAATAACGCGGTATATAAGGTTATAATTAGACTATACAGCACTTATATAGATGTGTAGCACTATATTGCGGTTTACAGTACTAGGTTAGGAATATGCTGCACAATACCGAAGTATGGGGTTATATGGCAATGTCCGTATAAAAGACCATTTAGAGATTTATGGCGGTATATGCAGCATCGAGACTACAGTACAATACAGTATAGGGGTTTACTAGAAAATAACTGAATCACTGCAGTCTGTTGCTCCAGAGACGGCTGGGAACATCGCGGGCAGTAACTGGTTAATACAGCGTCTGTGGGCGGAGCCAGAACCTTACTGACTGCTGATTGGCTGAGCGTTAAATTTGAAATTCCGCACAATGACTGAGAGTTTCCGCTCTTAGTTGTCGGTAACACGCGGTGATCGGGTGATCTTCTCAGGCCGGGAGTGATTGATATGGTCACACTATATTGCTGTATACAGCGCTGTATGGACTCTTCATATTATACTAATACTGGACTGTTTGGAGAAACACTGAATATTACTGTGATAAATCTTTATATGGGTGTACATAGTACAATATGGGATGTAGACAAAATGGAAGGTGCACAGCAGTGAATGGCCCTGCATGGCTGCATATGGGGAGCACTCAGCAGTATATGGCACTGTATGGCTGTATATAGGGAGCATTTAGCAGTATATGGCCCTGTATGGATGTATATGGGGAGCACTCAGCAGTATATGGCCCTGTATGGATGTATATGGGGAGCACTCAGCAGTATATGGCCCTGTATGGATGTATATGGGGAGCACTCAGCAGTATATGGCACTGTATGGCTGTATATAGGGAGCATTTAGCAGTATATGGCCCTGTATGGATGTATATGGGGAGCACTCAGCAGTATATGGCCCTGTATGGATGTATATGGGGAGCACTCAGGAGTATATGGCCCTGTATGGCTGTATATGGGGAGCATTCTGGAGTATATGGCCCTGTATGGCTGTATATGGGGAGCACTCAGCAGTCTATGGCCCTGTATGACTGTATATGGGGAGCATTCTGGAGTATATGGTCCTGTATGGCTGTATATGGGGAGCATTCTGGAGTATATGGCCCTGTATGGCTGTATATGGGGAGCATTCTGGAGTATATGGCCCTGTATGGCTGTATATGGGGAGCACTCCGGATTATATGGCCCTGCATGGCTGTATATGGGGAGCATTCTGGAGTATATGGCCCTGTATGGCTGTATATGGGGAGCATTCTGGAGTATATGGCCCTGTATGGCTGTATATGGGGAGCACTCCGGATTATATGGCCCTGTATGGATGTATATGGGGAGCACTCAGCAGTATATGGCCCTGTATGGATGTATATGGGGAGCACTCAGCAGTATATGGCCCTGTATGGATGTATATGGGGAGCATTCTGGAGTATATGGCCCTGTATGGCTGTATATGGGGGTAAACAGACTTATGTGTGGCCCTGCTGTGTAATTATACAATGTGAGGCTGCTGTAGAGAGGAGCGGATGTAGTGATATTCGGGCTGTGAACTCCGGTGACTTCGGTGACGTCACCACTTCTCACAGACCTGGGGGGTGGAATTGGGGTGTGCGTATATTGTATTTCAAATAAAGGATTTCTCTCGTGTTTGTGTTTATTTCTTTTGACCTAAAGGGTTGATTATAGGGACTCTCATTTGCGTCTCCTCATTACTATCCTAGGGCTTGATGGCAGTTGTTTTTTTGTCAAATCACAGCTGATATTAACCCCATATATTGCCACCGCATCAGGGCAAGCGGAATGAGCTGCTGCATCTAACGTGATACACCAATTCTGGGGCGGCTGAAGGCTGATATTATCAGGCTAGAAAAATGGGGGGGAGCCAGCACTGCCTGTGAATGGGATGCAAGTATGACAAAATAAAAAGTGTAACATTCACAAATTCATTCCTACTGTATCAATTCAATGAGATTTTTGGCAAATAATTGATCTATATTATCAGGCTGGGATGGGCCAATAGCCATGGCTCCTCCCTCCCTAGTAATACCAGCTACCTTCTTTACCTTGGCTGGTTAACTTATTAACAATGGGGGGATCCTAAGCCATTTGTTTTACATTACAAAAATTTGTACAGCAGCATGTGAAGAGCTAAAATATGTAACCCTGAAATAGAGGAATTTTTGCCCTGCATTACTGCTACTGGAATAAATCAGATACTTTGTTTAAAAATTGGCTGATTACTGTAACCCCGACAGCCAAAGACCAGGCGCACAACTCTTTTCTCTAATTTTTTTCCAATAGCAGTAATGCTGTGCTAAAACTTTTGTATTATATGTTTACATAGTTTAGCTTTTCAGATGCTGCTGTACAGATTTTTGTAAGGTTGAATATTCAGGGTGCTCCTGTTCACACCTTGTGGATGCGCTGTCAGTCTTTTTATAGTAGTATATTTTTTACATTATTTAATTAATAAACATAAAAACTGCATGGGATCCCCTCTATTTTTGATATTCAGCCACTGTAAAGCAGACCGCGGGGGTTGCCTATGTCATTTGTTTGTTTTGTTTTCTTCAATGGTGCGCCACCCGAACACTGACTTCTCAATACTGTACATGGCTGTGATGTGGCCGGAAGTGCCACATAGGAAATGCTTGCTGATTGGCTGCTCTGCATTCTCTTTATTCAGATGATAAACCAAAACAGGAACCAGACATACAGGTAAAAGCCAGTGTACAGGTGCGAGACTCAAACACTCAGTGCCCAGTGCAAACCAAAAACTTTAAGGTTCAGAATCACTCTTCCATAGTTAAGAACCATGCTGATTGGCTGCATCTTTTCTGGTGGGATGAATTTACGCTCTTTATCGAAACAGTGCAAAATAAGTCCCGTATGTTGAAAAAGGATGAAGTGGCGAGTCCCATAATTAAAATCTTAATCTTTATTCAACAAATTTTTAAGTCCCCTATGATATATATTACAATTTATTTGCCCATTTGGTTTTATCAATGTAAGTATATATGGTAATGTATAGCATTATATGGAGGTAATCAGCACTGTATGGAGAATATACAACATACTGCAGCAAAATGATTATTAGACTATGTAACATACCTTAGCAAGTATTGGTATGTCTGTGATTGGCCGGCGCACCAAGTGACACTTGGCCTGTATAAAGGTCGGATCAGGGGTTGTGCCACTGTGGCGCCCCTGACCTGGTCAGGCACCACTGAGTACTACACCCATTTTGGGACAGTACTTCCGGGTAATCCTAAAGACCAGAATGAGGTGTGTACGCACAGACACATAGCAACCAGGTCTCCCACACCTTTAGAGGGGACCCTTGGGTAGTCTCCAGAGGGGGCTAGCTTTCAAATCTCATCAAGAGGTGAAGCGGAGGGGCTGGGAGCTAAAGTGAAGAGGCTGTCAGGAAATGAGGAGGAGAGCCAGTCTGGTAGTGATGAGCAAAGGTTGCCAGGGTGACGTGCGCGATCAGCGATGACGGAGTCCTCCACCTGCAGCTCACTTCAATCGCAGCCAGATTTCCGATCACAGGTGGAGGACACCAGAGTGATGTCACTGCTGATTGTGCGGCTTACTTAAGTTGCTGTGTGGAGCTCACAGCGGGCAGTCTTGTTTTATGGCACTCGCTGTAAGCATCTGATGTAGCAGTGCTGAAAGCGTTGTGGGGCCTCGTATGGGTTATGTTGGACCTGTAGGGGTGCTTTAGGGTTAATAAAGAGGTGGAAGAGGGTGCTTTTTTGTCATTTATTTCAAATAAAAGATTTTTGGATTGTTTGTGTTTAGTTACTTTCATTCACAGGTTAGTGAAGGGAGAGTTTAATACAGGCCTTCCATCACAAATCTAGGTCTTAGTGGCTGCTGTGGGCTGCTATTAACTCCTAATTACCCCAATCGCCACCGCATCCGGGCAATGGGAAGAGCCAGGTCCAGTGCCCGAATTTGTGCATCTTATGTACACGCTACTTCTGTTGCGGCTGTGGGCTGCTATTGTTAGTCTGGAAAGGGCCAAATAACTATGGCCCTAGCCACCCGAATAATATCTTCCCCAAGTTGTCGGCTGGTTATAGAAAAATTGGGGAGGACCACACAACATTTTTAAAAAAAAAACTTTTTTAAAAAAGCGTGGGATCCCCTCTATTTTTCATAATCAGTCAAGGCACAGCAGAATATTTAAAAAAAATATAAAAAAAAAACTGACCCCCACATCCTACAAATGTGTATAGGTGCCAGCTGAAAAAACATAGCAAATACAAAATATATATACAGCTGCACACTAAAATGGCATCAATGTATAATGGAACTCTGGTACTGCATTACTGCTATATGAAAAAAAATAGATTTTTAGTTTTTGAATTGGCCAATGCATGCAAGCCCGGACACCAGCGGCAAGGTAAATCTCAATATTCCAGGTACCTAACTAAAATTGCAGTACCAGAGTTCCTTTATACATTGATGCCATTTTAGTGTGCAGCTGTATGTATTTTGTATTTGCTATGTTTTTTCTGCTGGCACCTATACACACTTGTAGGATGTGCAGGTCAGTTTTTTTTTAAATATTTTGAGTGAGTTTTTTTCTGACTGAGCACTCCGCCCTATAAACCAGGCTGTGTTCATGATCCTTATACTAGGAGTCCTAGCTGCCCAGACATGGAGGTTAGTCCAGATATTGGCATTTCAAGTTAGATTTTTTTAGTCTAGCTGCCCAGACACGGATGTTTTGTTAACCTAGATAGTGGCATTTTAGTTAGTTACCTGGAATATTGAGATTTACCTTGCCGCTGCTTTCCGGCTTACATGCATTGGCCAATTCATAAACTAAAAATCTTGTTTTTTCATATAACAGTATTGCAGTACCAGAGTTCCCTTATACATTGATGCCATTTTAGTGTGCAGCTGTATGTATTTTGTATAAGGTACAGCAGAAAGCTGAAGGTTGCAGCCTACAATGGAGGGAAACCACATTTTATTAAAATAAAAATAGCTGGTCAAGCTAGCTATCCCTCTATCAAGATATTCTTTTATTTATTTTTTATTTAGATCCTATCAAATTTTGTCTCCTCTACAAAACGCATTAACAAAAACGCGGCAAAAATGCACCATCATTATAAGGTTTTGGGGTTTGTTTACATTTCCAGGCTCTCCCTGACAAGGTGCAGTTTTGGTTGCAGTTTGGGTACAGTTAAAACTGCAGCGTGCACATATAGCCTTAGCGTATGTTTGGGGATCTAATCTGATGCTAGAGCCATACTCCATGCTGATTGGCTGAGAGTCTCTGCCCATTCCAAGTTCTGTGTGACCCGCGGGGTCAGGACGTCTGATATATAGTTCTATTTAGCGCTATATGGAGTCTATGCAGCAAAACAAGAAAAATCCACTAGCGCGATACCCCATCACTAACAGCAACATATGGACACATACAGCTGTATAGGGAGGATATACAGCAGCCTATACAGCAGTATATGGAGCACGGGAGGATATACAGCTCTATATGTGTGGCGCCCCTGAGGCTTCCGTCACCACAGGGTAGTATGCCTCACCAGAGGTGCAGTATTCATCCCGGGTAAGGAGGAGATCAGTGTCTGTCATTCACAAACACACATGAGCCAGTTGCCCTCTCACCAGAACGGGTTAAGGTAGGGTCATTTAGGATGGTAACCACATCGTCTGGGGCCTCCCACCTACTTGCTCAGGTGGGCGGGGCAACTGATCTGGGGAGAGAGGAGCCACATACACAGTCGAGAAACCACCGGGAACCAAGTGAGACGCAGGAGACTACGGTCGCTGAGAGGAGAATCTGATAGCTCCCTCAGGACCGGCGCACATCTCAGGGTGCGGACCCTAGGCTGGTGGGCACTTCACTGCCTGCCAGCAGAATTCCCCGGGCAGAATATTTCAAGTCTTCTGGCCCACAACAGTGCCCGGGACAAACCAAGGAAAAAAAATTGTGAAAACATACCCTGCTGTAACTAAATAAAAGCATAGTGCATATAAACATAGGGTACTTAGTAAACACTGTTTTTGATCAAAAAAAGCATAAAGATATCCCACCAAACGTCAAGGTGTACCCAGTTGGGATAGTACCTACAACTCTCTAATATTAAAACCTTACCATGGGTCTAAAATAGGCCTCAATGTGGCTAAGGGCCGAGAGCGACCGGGTCCCAACAGGACATATAGTCAGGGGGATTCACAGAATGAAATGTCCAGCTTGCTAAGAAGGGATAGCTTTATGCTTTTTTTGATCAAAAACAGTGTTTACTAAGTACCCTATGTTTATATGCACTATGCTTTTATTTAGTTACAGCAGGGTATGTTTTCACAATTTTTCTCCTTGGTTTCTCTTTGTCTCATGGCCAGTGTGAACATGGTCTCACAAGTTCCATGTATACCATCTCATACTCCGGCTCACTTTTTTGTTTTTATATAGTGCCCGGGACAAAGCAGCACAGAGAGCCAGGAGCATAGGGCGACCCCATCGTCAGGCTCGCGCTGCCTGCTATACAAGACGGGAAACAATCACCCCCAGGATTTGGGTCCCAGCGTAGCTACAAGCCGCAGGGACTTGCACAACACAGCGCTGGGAGGAAGGACTCACGGAGCATCCCACCAGTTCTGGCCTCTGAACTATCCGGGATCAGCCTAGCTCTGCCTGTGGAGAGCTGCAACACCCGAGCTGCGTCACCATCTGCCCTAGAAGAGAGCGACTTTCCGCAGCGGCCGCTAACAACTGGCCGCATACCACAGGTGGCATCACAAATAACTACTACTCCCAACATCCCCAACCAACCCCTTCATCTTTTATAGACATTGTCGGGTTCACAGAACCTGGCCAGGCTGCTGTGACATTCCAAACCGGGCCGGTGAGGGGTAGCCCTCCCCCACAGACCCTGTGGGCGCGTCATATATACTTGGCGTGTCATATATACTTGGATATTTCCGACATGTTGTTATGAGCAGTGAGGGGGGCAGTTTTTAGAATGGTGTCACTTTTCGGTATTTTCTATCATCTAGGCCTCTCAAAGTCACTTCAAATGTGATGTGGTCACTAAAATAATGGGTTTGTAAATTTTGCTGGAAAAATGAAAAATTGCCGATGAACTCTGAACCCTTCTAGCAAAAAAAAAAATGAGGTTTCAAAAATTGCCCTGATGTAAAGTAACATGCGGGGAAGGTTATTTATTAACTATTTTATGTGACAACAGGTCGCCAAAAAATCTCAGAATCGCCGGGATCCGCTGAAGCTCCAGTTATAACCTGTGAAAGTGACGCTTGTCAGAATTCCAAAAAATGGCCGGGTAAGGAAGGGGAAGGGGTTAAAGTCTGGCAAAACCAGAACATCCACGAGTTCACACATCACTTATTGCAAATAAGCAAATCTGATAACTTTCACTAATGCCACAATGTGAAACTTTTTGTAAAATGCAGTATACCGCCATATAATGCTGCATAGTCCCTATATAGTACTATATACTCTTCATATAGAGCTGTACACTCCTCATATACAGCTGTGCTCCTTCCATAAAGAACTAAATATCCTCCATTCATATAATGCTATACCCTCCGTATAGTTACTGCAGTTTACTCCCCATATAGGGCGGTATCTCTCCAGATAGTGCGGAATACTCCAGTGCTCTTTAACCCTAATCTTCTGCGCTGTATACCCTCCATATAGTGCTGTAAACGCTCTTATGTTCTATACACTGCTATATATCTACAGTGCTGTACTCAATAGTTATGTGTAACCCTAACATACTGCTTCAGTTCTCGCGCTTTATACCCCCATGTACTGCTATAAAGTCCCATATTGTTGTATGCCCCCATAGAGCGTGCACACCCTTCAGCCTTATTCTCCCCATACTGCCATATAGAGCTTTATATGCACCATTTTGCTTTCTACCCCAATAGTCTCGTACACCCTCCATATAGCGCTGTGTAATACGTGTATGCTGGATTCTTCATACAGTGCAATAAACCTTCAAATACACTGCAGTATACCGCCATATAATGCTGAATTTACTCTATATACATTAGATAATGGAGTGTTCTTGCTCCTCCCACAGACGCTGTTAACCTGTCCGAGCCTGCGATGTTCCCAGCCACCAAACTGCGCCGATCTCCCGCCCCTCCCCCCGCAGCAGGAGCTGTAGCTTCTTAGAAGATGTGGGCGGCTCTGAAAAGAGCCTTTGTGTTTTGTTTGTTTCAGCAGAAGCATTAACCCCCGAAGCCGTAGAGAGTGCGGCCCTGGCGCTTGAGCGCGTACACCACGTCCATGGCGGTGACGGTCTTCCTCTTGGCGTGCTCGGTGTAGGTGACGGCGTCACGGATCACGTTCTCCAGGAAGACTTTCAGGACGCCGCGAGTCTCCTCATAGATGAGGCCGGAGATGCGCTTGACGCCTCCTCTGCGGGCGAGACGGCGGATGGCGGGCTTAGTGATGCCCTGAATGTTGTCCCGGAGAACCTTCCTGTGCCGCTTGGCGCCGCCCTTCCCCAGACCTTTCCCTCCTTTGCCGCGTCCAGACATCTTCCACGAAGACAGCAGAAAACTATGACTGACGAGCGCACAGTCCTCCTTTATATAGAGCGAGGGCGGACCAGAAAGAGAACAGGAGAGATGACGCGTTTCCGAGGCGGATCATTTGCATCGTCAGCTCCGCCCCTCCTATGCTGATTGGCTGAGCGCAGAACTGTTAGGGATTTTGAATTTCCCGCTCATTGTCCGGTTATTTTCCTGCTTCTACCGCGATTATGTTAAATATAGACTCAACTTTCATTCCAGTAAACCCCATATAGTGCTGTATATTCCAATATTATTCTGCATATCTCCATATACTGTTATATAACCCCCATATAGTGCCATAAATATTACTGCTGTACACTCCCCCATGGTACAGTATACCTGCATACTTTAGCCATATACATACGACATATTGATCTATAAGCTCATATAGTACTAACGTGTATAGTCCTCATATAATCCTGTATACCTTCAAGTACTGTTGCAGACTGCCATATTGTGTTCTATAACACGCACCAATAAATCATCGTCTTCCCACGGAGCTGGATTTCTCCCCTGCATTTAGTCCCGGCAGTAACTATCCGTGCTCTGCACGTGACTGCACTCAGGCATTACTGGGGAGCTGGACTTTATCTCCTCAGTCCTGATTACCGCCATATAGTGCTGTACACCCTATATACATTGTGCTACAAAACACCATAGAACATATTGGTGCAAACACCCACATTGTGCCATGTCCCCTCTGTTTTATTCCTCCATGTAGGGCTGTATCTTCCCATATGGTGCGCTATAAGAGTAATATAGTCCTCTGTATAGCGCTTTATATTTCCAGACAATCGTGTAGGGACCGATATCAGATCAGTGACTGCAAATCACAGTCCCAGATAAACCAGTAACAGTAATTATCTCCACTGCACGGAGCAGCCGCATCCCCCGCACCTGCCAATGTACTACTACTGTGATAACGTAGAACAGGGGTGGGGAACCTCCGGCCCGTATGCGGCAGCGGCGGTTGTGGCTCCCTGTGCCCGGCTGCGGCGGTGGCGACTCCTTGTGCCCGGCAGAAGCTGCTCCTCTCTGTGCGCGCCAGCAGCGCTCTCCGTGCCCGCAGCCACCTCCAGCACTCAGTGATCCAGGCCTCCCCCAGTTCTCTAACTGCCTCCAAGCTCCCCCGGGTCTGCCTGTGCCCCCAGCGCTCTGTGCCCCTCCTTTCTCCCCAGTGATCTCCGTGCCCCCTCAGTCTCCCCAGTGATCTCTGTGCCCCTTCAGTTTCCCCAGTGATCTGTGCCCGCCCCCAGTGATCTGTGCCGTCTCCCCAGTGATCTCTGTGCCCCGAGCCTCTCCCAGGTATGTCTGTGCCTTCATCTTCTCCCATCCTTCTCTGTGCCCCCAGCGTCCCCCAGGTTTGTCTGTGCCTCCAGCCTCTCCCATCATTCTCTGTGCCCCGAGCCTCTCCCAGGTCTATCTGTGCCTTCATCTTCTCCCATCCTTCTCTGTGCCCCCAGCGTCCCCCAGGTTTGTCTGTGCCTCCAGCCTCTCCCATCATTCTCTGTGCCCCCAGGGCTGTCTGTGTCCCTCCGGCATCCCCCCGGCTATGTATATAACCCCAGCAATGTTTATGCCCCCCAGTCTTGTCTGTGCAACCCAGTGATGTGTATATACCCCCAGTGATGTATGTACCCCCAGTGACGTCTATGCCCTGCTGCTTCCCTAGTGATGTATATTCCTCCCAGCAATGTTTATGCCCCCAGCTATGTCTGTGCTCCCCAGTGATGTCTATGCCCCCAGCCTCCCCAGTGTTCTATATTCCTCCCAACAATCCCCTGTGGTGTATATGCCCCCATACCCTCCTGTGATGTATATACAGCAGTCCCAAACAACTCAAACCTGGAATAGCAGTTGTGAAAAGCAACAAGATCAACATCGCCTAATATTACAGCTGCACCAAAAAGTACAAGCTCCAGCCGCCACAGTGAGATAATTGTTTGACCAAATATATTAGGGTAATTTTCAAGTTGATAATTTTGTGCGGCCCCCGAAGGATGGTAGAAATTTCCAAATGGCCCCCGCAGAAAAAAGGTTCCCCACCCCTGACGTAGAACGACGGCGAGAAACAACGGACACTGAAGGGTCAAGAGACGGACCACGTGGTGCCTGTAACAGGAGCAGCCGGTGGGAGGGTCAAGAAACTTGTTGCAAAGTGATGATTGGCTGAAAACCGAATTCGAACTTCCCGCTTAGTGGCCGATAGCTCCTCCCGCTCTTTGTCGCCATCCGTGTATAACACGCGGCCTCAGGGCGGACGTTCTGATGAGATTTCTACAATCCGACGATTCCCAGCGCCCGACACAGATCTGAGCGATATGCAGACGATGAAGTTTGTTCTTGATCTCTTTCTCACGAGTCTTAACGAATTACACACACGGCACTATTTGAGCAGCGCGAAATCACAGCCCGATACAATCTCCGCCCGACCTTCAGATATTCACCAAGCAGAACAGCGATCTGAAGTGAGGATCCCCCTGGAACATCTACAGATCCCACAGCCCCCGACATCAGACACCGGATCCCAATAACCGCATCACAGGGCGCATGAATATCCCTGCGGAGCCTTACTCAGTCCACTGACCGCTGTGATCCTGACTGGACCGGAGCCGCGGAGTAAATCCAGAGCCACAGCATCTCCTGCTCCAGAGGTGACGCAATACGATCACTGCACCCGACACAGCAGGGATTGCAGCGTCTCCAGGATCAGTGGCGGCTGAAGAGAGCGGTCTGGAAGACTCCGATATCACCCCAAACTGCGCAGCACATTGAGCCGCTCCTAGTGAAAGGACAATGGTAAGAAACCACCATAATCTAGATAGACGCTGCGGCTTGTGCTTAAGAAACAGAAAACAAGAGACAAACCGGAGACTCGGCAGCGCCGCCCGTCACATGTACAGAGACCGCGGGGAATGAGGCGGAATCAGAAACCAGGAATCAGCTCGTCTGAGGGAGGATGTGGTGGCTCTGAAAAGAGCCTTTGTGTTGTGCTCGGGGGTGCGGGACAGATCTACGCCCTCTCCCCGCGGATCCGGCGGGCCAGCTGGATGTCTTTGGGCATGATGGTGACCCTCTTGGCGTGGATGGCGCACAGGTTGGTGTCCTCGAACAGCCCCACCAGATAAGCCTCGCTGGCCTCCTGCAGGGCCATGACGGCCGAGCTCTGGAAGCGCAGATCGGTCTTGAAGTCCTGGGCGATCTCTCTCACCAGGCGCTGGAAGGGAAGCTTCCGGATCAGCAGCTCGGTGGATTTCTGGTAGCGCCGGATCTCCCGGAGAGCGACAGTCCCCGGCCGGTAGCGATGCGGCTTCTTCACTCCGCCGGTGGCGGGAGCGCTCTTCCTGGCGGCCTTAGTGGCCAGCTGCTTGCGGGGAGCTTTCCCTCCGGTGGATTTACGGGCGGTCTGCTTAGTTCTGGCCATAGCGATATATAGACGAGAACAGGAGTGTTGAGAGGAGCAGCGGGAGCAGAGTATTTATCCTCCTGTGCGCGTCCTGATTGGCCTGTTTATAACCGCCCCCTGCACTTCATTGGTTACTGCACACACAAAAAAAAAAAAACTATCTAGCCAATAACCACCTGAGGTCTCGGACCAATCACTTTTCAGATAAAGCACCGCCCCTCAGTAACCCCGCCCCTCAGTCTGCTCGCCACGCTTGTAACCCCGCTTTTTCCTGTGCGTGTCGTCATTGGTCTGCAGAAACACGCCCCCTGTACTCTATTGGCGATGTGACAAAAAAGAAAATAATACAGCCAATAATCATCCTAAGTCTCTTACCAATCAGTCTTCAGAAGAAGCTCCGCCCTTTAGAATCCCCCTCGGTAACCCCGCCCCTGTTGTAACCCTGTTTGTGTCCCTTCCCCTCAGTGGTCCCGCATCTCCCCCCTCCCATGTTGCGCTCAGCTACTCACTCATTTCCCGCCGCTCTAATAAACAGTCACTTCCCGGCTACACGCGGCTCTGGAGCCACCGATGTAACTGCAGCTTCATCTCCCCGCACACAGCGCTGTACAGAGCAGCTCCCGCATTATCACTACATCCCCCGGCAACATAATCATCTACCGCCCACTGTACACGAGATCACCGCGGAGATCTACATAGCGAGAAATACAATGATCATAGGGGGACAAGAGTGGCACTGATCATACAGCTCTGCAGGGCAAGGTGGTGACACTGATCATACAGCTCTGCAGGACAAGGTGGTGACACTGATCATACAGCTCTGCAGGACAAGGTGGTGGCACTGATCATACAGCTCTGCAGGACAAGGTGGTGACACTGATCATACAGCTCTGCAGGACAAGAGTGGCACTGAGCATACAGCTCTGCAGGATAAGAGTGGCACTGATCATACAGCTCTGCAGGACAAGGTGGTGGCTCTGATCATACAGCTCTGCAGGACAAGGTGGTGCCACTGATCATACAGCTCTGCAGGACAAGGTGGTGGCACTGTTCATACAGCTCTGCAGGACAAGGTGGTGGCACTGATCATACAGCTCTGCAGGACAAGGTGGTGGCACTGATCATACAGCTCTGCAGGACAAGGTGGTGGCACTGATCATACAGCTCTGCAGGACAAGGTGGTGGCACTGATCATACAGCTCTGCAGGATAAGGTGGTGGCACTGATCATACAGCTCTGCAGGACAAGGTGGTGGCTCTGAGAAGAGCCTTTGTGGTAGGAGGACAGAGCGGCTCCCGCTTATTTCTTGGTCGCGGGCTTCTTGGCTTTAGTCGCCTTCTTAGCCGGACTCTTGGCAGCTTTGGGTTTTGCCGCCTTCTTAGCCGGACTCTTGGCAGCTTTGGGTTTTGCCGCCTTCTTTGGCTTCTTGGGGCTCTTTGCCGCTTTCTTGGCGGCTGCTGCGGGCTTCTTGGCCTTTTTCGGGCTCTTCTTGGCCGCGGCCGGAGCCTTCTTGGGCTTCTTCGGAGATTTGGCCGCTTTCTTGGCTGCCGGCTTCTTAGGCTTGGCCACAGCTGCGGGCTTCTTCTTGGCCGCTTTGTCCTTCGTCTCCTGCTTCTTGTTCAGCTTGAAGGACCCGGAGGCGCCGCTGCCCTTCACCTGGAGCAGGGAGCCCTTGTTGACCAGAGCCTTGATGGCCAGCTTCAGGCGGCTGTTATTCTTCTCCACATCGTATCCTCCGGCAGACAGAAGCTTCTTCAGGGCGGCCAGAGACACCCCACTGCGCTCCTTGGAGGCGGACACGGCTTTCATGATCAGCTCGGAGGCGCTGGGACCGGAGGATTTGCTGCTTTTCTTGGCGGCACCTGATTTCTTAGGCTGCTTCTTAGATTTGGCGGCCGGTTCGGCGGGAGGAGGAGCGGCGGCCGGTGCGGTCTCTGCCATCGTTTGAGCGGGAAGTAAACACAGAAATCTTCTGAGAGAAATCACTGAGACCGAAGCAGGAGGCGCCTATTATATATACAGTCTTACTGCGCACTGATTGGTTACTGCGCTGCACCATCCTGAGCTTCCATTGGCTGAAACTGAGCACAGGCCCCGCCTTCTCCCGGCTGAGCCCAGTGAAGCTCCGCTCTCCTCTAGTGCTTCCCTGCCCGGGATAAAAGCTCTATATTATCGGCTACAGCCGGACGGGTGAGGAGCTTCCGCCATCACTTGTCCTCCGCCATCATCTCCGCGGAGCGTGTGTGGCCGTCACTGCCAGAGATGCCGGGAAAGAGCGGAGAGGATCCCGGGATCAGCGCCGCCGTCCTCCCGATCTGCTCATCACTGAGTGTCCGGGAAGATAAACCTGCTGCGGGAGCTCGTCCTCCTATTCCCGGCTCTTGTCACCACCACTAGGATCTTCACTACAATATCCATCGTGCAGGAAGCGGATTGTACGATGTGGGGCGATCTGGAGCTGCTGACAGCCCAGAAGGGTAACACAGGCAATGGCCTCCGCTGCCTGCACCTCCCGGAGCTGGAATATAAATCTATCCCCTGTGTGCAGAGTATTGGGGGGGGACACGTCCCACATTAGTGGATCACACCCGGAGGAGGATGAGTGCGATCTCCGGCACAATATTGTGTCTTGTCCTCTGTGAAGCTTTTATCTCTGAGTCCTGTAATGGAGGGAAGAGCTGTGATCGGGCGATGGCTTCACAATGCGACTCACTCCCCATCAGAAAGCAGAAAAAAATCCGTGTAATCACAGAAATATTAATTCACACAAGTGACACCAAATATTGTGCAAAAGGTGAAATACTGAGAAAGAAGCGGAGACACAAATGCAGAATCCACACACAGAGCACCGCTGTATATACTGCACAGACTCATACATACTGTACATACTGCACAATCAGCACAGCACAGATCAACAGCATTATAAGTGCCCATAATAATAGAGCAGGGTGTACAATATATACAGCTGTGTGTACAATATAGTGTACTCTATTGTTTACTTTATACAGACTTGAAGAGAAGGAAATGCATCTGTGCATCCTAATGCATGTGAGAACTTTGCAGAATTCTCCAGTAAGTGCTGGGAACAGGGGAAGGTTATGGCTGCTACAGCGAAAGAAAAGTGAAGACATGGAGAAAGCGGACAAAGTTGGTTATGGAAGTGAAATGAAAGCTTACAAGTCACCAAAGGAGAAAGAGTGAAAAAGTTTAAGGACCCAAATGCTCCCTCTGTTTTCTTCTTGTTTTGCTCCAACTTCCCTCCTGAAATCAGAGGGCAGCAGCCAGGTCTGACCATTGGGGACGAGGCAAAGAAATTAGGAGAGATGTGGAATAATAATTTATCAGGGAACAAGGCGTCTTATGAGAAGCAAAAAAAACCCTGAAGAAGTACAAGGATATGGCGCTGTATCGGTCCAAAAGCAAACTAGATAGAGCCAAAAAGGTCCCTGCTGAGCCTGAAAAGGGTGAATAAGAGGATGAAGGAGCAATCTCCATCAGTCTGTTTTCATTTGCTTCTATAGCACGTCCCATTCACTGAACGTGTAATAAATGTGGTCCTCCAGAAATAATTATTAAATTGTTTCACACGTTTCCTTAGTTTGGAGTTAAAAAATAACCTTTATTAATTAATTGAAAATAAACTCCTATAATGTCAAATAATAGAAATCACAAATATAAGAAAACGTGAAGTGCAAACTGCTGCCTAAATATGATCTACCCATCCACAATCCATATTACACGGGCTTTTTATAAAGCATTCATTCTGCCATTATTTACAGAGCAGACAATGTATATGGCGCTGATTCATCTACTATACGAGACAAGTCACTGAACAGATCATATAATGTTGATAGACAATAGATCTGAGAGGGGCACACTTATTATTATAATCATTCACTAACGTTTCCACTATAGATAGTCAATTATCTTATTAATAAATGCTCAAGTGACTATTACAACATTCCAGTCAGTGACTGAGTAGATTAATACCAGTCTCAAGAATCAGGCTATACATCCTATTTTCATTGGTCAAAAGTGAAAGCAGATAGCAGCGTTAGAGGAACTTTTTCAGTAACTAAATCAAGTTATCCTGGTATAGTATGCACCTCCAGCCAGAAGAGTAAACATTTCTACTATACTCAGGCGGTAACATCAGGCCACGTGGAGCTGGACTGTGAAGATTCCCAGCAGCTAAACTGCCAATAAGCCCTGTGCAATGTACTGAGCGGTAGATCGTTTTATCTCTAGTGCCTCTCTATCGTGTACACGCCCTACGCGTTTTATATGAATTGTTGATTGCTGCCCAGATTCATCAGGGGTATGTGGCAGCTTGTCTAGTTGCATGATGTTACATATGATGCATGTAACAAATAGTAGGCTGCATTATAGCTACAGCGGGGAGCGGCTCCTGCTTCCCCCCTTCAGTCCACCAATCAGCCTGCGATCCATGACATGATGGAGACTGCTGGCTATCAAAGCGGAGAAATGGGGAAACAGTAATCACGGCCTAACACAGCCAATAGCGTTGCTCAAAGCAGCATCAGCAACCAATAGGAATGGATTTCGGACCCAATCATAATTTATGCAGACACAGACCCTATGCAGTACAATGTAAGAATCTGCAGCAGTAAGTGACAATAATAATTACATTATTTTTATCACCAGCAGTCAGTAACATCAGCATTTATTATAAATTCATAAGAGACCGGCCTAAATCTGTATAACATAAAGCCCATTCACTTCTATAGGTGCACGGCGATATATCAGCCGCGGGGATAATAATGGGGTGTTTATTATTAGCTGTAACATTAGCATTAGATCAGATGAATTACCTGCAATACAAGCAAAGCAGGTGACAATGAGGAGCTGAACACGGGGCTAATACATAGCGGCATTATTGTATCTACACTGCAGCCGCCATCGCAGCAATCCCGATTATTCCAATGTCAGACACAGAACAGCTCAGCAAATACAATGCTCAGACTCGCAGGGATTATGCAGCAGAGCATAATAGCCATGTATAGGATTATAGTTATATTACAATTATTACATATCTTCTCTTTATAATAATACACTCACAGATGAATCTATAACTCAACATTTCATTGCACGAATGTCCTTGTTCTGGGCAGAAAGAGGAAGATGAAAGCTCCTAAACCCGAACATCTTCATTGCACGACTTGCTCTGCTGGGGATCTGGCTCTGACAAAGGCTCTTTTAAGAGCCACCCACAGTTTCTGAGGAGAAGCTACAGCTCCTGCTGAGGGGGGAAGGGCGGGAGATCGGTGCTGTGCTGCCCGGCTTCTTCCGGGTTAATAACTGCTGTTAACAAAATAGAATGTATTAACATTCCTGGGATAGAATGTATGAATAGAATGTATTAACGCCCGGGATAGTAACTGTCTCTCTGTTTCTCTCCCATTCTCTGTCTGTCTCCCCCTCTGTATATATCTCTCTGTCTCTCTCTCTATCTTTGTCTGTCTGTCTCTGTCTCTTTCTACGTCTGTCTCAATCTCTTTCCCTGTCTGTCTATCTATCTCTTTCCTTGTCTGTCTATCTATCTCTGTCTCTTTCCCTGTCTGTTCCTTTCCCTCTCTTTCCCTGTCTGTCTGTTTCCCTATGTCTGTCTCTGTCTCTTTATCTGTGTCTATCTCTTTACCTGTCTCTCTCTTTCCCTGTCAGTCTGTCTCTTTGTCTGTGTCTGTCTCTTTGTGTCTGTCTCTTACCCTGTCTATGTCTGTTTTTTACCCTGTCTGTGTCTGCCTCTTTCCCTGTCTGTGTCTGTCTCTTTCCCTGGCTGCATTATGACACGCCAACATTCCATATAAGGGTGTGGCTGCGCATTCTTCTGAAGTTCTGGCTGCACTGTGGCTCCAAGCTCCATTCGCTTTAATGGAGGCAGGTTTTTTTGCGAAAAAAATGTAAAGCGCGGGGTTAAAACTTCCCCTCGAAACATAGCCTATGACGCTCTCGAGGTCCAGAAGTGTAAGTGTGCAAAATTTTGTGGCTGTAGCTGCGACGGTGCGTATGCCAATCCCGGACATACACACATACATACACATACACATACATACACACATACATACATACATACACACATTCATTAGATAAATTGAATTGTTGGTAAAAGACATTTATTAGTCTCTTGGGTCACTCAATGCCCAGAACATAAAAAACTGAGGAATTAAAAAATAAAAAACATTATACTCTGTACTACCCGGCTTCGCCCGGGTTAATAACTGCTGTTAACAAAATAGAATGTATTAACAAAAATGTATTCTGCACACAAAAACCACAAAGCATATAGATATAAATGTAATTATTAAATTGTTGCCTATATTAACCAATCAGAGCTCAGATTAATTAACTGTAGCAAAATAGAAGCTAAGCTATGATTGGTTGCTATTGGCAGCCTGATAAATCTCCAGGCAACAGAAAGCCCTCCCCCTGACAGTATATATTAGCTCACACATACACATATAGACAGGTCATGTGACTGACAGCTGCCGTATTTCCTATGTGGTACATTTGTTGTTCTTGTAGTTTGGCTGCTTATTAATCAGATTTTTATTTGTGAAGGATAATCCCAGACTTGTGTGTGTTTTAGAGGGATTATGTGGCGAGGTTGGTGTATGTGTGGTGAGATGTATGCTGAGGGTGGTATATGTGTTCAAGCACGTGGTAGTGTGTGGCGCATTTTGTGTGTGTGTTCATATCCCCGAGTGTGGTGAGTATCCCATGTCGGGGTCCCACCTTAGCAACTGTACAGTATATACTCTTTGGCGCCATCGCTCTCATTCTTTAAGTCCCCCTTGTTCACATCTGGCAGCTGTCAATTTGCCCCCAACACTTTTCGTTTCACTTTTCCCCCATTACATAGACAGGGGCAAAATTGATTGGTAAATTGGAACGCGCTGGGTTAAAATTTCGCCTCACAACATAGCACCCGGTGCTGTCTGGGATAGTAACTGTCTCTCTGTTTCTCTCCCATTCTCTCTTTGTCTCCCCCTCTGTATATATCTCTATGTCTCTATCTCTATCTCTTTGTCTGTCTCTTTCCCTGTCTGTCTCTGTCTCTTTCTCCGTCTGTCTCAATCTCTTTCCCTGTCTGTCTATCTATCTCTTTTCCTGTCTGTCTATCTATCTCTGTCACTTTCCCTGTCAGTCTCTTTCCCTGTCGGTATCTTTCCCTCTCTTTCCCTGTCTGTCTCTTTACCTGTCAGCCTGTTTCTTTGTCAGTACAAGGATAAGGCTGCACATCAAACTTAGATAATGGTATAATGCCTCAAGCATATGGAAAAATATTGGAAAATACAATGAAAAATGCTACTTGCTAACTTGAACATGTGAATAATGAATTGCATACCTGCCATGAATATTAGGAAAAAGGAGATATTTACCTTGACGAGGTTTTGGGGCTCAGTTACATTGATGAATGTGATTGATAAATATCTCCTTTTTCCTAATATTCATGGCAGGTATGCAATTCATTATTCACATGTTCAAGTTAGCAAGTAGCATTTTTCATTGTATTTTCCAATATTTTTCCATATGCTTGAGGCATTATACCATTATCTAAGTTTGATGTGCAGCCTTATCCTTGTATAGTATGTATTTTTTTGGCTTGCACTCAGAATATATATTAGTGCTCTCTTCAGTTATCCTATTCAGTTATATGTAGTTTTTTTCTGACTGTGAACACAGCTCCGCCCCTTTCGGCCATGTTTTTTCCATCTCCTATATAAGACAGTCCTTGGTTACCCCTCTCCACCCACAGCAGTTTTTAATTGCAATGAGATGACACACAGTTAGGGTCACAGAGCTAGGGACCCCAATATAGAGATATACCTTGACGAGGTTTTGGGGCTCAGTTACATTGATCAATGCGATTCCTTAATATCTCCTTTTTCCTAATATTCATGGCAGGTATGCCATTCATTATTCACATGTTCAAGTTAGCAAGTAGCATTTTTCATTGTATTTTCCAATATTTTTCCATATGCTTGAGGCATTATACCATTATCTAAGTTTGATGTGCAGCCTTATCCTCTGTATAGTATGTATTTTTTTGGCTTGCACTCAGAATATATATATTAGTGCTCACTTCAGTTATCCTATTCAGTTATATGTTTCTTTGTCTGTGTCTGTCTCTTTGTATCTGTCTCTTACCCTGTCTATGTCTGTTTCTTTCCCTGTCTGTGTCTGTCTCTTTCCCTGGCTGCATTGTGACACACCAACATTCCATAAAAGGGAGTGGCTGCGCATTCTTCTGAAGTTCTGGCTGCACTGTGGCTCCCAGCTTCATTCGCTTTAATGGAGGCAGGTTTTTTGGCGAATAACTGTAAAGCGTGGGGTTAAATTTCCCCTCAAAACATAGCCTATGACGCTCTCGGGGTCCAGAAGTGTAAGTGTGCAAAATTTTGTGGCTGTAGCTGCGACGGTGCATATGCCAATCCCGGACATACACACACACACACACACACACACACACACACACACACATTCAGCTTTATATATTAGATATATATACACCGTGTTTTTCATTTTATAAGGCACACCAGATTATAAGACGCACCCCAAATTAAGAACTTAAAAAGGTAAAAAAAAAAATTGTTGTCCTTCATATAATCCGGTGTTGTCTTACCGGAAGGGGGCAGCATTGGTGGTGAAGCGGGGTCACAGGAGGCAGAGGTTGTGCTGGCAGCCGCAGCGGGTTAGTAGTGTAAGCCACAGCGGGTCCATACAGAGAGGAAGCCAGCACCGACAGGCACCCGGCTGCCTGCATGCAGCCACAGGCACCCGGCCGCCAGAACGCATCTGGTCGCCACACAAACAGCACCCCGGTAAGCTGTTTTAGAATTTTAAGATGCATCCCTCATTTTCCTCCTAAAGAGGAAAAATGCGTCCAAAATCCGAAATATATATATATATATATATATATATATATATGCATCTCACATGGATACGCAAGATGCACAGTGTCTGAATTATGGCCTATAAATGGTGCACAACACTAGGTCAGGCGGGTTAGTTAGCACTATATTATAATTATAAGTGCATCACACATGACATACTTGCCAATTTACCACCTGAATTCAGAAGGTCCACACACGTCCTGCAAAAATGTATAAAATGTGCCATACCTCAAATAGTGAGATATTAGTTGATATTTTGGCCTAAAATATGGAAGCTCGCAATCCACGTCAAGGATTCTCACATTCGTGTGAGATGCACATATATATAGTGCTGATTATCCTCCTGACCTAGGTTTCTGATGTTATTTATAGCTCCTTTTGGTGAGTTTTCTGTTACAGCTCTCCACAGGCAGAGCTAGGCCCCATGGCGGATGTTGGGAGTAGTAGTCTATTAGTGAAGCGCAGGGCTGAAGGTGGATGAAGAAAGGGAACGACACAGGGATTGCAATCAAAATTCTTTACTCACTGTTGAATATCCCATAGCAGCACACATAGTTCAGTGACCCAGTTGTCCATCAAACAATAAAACTGGGTTAACAGGAACACATGTCTAATATGGGTAGGGATACTCCGGACCGGTTGGCATTCCAGAGCTTGTTTCCAAAGTCTGAATATATTTATCAAGAGCCGTAATGGTACGGGCTGGGGTAAGTTCCTGGTGGGGGACTGGCGCCGGTTTCTGTTCCAGGACAGCCGCCTCCGGACGACACAGCCCCACATCCAGGGCGTACCAGCCCCGCTCACCCTTGTGCCAGGTGAAAGACACAGAGTCTTTTGGGTAGAGGTCGTGACCCGGTTGTCCCCTTTCTTAGGTGGGCCTCAACATCCCACCGAGTAATGAAGACCTCCTTGGAAACCCCTGGCTCAGAGATGAAGCCCCACCCTTTTTCGAGGTCGAATCGGATGACCATTTACTTCCTCAGCAGTCCCTGGGCAGACGAACATGCTCTCCGGAGCTGCTGTTTCGTGGCAATGTTGCGGGCCTCTATCACCTCCTAGCGGACCTGACACTGCTCCTCCTCGGCTGCCAGCTGGGTGATCATCGCCTGGCACACCTCGTAGTTGCTGTCAGAGGCTGTACTGCTGACATTTTCCGCACGCCAGGGTACGGTGGTGGGCGACAAGGATGGTCAGCAGTCCTCCCAAGCGGATGGCGGATCTTGGCTATAGGCTAAGGTCTGAGGCTCGACCAGCGGTCCCACTGGGATTTAGAATGTGGTCAAGGGTTGCTCATAGTCACTGATCTGAGCCGTGGCAACAGGCAGCCCGGTGTCGTCAGCTGCCAGGTCAAGGTCGGGAGCAGGGGAACGGGCAGGAGTTTCCCCAAAGGTGTCACCATCCACTGGGGAAACGGGATCTGTCGTTGCCTCAGTACCAGTGTCTGTCTCCTCCGGGATTGTCATCGCTTTTAGCTGGTAGGTACGCAATTTTTCCACCGCTCCCATCATGGATGCCTGCCAGCGATGGATGGTGTCCAACTACAGTTTCTCCAGCCTCCGGCTCAGTCGGTCCACCTCTACCTGCAGGTAATCGGTGTCCATCACCATCGGGTGCTCCGGTTCACCTCAAGGACAGCCAGGGGACAACATTTTCTTCCCCTTGTGCTCCAGGTAGTTCCGGTTGCTGCTGCCTCTCCGCTGATCTCCTGCTGACTGCCCAGTTTTCCCATACTCTTCCGGTCTTTCAGGAGTCGGGATTTCTGGGCTTTGTCCTAAGTTTCGTTTATCCTCTTCTGCTGCAGGGGGCGGGTATACGGCATTTCCCGCCACAATGCCAGCCAGCCCACGAAGGGCAGATACACCCATGCCACTTGATTACAAATGGCGGCTGTTGTTCTTCAATGGCCGCCAATGTGTTTTCTTTTAACAAACGATCTGTAGGCGCACATCACCCGCATCCTGGTAATCCTGTTCTTAATGCCAAGTGGACGTGCCCATGGGGTCTTGGGGGTTACTCATCACCGGGCAAGTTTAGGGAGAGGGATGTCACAGTGGCCTGGCCCGGCTTTGTGACCTCGGCGTTGTCAATAAAGATGGGGATGATGAGAGTAGTTAATTGTGACACCGCCTGTGGTATGCGTCCAGTTATTAGCCGCTGCTCCGGGAGGTATAACTTCTGGGGGAAATGGTGACTCAGCTTGGTTGTTACAGCTCTCCACAGGTAGAGCGAGGCCCCAGGGCGGATGTTGAGAGTAGCAGTAGTCTTAGTGAAGCGCAGGGCTGAAGGTGGATGAAGAAAGGGAGCGACACAGGGATTGCTATTAACGTTCTTTACTCACTGTTGAATATCCCATAGCAGCATAATATGTCAGTGGCCACCTTTGGAGTACCAGGCTCCGTGGTGATGGGCTCCAGTCAATCCCGTGTAGTTTGGAGGTCTAGACCGTTGCACCTTTCTGTATGTCCTTCTGTTACGAGGGGGACCCGGGGAAGCGTGCCAAGATGGGGAATGGACAGCTTCCGCCGGTCAAGGTCCACTGTGCGGTGTAAGGGACCGCTGCTATGGTGGGTGAAGAGTGAGCGGGTTGCTGCTAGCGATCGTCTGGAATGTCACAGACGATCTATGTACACCGGTCTGCCCTAACCCGTGAGGGTTGTATGGCAGGGATCACACGGCTCGGTGTACCTGTTGCACGGGGAAGCACAGAGGTGCCCACGCACGTGTGCCAGTGGAAGTCACGAGAATATGGCACGAGGGTAGCACAGAGGTGCCCACGCACGTGTGCTTTCAATAACCAGGTGAGTCCGGTGGAGACTCGAGGAGCTCACCTGGAACAGGAACACGGCCTGTCAAAGGAGCTACTGCCGGAGCAGCAAGGCAGGGACACGGCCTGCAAACCAGGTGCTGCCTAAGCAGCAAGGGCCAAGCCCACAGAAGACGATAATGCCTGAGCAGTGGCGTGGCAGCACGCTGCCAGACATCCAAACATAGAAGGACGGTCGCGCGCCGCCATGATGGCAGGAGGAGCTTTTAAGGAGGTGTAGCTCCAGCCAAGGGCGGGCGCGAGGCGGAGATGACGGACTTGACCCAATCAGGATCCACGACATCCCAGCCTGGCCAGTCAGGATTCACCACGTCACCGGCCTTGTCATCAAGCCGTGTGACGTCAGTGGGCGAATCAGGATCCACCAAGCATAGCACATGCTCACCCTCCTGCCTCTGGGAAATAGAGGCGGGATCCTCGGTCTCATAATGTGTAGAGATAACGGGAGTCTCACTGCTTCCCTGAACAGCAAACCTCTGCACATTGCGCAACCTCACAGACCTTCGAGGCTGCTGAGCAGGAGGAGCTGCGGCAGGCAAGGAATGGGAGACCGCCTCATCTCTTGCAACAGGAGTACCACTAGGTGTCACTCTCGTGCTGCCTCTCTGAGGAGGTTTCTCCTGCACTCTGCGCAGTCTGGCAGACCTTCGGCGCTGTTGAGCAGGAGCGCTCGTGGCAGGCAAGAAGACTGTCTCATTCCTTGCCACAGGAGAGCCACGAGGTGTAACATCCTTCCCTGGTCGTCTTCCTGCACTGACTCTCTCCCGCCTGTCCTGCGCCAACGTGCACAGTGCCCTGAGCCAATTGCTCCAAGTTTCTTGTCCCTGACCCTATATGGACACCTTCCAGCGGATTTGTGTGCGGATTTGGCTCTGGTACTTGAAGTATCCTCGGCCTCTGGTTTACTAACAGAGCACGTAGTTATTCTCTCCAAACCTAGAGTCCAGTCCCTGTTCTTGCGGCCAGGTCCCTCCACTCAATTGGCTATTGGCTAAGTCTCTCCAGTGAAGAGATCTCTCTGCTCTCATCATGCCTGATCCCGCCAAGTCCGCCCCAGCGCCCAAGAAGGGCTCCAAGAAAGCCGTGACCAAGACTCCAAAGAAGGACGGCAAGAAGCGGAGGAAGAGCCGGAAGGAGAGCTATGCCATCTACGTGTACAAGGTGCTGAAGCAGGTGCACCCCGACACCGGCATCTCCTCCAAGGCCATGGGCATCATGAACTGCTTCGTCGGTGACATCTTCGAGCGCATCGCAGGGGAAGCCTCCCGCCTGGCGCACTACAACAAGCGCCACACCATCACCTCCCGGGAGATCCAGACCGCCGTGCGCCTGCTGCTGCCCGGAGAGCTGGCCAAGCACGCCGTGTCCGAGGGCACCAAGGCCGTCACCAAGTACACCAGCGCCAAGTGATCACCACCGCTGCTCCGCACCACAAAGGCTCTTCTAAGAGCCACCACCCATTCATCACAGGAGCTGGCGCCACTTATCTTTACATATCTGTAGTGTAGAACATGGGAGTGCGGGGATGTGGCTGCTCCGTGCAGTGGAGATAATCTCGTTCACTGGTTTATCTGGGGCTGATTTGCAATCACTGATCTGATGTCGGCTTCTATAACATCGTTTGGAAATATAAAGCGCTATATGGAGGTACACAGCTCTGTATTAGGATTATAGGACACGGGAGATACAGCCCTACACGGAGGCAGCACACATGGTGCAAAGTGGGTGTATGCTTTATATACTGCCTGTGGTGATTTGTAGCACAATGTATACAGGGTGTACAGCACTAGATGGCGGTAATCAGGACTGAGGAGACAAAGGCCAGCTCCCCAGTAATGCTGAGTGCAGTCATGTGCGGAGCACGGATAGTTACTGCCGGCACTAAATGCAAGCAATTGTCAGACGTCAGTGTGAATAGTCACTAACAGCTCCAGTGATTTCATGTGTAGATCATCTCAAAGAAGAGTATATAGCGGTATACAGCGCACATCACTAGCTAAGGGTATATATTTAGCAGTATTTAAGTGTATACAGGGAATATACAGCACGATATGATCGGATGCATCATTCTGTGGAGACTATACAGCGCGATATGGGAATATACAGCTGTAATGGAGTCAGAGGTCATTATAAATAGTCACTAACTGAGCTCCAGGGATCTCATTCATTTACATTGCCTCACACAGTATATGGCGGTTTACAGGACTGTATTGTGGGTTTTCAGCGACATATGGAGGTATACAGTTATAGGGGGTTTACTGTACTATATTGGGTATACAGCACTGTATGGGAAAGCACAATATAGGAAGCATAGTGCAATAAGTGGATGACGATTATACAGCACAATATGGCGGTATGCAACAGGATTTGGAGGTATACAGCATTATATGAGGACTATACAACACTATATGGCGTATAGATCGATATGTTCTATATATAGCACTT
Organism: Anomaloglossus baeobatrachus; assembly: GCF_048569485.1. NCBI lineage: Eukaryota > Metazoa > Chordata > Amphibia > Anura > Aromobatidae > Anomaloglossus > Anomaloglossus baeobatrachus. The sequence goes on along the minus strand of NC_134356.1, from coordinate 18,377,606 downwards.
TATCCAGGTGTACAGCATCATATGGGCGTGAACACCACTAATATGGAGCTCTTCAGAATGATATTGCAATATACAGCAGTATATGAGAATTTCTGGAATGAAAGTTGAGTCTATATTTAACATAATCGCGGTAGAAGCGGGAAAATAACCGGACAATGAGCGGGAAATTCAAAATCCCTAACAGTTCTGCGCTCAGCCAATCCGCATAGGAGAGGAGGAGCTGACGATGCAAATGTTCCGTCATCTCTCCTGTTCTCTTTCTGGTCCTCCCTCGCTCTATATAAAGGAGGGCTGCGCGCTCGTCAGTCATAGTTTTCTACTAACTACGTGGAAGATGTCTGGACGCGGCAAAGGAGGGAAAGGTCTGGGGAAGGGCGGCGCCAAGCGGCACAGGAAGGTTCTCCGGGACAACATCCAGGGCATCACCAAGCCCGCCATCCGCCGTCTCGCCCGCAGAGGAGGCGTCAAGCGCATCTCCGGCCTCATCTATGAGGAGACTCGCGGCGTCCTGAAAGTCTTCCTGGAGAACGTGATCCGTGACGCCGTCACCTACACCGAGCACGCCAAGAGGAAGACCGTCACCGCCATGGACGTGGTGTACGCGCTCAAGCGCCAGGGCCGCACTCTCTACGGCTTCGGGGGTTAATACTTCTGCTGAAACAAAACAAAGGCTCTTCTCAGAGCCGCCCACATCTTCTGAGAAGCTACAGCTCCTGCTGCGGGGGGAGGGGCGGGAGATCGGCGCTGTATGGTGTCTGGGAACATCGCAGGCTCGGAAAGGTTAACAGCGTCTGTGGGAGGAGCCAGAACTCCAGTGAGCGCTGATTTGCTGAACACCGTGAATATGAAATTCCCGCAGAACGGTTGAGTTTCCGCTCTTTGTTCTGTGCACCCCGCGGTGCATGGCGGGAGATCTCGTGTGACTGGAGCGATTATCTAAAGTATATAGACTAAATTCCGCACTATATGGCGCTATACTGCATTGTTTGATTATAGTGTATTTGAAGGTTTATTGCAGTGTATGTAGAATCCAGCATACGAGTATTACACAGCGCTATATGGAGGGTGTACGAGACTATTGGGGTGGAAAACAATATGGTGCATATACAGCTCTATATGGCAGTATTGGGAGAATAAGGCTGAAGGGTGTGCAGCGCTCTATGGGGGCATACTACAATATGGGACTTTATAGCAGTATATGGGAGTATAAAGCGCGAGAACTGAAGCAGTATATTAGGGTTACACGTAGCTATAGAGAGTATACAGCACTGTAGCTATATAGCAGTGTATAGAACATAAGAGAGTTTTCAGCACTATATGGAGGGTATACAGCGCAGAAGACTAGTGTTAAAGAGCACTAGAGTATTCAGCACTATCTGGAGAGATACCGCCCTATATGGGGAGTAAACTGCAGTAACTATATAGAGGGTATATAGTCCTATATAGGAAGTATACAGCACTGTAGATATATAGCAGTGTATAGAACATAAGAGAGTTTACAGCACTATATGGAGGGTATACAGCGCAGAAGATTAGGGTTAAAGAGCACTAGAGTATTCAGCACTATCTGGAGAGATACCGCCCTATATGGGGAGTAAACTGTAGTAACTATATGAAGAGTATATAGTACTACCGTATATAGGGACTATACTGCATTATGTGGCGGTATCCAGCATTTTACAAGTTTCACATAGTGACATTAGTGAAAGTTATCAGATTTGCTTATTTGCAATAAGTGATGTATGTTCGGGTTTTGCCAGACTTTAACCCCTTCACCTTCCTGACCGGGCCATTTTTTGGAATTCTGACAAGCGTCACTTTCACAGGTTATAACTCTGGAGCTTCAGCGGATCCCGGCGATTCTGAGATTTGTTTTTTGGTGACCTGTTGTCACATAAAATAGTTAATAAATAACCTTCCCCGCATGTTACTTTACATCAGCACAATTTTTGAAACCTCTTTTTTTTTTTTTTTTGTTGGAAGGGTTCAGAGTTCATCAGCAATTTCTAATTTTTCCAGCAAAATTTACAAACCCATTATTTTAGTGACCACATCACATTTTAAGTTTGAGAGGCCTAGATGATAGAAAATACTGAAAGGTGACACCATTCTAAAAACTGCCCCCCTCACACTGCTCATAACATGTGTGAAACCACAAGCTGTATGTGTCCATTTGTTGCTGTTAGTGATGGGGGATCGCGCTGGTGGATTTTTGTTGTTTTGCTGCATAGACTCCATATAGCGCTAAATAGAACTTTATATCAGACGTCCTGACCCCGCCGGTCACACAGAACTTGGAGTGGGCAGAGGCTCTCAGCCAATCAGCATGGAGTATGGCTCTCGCATCAGATTAGATCCCCAAACAGACGCTAAGGCTATATGCGCACGCTGCAGTTTTAACTGTGCCCAAACTGCAACCAAAACTGCACCTTGTCACAGAGAGCCTGGAAATGTAAACAAACCCAAAGCCTTATAATGATGGTGCATTTTTGCCGCGTTTTTGTTAATGCGTTTTGTAGAGGAGACAAAATATGATAGGATCTAAATGATAGAAAAAAAAAAATAACAGAATAGCTTGATAGAGGGATAGCTAGCTTGGCTAGCTATTTTTTTTTTTATAAAATGTGGTTTCCCCCCATTGTAGGCTGCAACTCTCAGCTTTCTGCTTTATCTTATACAAAATACATACAGCTGCACACTAAAATGGCATCAATGTATAAAGGAACTCTGGTACTGCAATTTTAGTTAGGTACCTGGAATATTGAGATTTACCTTGCCGCTGGTGTCTGGGCTTGCATGCATTGGCCAATTCATAAACTAAAAATCTCATTTTTTCATGTAGCAGTAATGCAGTACCAGAGTTCCTTTATACATTGATGCCATTTTAGTGTGCAGCTGTATGTATTTTGTATTTGCTATGTTTTTTCAGCTGGCTCCTATACACATTTGTAGGATGTGAGGGGCAGGTTTATTTTATTTTTTTTTTTTTAAATATTCTGCTGTACCTTGACTGATTATGAAAAATAGATGGGATCCCACGTCTTTTTAAAAAAGTTTTTTTTTTTTTTAATGTTGTGCGGTCCTCCCCCGTTTTTCTATAACCAGCCGACAACTTGGGGAAGATATTATTCGGGTGGGTAGGGCCATAGTTATTTGGCCCTTTCCAGTCTTACAATAGCAGCCCACAGCCGCAACAGAAGTAGCGTGTCCATAAGATGCACAAATTCTGGCACTGGACCTGGCTCTTCCCATTGCCTTGATGTGGTGGCGATTAGGGTAATAAGGAGTTAATAGCAGCCCACAGCAGCCACTAAGACCTAGCTTTGTGATGGAAGGCCTGTATTAAACTCTCCCTTCACTAACCTATGAATGAAAGTAACTAAACACAAACAATCTAAAAATCTTTTATTTGAAATAAATGACAAAAAAGCACCCTCTTCCACCTCTTTATTAACCCTAAAGCACCCCTACAGGTCCAACGTAACCCACACGAGGCCCCACAACGCTTTCAGCACTGCTACATCAGATGCTTACAGCGAGTGCCATAAAACAAGACTGCCCGCTGTGAGCTCCACGCAGCAACTAAAGGGAGCCGCACAATAAGCAGTGACATCACTCTGGTGTCCTCCACCTGTGATCGGAAATCTGGCTTCGACTGAAGTGAGCCGCAGGTGGAGGACTCCGTTATCGCTGATCGCGCAGGTCACTTCAGTCACAGCCTGAAGCTGACAGCAGGAAGTCGTGAGCAATTGTCAAATATAGCAATGCTGGACATAGAGAGAGGGAGACATGCAGGTGCAACGCATGCGAAACACAACTAATATGGTACAATGCGTTTTTCATCCCCCCATTGATTTCAATGGGTGACAGAACGTGACAAAAAAGCAAGAAGAATGAACTTGCTGCTTCTTTATTGTCAGATGGTTTTGATAAATAAACTGCCATGTGCGCACAGCAAATCTGAATTCTCATAGACTTTGCTGGCAAGTCAAAAGTCAGATCTTCATGACAACAAAACTGCACCAAAACATGCGACAAAAACTGCGTCATGTGCATATAGCCTTACCCTTTAGGTGCTTCACATAAACTAAAGCAATGTGGAAGGAGAAAATGAAAAACTTTTCCCAACAAAATGTTATTTTAGACCCAAAGGAAAACAAGAGAAAATGCACCATACAGTTCATTGTGCAATTTCTCTTGAATACACCAATATGCCACAAGTGGTGGAAATCTACTGTTTGGGACACACGTTGAATAAAACACTCAAAGAACCAATAGTGCAATCGCACTTTTTTTGCCATTTTTCTGCACTTGGAATTTTTCTCCCGTTTTCCAGTACACTATATGGTAAAACTAACGGTTTAATTTAAAAGTACGGCTTGTTCCTCAAAAACAAGTCCTCAAATGGCAAGATCGATGGAAAAATAAAAAATGTACAACTCTGGCAAATGGGGGAAAAAAACAACAAAAAGAAAATCGCCCGAGGGTGAAAGGGAGCAGCCGGTTTTAGGGCGCTCTTCACTGCTCCAGGGTCAGAACACAAAATGGTGGTGTAACGCCCCAGGAGTGATAATCCTTTTCGGGGCGCCACAGGTCTTCTCAAATGGGGTAACAGGTAAGGTCAATTGTTTTAAATATGTCGTGATGCAACTCACGGCTTATGGTTAGGGATATGGATGACCACCGCTGCAGATTTTATGAGCGTCTGGGGCTGATGGGGTCTGAAGTCAGATGGTGTGGCCTCCCGTGAGTGAGGCAGGCCCCAGGGGCTCAGGTGAGCAGAGTAGCGGTCCGGAATAATTCAGGCAGAGTTCAATAGTCTTTAACTGATTTTACTCACTCTTTGATGTTTTTGGTGAGCGGACCCGGGCGATGCTGCGATTAACTAGGTAGGACCAGGTATCCTTCAGGCCAGTCTGAGGGTAACAATTAGCTCACCTTCCTAGCACTTCTTTGTTCGGATACCCCCTGTCTTGAAGTACCGTCGAGGTCTATCCAGGGATTCACAACTGCCTTCTCTCCCCTGAGTTGGCCCGTTTGCCGGCAGCATGGACCAAGTGAGATAGCTTCAGGCGTAGTCCCCTTTTGGGTCCCTGCGTTGCTGCTGAGGCTCGGACTATGAAGGTTTGTGAGGTACTTGTAGTTCCCCTCACCGGCAGGTTTAGCAGGTAGTTAAACTAGAGCCTGCTCTAGGGACCTGTAGCCCGTGCGTGCCTAGTCACCGGCAGTCCCCGTACTCAACTGACTCTCTCTCTGTCTTTCTGACTGACTCAGTAACCGTTCTCCCCCGCCAACTGTCACTCCACGTGCAGGGTCTGACTAGTGGCCGTGCACGTCACCCTGGCAACCTCCGCTCACCACTACCAGACTGGCTCTCCTCCTCCTTTACTGACAGCCTCTGCACTTTAGCTTCCAGCCCCTCCGCTTCACCTCTTGATGAGATTTGAAAGCTAGCCCCCTCTGGAGACTTCCCAAGGGTCCCCTCTAAAGCTGTGGGAGACCTGGTTGCTATATGGTGTGTCTGTGCGTACACACCTCATTCTGGTCTTTAGGATTACCTGGAAGTACTTTCCCAGCATAAGTGCAGTACTCAGTGGTGCCTGACCAGGTCAGGGGCGTCACAGTGGCACAACCCTGATCAGACCTTTATACAGGCCAAGTGTCACTTGGTGCGCCGGCCAATCACAGACATGCCAATACTTGCTAAGGTATGTTACATAGTCCAATAATCATTTTGCTGTAGTATGTTGAATATTCTCCATACAGTGCTGATTACCTCCATATAATGCTACACATCACCATATATACTTACATTGATAAAACCAAATGGGCAAATCAATAGTAATATATATCATAGGGGACTTAAACATTTGCTGAATAAAGATGAAGATTTTAATTATGGAACTCGCCACTTCATCCTTTTTCATCATAGGGGACTTAGTTTGCACTGTTTTGATAAAGAACGTAAAAGTCATTCCACCATAAAAGATGCATCCAATGAGGATGGTTCTTAACTATGGAAGAGCGAACCTGAACCTTAAAGTTTGGGGTTTGCACTGGGCGCTGAGTGTTTGAGTCTCGCACCTGTACACCGGCTTTTACCTGTATGTCTGGTTCCCGTTTTGGTTTATCATCTGAATAAAGAGAATGCAGATCAGCCAATCAGCAAGCATTTCCTCTGTGGCGTTTCCGGCCACATCACAGCCATGTCAAGTATTGAGAAGTCTGTGTTTGGTGGCGCACCATTTAAGAAAAAAAACAAACAAATGACTTAGACTATTGCCCTATTTATGAAAGCCGAGATAAAGCAGCTGCTGCAGGCTGCAACCCCCCTCCCCCCCTCCAGTCTGCTTTACAGTGGCTGATTATCAAAAATAGAGGGGATCCCATGCAGTTTTTATTTTTATTAAATAATGTAAAAAAAAATATACAAATATAAAAAGACTGACAGCGCATCCACTAGGTGTGAACAGGTGCACACTGAATATTCAACGTTACAAAAATCTGTACAGCAGCATCTGAAAAGCTGAACTATGTAAACATATAATACAAATGTTTTAGCACAGCATTACTGCTATTGGAAAAAAAAATGAGAGAAAAGAGTTGTGCGCCTGGTCTTTGTCTTTCAGGGTTACAGTAATTGGCAAATTTTGAAACCAAGTATCTCATTATTTCCAGTAGCAGTACTGCAGGGCAAAATTCCTCTATTTCAGGGTTACATATTTTAGCTCTTCACATGCTGCTGTACAAATTTTTGTAATGTAAAAAAAATGGCTTGGGGTCGCCCCATTGTTAATAGGTTAACCAGCCAAGGTAAAGCAGGTAGCTGGTATTACTAGGGAGGGAAGAACCATGGCTATTGGCCCATCCCAGCCTGATAATATCAGCCTTCAGCCGCCCCAGAATTGGTGTATCACGTTAGATGCAGCAGCTCATTCCGCTTGCCCTGATGCGGTGGCAATATATGGGGTTAATATCAGCTGTGATTTGACAAAAAAACAGCTGCCATCAAGCCCTAGGATAGTAATGAGGAGGCGCATATGAGACTCCCTATAATCAACCCTATATGTCAAAAGAAAAACACAAACACGAGAGAAATCCTTTATTTAAAATACAATATACGCACACCCCAATTCCACCCCGCAGGTCTGTGAGAAGTGGTGACGTCACTGAAGTTCACAGCCCGAATATCACCACATCCGCTCCTCTCTACAGCAGCAGCCTCACATTGTATAATTACACAGCAAGGCCACACAAAGGTCTGTTTACCGCCATATACTCCTGAGTGCTCCCTATATACATCCATATAGGGCCATAAACTCCGGAGTGCTCCCCATATACATCCATACAGGGCCATATACTCTGGAGTGCTCCCCATATACATCCATACAGGGCCATATACTCCGGAGTGCTCCCCATATACATCCATACAGGGCCATAAACTCCTGAGTGCTCCCCATATACAGTCATACAGGGCCATATACTCCTGAGTGCTCCCCATATACATCCATACAGGGCCATATACTGCTCAGAGCTCCCCATAGACAGCCATACAGGGCCATATACTGCTGAGTGCTCCCGATTTACAGCCATACAGGGCCATATACTGCTGAGTGCTCCCCATATACATCCATACAGGACCATATACTGCTCAGAGCTCCCCATAGACAGCCATACAGCGCCATATACTGCTGAGTGCTCCCGATATACAGCCATACAGGGCCATATACTGCTGAGTGCTCCCCATATACATCCATTCAGGGCCATATACTGCTGAGTGCTCCCCATATACATCCATACAGGGCCATATACTGCTGAGTGCTCCCCATATACATCCATACAGGGCCATATACTGCTAATCACCTTCCATGTTGTCTACATCCCATGTTGTACTATTTACACCATGACGCTTTATCACAGTAATATTCAGTGTTTCTCCAAACAGTCCAGTTTTAGTATAATATGAAGAGTCCATACAGCGCTGTATACAGCAATATAGTGCGGACATATCAATCACTCCCGGCCTGAGAAGATCACCCGAATCACCGCGTGTTACCGACAACAAAGAGCGGAAACTCTCAGCCATAGGGCGGAATTACAAATTTAACACTCAGCCAATCAGCAGTCAGTAAGGTTCCGACTCCGCCCACAAACGTTACTGCCCGCGATGTTCCCAGCCGCCTCTGGAGCAGCACAGACTGCAGTGATCGTTATTTTCTAGTAATCCTCTATATAGTACTGTAATCTCTATATGCTGCATATACCGCCATAAATCAATGGTTTTGTATACGGACACTGCCATATAACCCCATACTTCTGTATAGTGCAGCATATTCCTAATCTAGTTCTGTATACCGCAATCTTGTGCTACACATCTATATAAAAAGTGCTTTATATTATATTATAGTTTAACTCTATATACCGCCCTATTGTGCTGTGTACCCCATACAGTTCAGTATAAAGCTCAGATTAGACAATGTGGTGGCTCTTAGAAGAGCCTTTGTGGTGTGGAGCAGCGGTGGTGATCACTTGGCGCTGGTGTACTTGGTGACGGCCTTGGTGCCCTCGGACACGGCGTGCTTGGCCAGCTCTCCGGGCAGCAGCAGGCGCACGGCGGTCTGGATCTCCCGGGAGGTGATGGTGTGGCGCTTGTTGTAGTGCGCCAGGCGGGAGGCTTCCCCTGCGATGCGCTCGAAGATGTCACCGACGAAGCAGTTCATGATGCCCATGGCCTTGGAGGAGATGCCGGGGTGCACCTCATTGTGCACCCTTCAGTGCATTCTTCACTATATAGGGTGCGCAGCGCTATATGGCGGGATAATGCACTATATAGAATGCACAGCACTATAGGGAGGGACTCTTCCCTATATAGGGTTAATTGCACTATATGTGAATATACAGTACTTGCCTAAAGGTCTATAGTATTATATGTGGATATACTGCACTATATGTGAGTATACAGCACTATATGGCGCCATATAGCACTGTTTTATTCCCTCTTTGCCAACCTATTTATAACAGAAAATTATACAACATGCAACACTATATGGCGTATGCATCACTATATGGCGTATGCATCACTATATGGCGCATGCAGCACTATATGGCGTATGCATCACTATAAGGCGTATGCATCACTATATGGCGTATGCATCACTATATGGCGCATGCAGCACTATATGGCGTATGCAGCACTATATGGCGCATGCAGCACTATATGGCGAGCATACAGCGTTATCTGAGGTTATAAGTGATTAAAACAGACATCGTTCTATTTAGCTGAGAAAGTCATGCAAGCAATAAAGCCATAATAAGCTCCGCCCCCTGCAGCTCATTGGTGTTTCCACAAGTCTGATTTCCATTGCCCGCTTCAGATCTGTGCAATGACAGGAGAGGAGGGCGGAGCATCAGCCTATATATGTCGGTAGTAGCTGTTCTCTTCATTAGTTAATTTCTTTATTCGTAGCTGGAGCAATCATGTCTGGACCCGGCAAACAAGAACGGAGGGCCCGAGCTAAAGCCAAGACCCGCTCAAATGCAAATGAGCACTGCTGTCACATCGCTGTTCTATTGGATGACAAAGGCATGTGACCAGTGTAAACGTCATGATCACCGCCCCTGCAGCTCATTGGTGGATCCACAAGTCTCATTTACATGAATGACTTGACATTCAGTCAATGACAGGAGAGGAGGGCGGAGCAACAGCTTATAAAAAAACTCCGGAGCCGGCACAAGCCTCACATTACAGTTCTTTATCTGCTGATATTTGAAAAACCTGCCACACAGCGATGTCTGGACGCGGCAAACAAGGAGGAAAGACCCGAGCTAAGGCCAAGACCCGCTCATCCCGGGCAGGACTGCAGTTCCCGGTCGGTCGTGTGCACAGGCTTCTCCGCAAGGGCAACTACGCCGAGAGGGTGGGCGCCGGCGCTCCGGTCTATCTGGCCGCTGTGCTGGAGTATCTGACCGCTGAGATCCTGGAATTGGCCGGCAATGCCGCCCGGGACAACAAGAAGACCCGCATCATCCCCCGGCACCTGCAGCTGGCCGTGCGCAATGACGAGGAGCTGAACAGGCTGCTGGGTGGGGTGACCATCGCCCAGGGAGGCGTCCTGCCCAACATCCAGGCCGTGCTGCTGCCCAAGAAGACGGAGAGCAGCAAGAAGGGCAAGTGACGCCGCTGACCCCGCATCCTCCACAACACAAAGGCTCTTCTAAGAGCCACCACCCCGTCCTCACAGGAGCTGACCCCGTCCTCACAGGAGCTGGCCCCGTCCTCACAGGAGCTGGCCCCGTCCTCACAGGAGCTGGCCCCGTCCTCACAGGAGCTGGCCCCGTCCTCACAGGAGCTGGCCCCGTCCTCACAGGAGCTGACCCCGTCCTCACAGGAGCTGGCCCCGTCCTCACAGGAGCTGGCCCCGTCCTCACAGGAGCTGGCCCCGTCCTCACAGGAGCTGACCCCGTCCTCACAGGAGCTGGCCCCGTCCTCACAGGAGCTGGCCCCGTCCTCACAGGAGCTGACCCCGTCCTCACAGGAGCTGGCCCCGTCCTCACAGGAGCTGGCCCCGTCCTCACAGGAGCTGGCCCCGTCCTCACAGGAGCTGGCCCCGTCCTCACAGGAGCTGGCCCGTCCTCACAGGAGCTGGCCCCGTCCTCACAGGAGCTGGCCCCGTCCTCACAGGAGCTGACCCCGTCCTCACAGGAGCTGGCGCCGCTCATCTCCGCTGTGGTTCTGTACATATAGGTGTATTATGGCCGGGGTTCTGTATATCTCCGGGGGTATAAGCTGCACCCGGCAGTGGGAATAATCCTGTATTATGAGATTGGCAGTGGCTGTAATTACTGGCACTAATGAGGGTTATCATCTGCGCTGTCACTCGCGTTCTGTAGGAAGCAGCGGTCACAGCACAAGGAAGTGTAAAATATCCAAGTACATACACACATAGCGCTGTATATCCACCGTGCTCCATATACTGCTGTATAGGCTGCTGTAGTGCTGTATATTCTCCATATACTGCTGTATAGGCGGCTGTAGTGCTGTATATCCTCCATATACTGCTGTATAGGCGGCTGTAGCGCTGTATATCCTCCATATACTGCTGTATAGGCTGCTGTAGCAATGTATATCCTCCATATACTGCTGTACAGGCTGCTGTAGCGCTGTATATCCTCCATATACTGCTGTATAGGCGGCTGTAGTGCTGAATATCCTCCATATACTGCTGTATAGGCGGCTGTAGTGCTGTATATCCTCCATATACTGCTGAACAGGCTGCTGTAGTGCTGTATATCCTCCATATACTGCTGTATAGGCTGCTGTAGTGCTGTATATCCTCCATATACTGCTGTACAGGCTGCTGTAGTGCTGTATATCCTCCATAGACTGCTGTATAGGCTGCTGTAGCAATGTATATCCTCCATATACTGCTGTATAGGCTGCTGTAGCAATGTATATCCTCCATATACTGCTGCATAGGCGGCTGTAGTGCTGTATATCCTCCATATACTGCTGTACAGGCTGCTGTAGTGCTGTATATCCTCCATATACTGCTGCACAGGCTGCTGTAGTGCTGTATATCCTCCATATACTGCTGTATAGGCTGCTGTAGCGCTGTATATCCTCCATATACTGCTGTATAGGCTGCTGTAGCAATGTATATCCTCCATATACTGCTGTATAGGCGGCTGTGGTGCTGTATATTCTCCATATACTGCTGTATAGGCTGCTGTAGCGCTGTATATCCTCCATATACTGCTGTACAGGCTGCTGTAGTGCTGTAAATCCTCCATATACTGCTGAACAGGCTGCTGTAGTGCTGTATATCCTCCATATACTGCTGTATAGGCTGCTGTAGTGCTGTATATCCTCCATATACTGCTGTACAGGCTGCTGTAGTGCTGTATATCCTCCATAGACTGCTGTATAGGCTGCTGTAGCAATGTATATCCTCCATATACTGCTGTATAGGCTGCTGTAGCAATGTATATCCTCCATATACTGCTGCATAGGCGGCTGTAGTGCTGTATATCCTCCATATACTGCTGTACAGGCTGCTGTAGTGCTGTATATCCTCCATATACTGCTGCACAGGCTGCTGTAGTGCTGTATATCCTCCATATACTGCTGTATAGGCTGCTGTAGCGCTGTATATCCTCCATATACTGCTGTATAGGCTGCTGTAGCAATGTATATCCTCCATATACTGCTGTATAGGCGGCTGTGGTGCTGTATATTCTCCATATACTGCTGTATAGGCTGCTGTAGCGCTGTATATCCTCCATATACTGCTGTACAGGCTGCTGTAGTGCTGTATATCCTCCATATACTGCTGTATAGGCTGCTGTAGTGCTGTATATCCTCCATATACTGCTGTATAGGCTGCTGTAGTGCTGTATATCCTCCATATACTGCTGTACAGGCTGCTGTAGTGCTGTATATTCTCCATATACTGCTGTATAGGCTGCTGTAGCGCTGTATATCCTCCATATACTGCTGTATAGGCTGCTGTAGCAATGTATATCCTCCATATACTGCTGCATAGGCGGCTGTAGTGCTGTATATCCTCCATATACTGCTGTATAGGCGGCTGTAGTGCTGAATATCCTCCATATACTGCTGTATAGGCGGCTGTAGTGCTGTATATCCTCCATATACTGTTGTAGTGCTGTATATCCTCCATATATTGCTGTATAGGCTGCTGTAGCGCTGTATATCCTCCATATACTGCTGTATAGGATGCTGTAGTGCTGTATATGCTCCATATACTGCTGTATAGGCTGCTGTAGTGCTGTATATCCTCCATATAGTGCTGTACAGGCTGCTGTAGTGCTGTATATCCTCCATATAGTGCTGTATAGGCTGCTGTAGCGCTGTATATCCTCCATATACTGCTGTATAGGATGCTGTAGTGCTGTATATCCTCCATATACTGCTGTATAGGCGGCTGTAGTGCTGTATATCCTCCTATACTCCCTACAGAGCTGTATGGGTCCATATGCTGCTGTTAGTGATGGGGGATTTTCTTGTTTTGCTGCACAGACTCCTTATAGCGCTGAATAGAACATTATCAGTCTCCTGACACCGCGGGTCACACAAAGAACGGAAGAGACTCTCAGCCAATCAGCACGGAGTATGGCTTTTGCTCCGCCCATAGGCGACATCAGATTAGGTATCCAAACCGACGCTGTCTGCGATGTTTCCAGCTTCCTCTAGAGCAGGGGTGGGGAACCTTTTTTCTGCCGGGGGCCATTTGGAAATTTCTACCAACCTTCGGGGGCCGCACAAAATTATCAACTTGAAAATTACCCTAATATATTTGGTCAAACAATTATCTCACTGTGGCGGCTGGAGCTTGTACTTTTTGGTGCAGCTGTAATATTAGGCGATGTTGATGTTGTTGCTTTTCACAACTGCTATTTCAGGTTAGAGTTGTTTGGGACTGCTGTATATACATCACAGGAGGGTATGGGGGCATATACACCATAGGGGAGGGTTGGGAGGAATATAGAACACTGGGGAGGCTGGGGGCATAGACATCACTGGGGGGTACATACATCATTGATGGGGAGCACAGACATAGCTGGGGGTATAAACATTGCTGGGAGGAATATACATCACTAGGGAAGCAGCAGGGCATAGACGTCACTGGGGGTACATACATCACTGGGGGTATATACACATCACTGGGTTGCACAGACAAGACTGGGGGGCATAAACATTGCTGGGGTTATATACATAGCTGGGGGCAGAGAGCCCTGGGGGATGCCGGAGGGACACAGACAGCCCTGGGGACCCAGAGAATGATGGGAGAGGCTGGAGGCACAGACAAACCTGGGGGACGCTGGGGGCACAGATGGCACAGAGAAGGATGGGAGAAGATGAAGGCACAGACAGACCTGGGAGAGGCTCAGGGCACAGAGATCACTGGGGAGACTGAAGGGGGACAGAGAACACTGGGGAGACTGAAAGGGCACAGAGATCACTGGCGAGACTGAGGGGGCACGGAGATCACTGGGGAGACGGCACAGATCACTGCGGGGGACTTGGGGGGGGGGGCACAGATCACTGGGGAGAAAGGAGGGGCACAGAGCGCTGGGGGCACAGGCAGACCCGGGGGAGATTGGAGGCAGTTAGAGAACTGGGGGAGGCCTGGATCACTGAGTGCTGGAGGTGGCTGCGGGCACGGAGAGCGCTGCTGGCGCGCACAGAGAGGAGCAGCTTCTGCGGGGCACAAGGAGTTGCCACTGCCGCAGCCGGGCACAGGGAGTCACCACCGCCGCTGCCGGGCACAGGGAGTCACCACCGCCGCTGCCGGACACAGGGAGCCACCACCGCCGCTGCTGGACACAGGGAGCCACCACCGCCGCTGCTGGACACAGGGAGCCACCACCGCCGCTGCCGGACACAGGGAGCCACTACCGCCGCTGCCGGACACAGGGAGCCGCTGCCGGGTACAGGGAGCCGCCGCCGGGTGCAGGGAGCCGCCGAAGCCACCGGGTGCAGGGAGCCGCCGCCACGTGCAGGGAGCCGCCGCCGGGTACAAGAAGCCACCACCACCGCCGGGCACAGGGAGCCGCCGTCGCCGGGTACAGGAAGCCGCCTCCACCACCGGGTACAGGGAGCCGCCGCCGCTGGGAACAGACCTTGGGGATGATTGACAGTCAAGCCTCTCCTGTTTGATTTTAGCGCTCCTCACGCCGACCCCACCTACAAAGTACGTCCTCACGTAGGCAGTGCCAGCGTGGGGACGTAGTCTTTCAGGTATAGGAAATGCAGCGTTCAGCATTGAACGCACTGTGTGGGGTTTTAAAGGGCCAGCAGCCAGCAAGATGCGGCTGCCGCTCCAGCACTGCAGTCCCCGGGAATTAGCTCGGGGGCTGCAGGAAAAGTGGTCGCGGGCCGCATAGGGCCCGCGGGCCGCAGGTTCCCCACCCCTGCTCTAGAGGACAGAAACTTAAGGCTGCTTTACACCAGACAATCTATCGTGCGATAGATCGTCGGGGTCACGGTTTTTGTGACGCACATCGCTGGCGATGCCGGCCTGTGTGACACCACCTAGTGACGCAGTATCGCTCACAAATCCTGAGTCATGTACTGGTCGCTAGGTTCCATAATATCGTTTAATTTAGTTGCTTATCGTTCCCGGGGTAGCACACGCCGCTCCGTGTGACACCCCGGGAACGATGAACAGCAGATCACCTGCGTCACGCGGCCGCCGCCGGCTATGTGAAGGAAGGAGGTGGGCGGGATGTTTAAGTCCTGCTCATCTCCGCCCCTCCGCTTCCATTGGCCGGCGGCCGTGTGACGTCGCTGTGACGCCGAACGTCCCTCCCACTCCAGGAAGTGGACGTTCGCCGCCCACAGCGTGGTCGCACGAGAGGTAAGTACGTGTGACGGGAGTTACCGACTTTGTGCGACACGGGCAGCGATTTGCCCGTGACGCAAAAAGGACGGGGGCGGGTACGATCGATTGTGAAATTGCACAATCGGTCGTACTGTGTAAAGCAGCCTTTACAGTTGGAGAGTATACAGCGATATATGGAGGCATAGAGATCTATTACTGGAGTATATAGCACAAAAAGGAGGTAAACAACACTATATGGAGGTATGCAGAGCTATGAATATACAGCAGTATATAGACATTATGCTGCACTATATGGGGGTTAAACCACATTATAACTGGGATTGTTAGCTTAGAATATCACATATTTAACTCAATTAAGTTTTATAATGCGCTTTACCCCTACATTGTGCTGTATACCTTCTATATACTGCTGCATATCCCATATAATACTGTATACCTTCTATATACTGATGCATGTCCCATATAATACTGTATACTGTCCATACTGTCTTCATATAGTGCTGTGTACCATCTCTATACAGCTGTGTACTCCTAGATCTTTACAGGACATTGTGGCTCTTTACATTATAGACGATGTTTCCTGCTCAAGACAATCTCCAGACACTGTATAAAGCTCCATGATTGTGATCCCAATAAGCTATAGATCAGGGGCATCTGCAGATCGCGCTGCTTCCTCCGGGGGTGACACTGAGCGGCTCCTGTCGCGGGTTTCTCTCGGGAAATGAAAAGCTGAGTTCTGTTCCTTCTCTATCATCTCTCTCTCATTTTTTCTTGGTCTCTTTATCCTGTTCTTAGTTGTGTGTATTTTCTATTTTCTATCTTTGTAGTTAATGTCCTCGTGGTGTCCTATGATATTTGGAATATTCCTGCCTCATCTTCATTGTGGATCAAGAAATGGAACCTCGTCATGGAAGATTCTTCCGGCCCAAGATGGTCTTTTTGTACTTTATTGTATTGGGATGTTCACACTCTTATGTCGTATGATATGTGAGTGTATATATATATATATATATATATATATATATATTCATGTATGTAGCGTTATTAATTCCACGGCGCTTTTTATACATCAGCAATACTGTCCCCATTGTGAGCCCCAATCTAATGTCCCAATCAGTAAATTTTGAATTCTGGGAGGAAACCGGAGAACCCGGAGGAAACCCACGCACGAGTAGAACATACAAAATTCCTAGCAGATGTTGTCCATGGCACGATTTGAACTGAGGACCCCAGCGCTGCAGGACTGAAGTGCTAACCACTGAGCCACCGTGCCGATTACATAAATATACTGTATATTGTATTACGCCAGAAATTAGTTTCTTCATTTGCACTGGCGTTCTGTACATTTATATAATTTATGGGCCGACACAATCAATGATGTTCTTTAAATGACACTGTGAATATATAGTATATTAAATTCTGAATATTTAACCCCTTAACGACCATCGATACGCCTTTTAACGGCGACAAATTAGGGTACTTCTTCCGCTCTGCCGCTTTTTAACGGCGATAGAAAAAAGGGGTCTAGTGCTCCCAGAGTCAGAAAGTCTCCGGGGTTTCAGCTACCGGGGATAGCTGAGACCCTGGAGATCATGATTCGGGCTGTTTTTTCCGATTCCCGCTCACGTGATCACCGGTATACACCGTATACCCATGATCACATTACAGTAAATGGCAGCGCCGGTAAAAAATGATTTATCTCCCATCTGGCATGATCAAGCATGTCAGATGGGAGATAAATCTCGTCCCCCGGTGTCCCCAAAGTGCCCCCCCCCCGATCCCGATCCCCCTCCCGAAAATCCAAGATGGCCGCGCGCACAGCAGCGCGCCGGCCGCATTTACCCTTTTCCTCTGGTTTCTGTCGCATGTGCCATCACACATGCGACGGAAAACTGGTGCCAAGGCCCTGCCAGGTCACCCCCTATTCCCCCCCGTTGTCCCCCGGTGACCCCCGTACCTGTCGCAGCTCTGATCCCCCGCGGCCCCCTCTTCCTTCACAGTGCACGCCGGTCACACGTGCAGAGCAGCTGACAGCTTCCTGCCTTCAGAAATGCTGGCTGGCTGCTTGCAGTCTGCAGCTGTGACCCGGGGAGAGTGGGTGCAATGTCATTGCACTCACTCTCCTCAAATGGAGGGTCTGCCCTCCTAGAAAATGGGGGACATGTTCCCTGAACGTGCCCCCCATATTCTAGAAGGTCCACAATGGACGCGGGACTTCCAAAATGGATTACAGGGGACCCGTTTTGTTTTTTCTTTTTTTCAATAAATTGGTGAAAGAGGGAATGCTTTAGGGAGTGTCAATTTTCTTTTTTATTACTGTCAATTAGTTATGTCTGGTATCAAATAGACGGCGTGACATAACTAATTGCTCGGCTTGATGCCAGGTGACATTACACATCTGGCATCAACCCCATATATTACCCCGTTTGCCACCGCACCAGGGCAACGGGATGAGTTGGGGCGAAGCGCCAGGATTGGCGCATCTAATGGATGCACCGCTTCTGGGGTGGCTGCGGCCTGTTACTATTAGGCTGGGAAGAGTCCAATAACCATGTCTGTTATGATCCGGAACCATGAAAGACCACCACAAATCATTGGCAAAAGGGGACAAGAGCATTGGAAACTAATCTGGCCGCCATCCCCTTACTAACCATCACAACTAGAAGTAGCCGAGGGGTGAACTAACATCCTGTGCACTGCGAACCCAGCCGGAGAACTAGCTATCCTAAAGGTAGAAAAGATGAATAACTCTCTGCCTCAGAAAATAGACAAGAATAGCAAGCCCCCCACATTCAAAGACTGCGGTGATATAGGAAAAACACAATACACAGGTAGATGACAGGATTAGCAAAAGGTGAGGCCCCCGCTGACTAAAATAGGAAAGGACAGGAAAGGGACTGATGGTGGCCAGAGAAAAACCCTGCAAAATACCATCTTCCTGATAGTACAAAAAGGCCCTCAGATCGCACGATCTGAACTCTGTCCTATACCAGGTGCCCTTGTCATACCAATGAACAAAAAACAAGAATCATAACAAAGTCAACAAGCCACAAACTCATGGACCCAAAGGAGCTATACTCCACACAGAACTGCAGGGAGTTCCTCAACAATCCACTGAGGGGGAAAATCCCTGCAAGCAAATAACCTAAAACCAACCACAGCAAATGACAAACCCAGATAAACAAAAGAACCAGACAATAAATAAAGAGCACGCACTTATCCGGGGAAGATATGGTGTAGAGTAGGATTAAGCAGGCTGGAGATACAAAGAACAACTGACATCCGGCAACAGTCTGCAATCAGACCAGGACTTAAATAAGCAGAGAGATAGCAAAGGAAACACCTACTGCATAACACACCTGGTCCAAGTCCAAACCATTCCTGGCCATCAGAGGGAGCCTCCCAGCAGCCAAAACATAACTAACATTAACAACACATGTCTCTTCCCACCTTGAGAATACCAGACCCCAGCTGTCAGCTTCACCTTGGCTGGTGACCTAATTTGGAGGGACCCACGTTTGTTTTGTTTTTTTTTTAAATTATTTATTTATAATTAAAAAAAACAGCCTCGGGAGCCCTCCAAATTGATCACCAGACAAGATGAAGCTCTCAGTTGTGGTTTGCAGGCTACAGCTGTCTGCTTTACCTAGCTTGCTATCAAAAATAGGGGGGACCCCACGTCATTTATTTTAATTATTTTTTTTTTGTGCAAAATACAAGGCTATGCACCCTTTAGTGCCACATGAAAGGCACTAAAGGGCGCCAGCTTAGAATATGCAGGAGGTGGGATGTTATATATGTTTGACATCTATCCATTCATACATTGTAGCATTTTAGGCTGTGTGCCCACAATCAGGGTTTGTAGCGTTTTGGGCGCAGAGTGTTTTCCATGCGTCCATAACGCTCCGTTGTGCAGTAGAAGCACAGTGGAAGAATTTTTAGAAATCCCATGCCCACTGTGCTTCTTTTCTCCGCACCATAAACCGACCTGTGGCACATTTTTCTGAGCCTCAGCATGTCAATTTATGCTGCGGAGACTAGAGTGTTCTCTGCAGGTAGAATAGAGTTAAAGGCCACAGCAGCCTGAACCAAAATCGTGGGCATGGGCAGCTGCGCTCTCCCGTGGACAACACTCACATCTCTGCAGGAGGCTGACACTGTGTACTAGACGCCGTGTCGCTGGGTCATGGGCGCATAGCCTAACAGTGAGAATATTGTTGCTACAGCAACATTTTTGTGAAGTACCTGTGGATTCAAAATGCTTATGTGACGCCCTGGACTAGCCAGGTAGTCACAAGCACAACATCGCACACACACCCTCCCCTGGATAGTTAATAACAGTCAAATAGAAATCCTTGTTGCTTCCTCCAGGGTCTGATGTCAACACCAGGTGGGGTGGAGCCAGGCGGTTGGCCCCACCCACCGAGGTGTTCACAGTCCTAGAGGCAGAAAAAGCAGTTAGTTTTAGAGTGGAGTTGAAAGTGAGAGGACAGAAACTGCTGGTGTCTGGGTTGGAGCCCAGGCACTGTCAGCAAGGTCGGCAGACGGTGGTGGCCGTCGGCAGGAGTGGGTGCAGGTCAGTGGAACCGTAGGACCGGGGACGGGCGGTAGCCCGCCGGTACCGAACCGGGGAGCAGATCTGTATCCAGCACAAAGGCAGGGCCATCAGACCCCAACCAGTCTAGGAGCCGCCAAAAAGGTCAAATCCGAGAGTGACCGGAACCCCAGGGGTTCCCTAACACCCAAGTCCCGACAGAAGGCAACCGTCCACACCGTGAGGATAGAAAGCCACTGCCATAGGCTAGAGATCCAAGGGCCAGCGCCTGCGGGCAAAACGGGCTCCTTCGGTACATACACGTCGGGGAGCTGACTTCCGTTGGGAAACCATCGCAGTCAGTTTCACAGCGGTGCAGGGAAAGACAGCCACCATCAACCTGCCCGGGGAGAGCAAAGACCCGTCCATCCAGCCGTTTGGTTTACCAGAGACTCTGTGAATCTGTGTCTGAGAGAGTACAACAGTGCCATCCGGCACCGCGCCACGCTGCCTCCGCTTTCCTGCATCCCCAACCATCCTGCCTCCCCATACCACAACCGGGCCCCGGGATCACCAACCCCTACCCACGGAGGGGGAACCAACATCCTAGCTGCTCCCCGCAATCGCTCCCGGGATCCCCGTCACCAGCAGCGGTGGTGCCCATAATCACCACGACCCGTGGGTGGCGTCACAAACTATCTTCCCCCAAACAAACAAACCAACCCCCTTTTCACTCGTGGGCAAGGAGTGCTGCTCAAGTCCCCGGGTCCGGCCCACCGCTCGACCCACCGAGCAGCGGCAGCAGGAAAAGCCCCGGACCCCGAGTGTAGCGAGCGCGGCCCCCTCTGCCCGCGACACTTACTATACTCCTGAATAAAATCCTTGAGGGGTCCAGTGTCTAAAATGGGGTCAGTTGTGGGGGGATTCTGATGTATAGGTACCCAAGGGGCCCTGCTAATGTGACATGCTGCAAGGGGCCCTGCTAATGTGACATGCTGCGTGCAATTTATTTAAACTTTTCGAAAATTCAATTGGTGCTCCTTCCATTCCAAGCCCTCCCATTTATCCAAACAGAGGTTTTTGGCCACATTTGGGATATCCCTGCGCTCACAAGAAATTGGATAACAACTATGGGGTCCATGTTTTGTTGTTGCCTCTTGAAAAAGTGAGAAATGGGATGCTAAAACAACATTTTTTGTGAAAAAAATGAAAATTTCAATATGGCAACCTAAGCTTATCAAATTCTGTGAAGTATTTGTGGATTCAAAATGCTCAATATACACCTAGATAAAAGCCTTGAGGTGTCTTCTTTCCAGAATGGGGTCAGTGTGAGGGACCTCCACTGTTTAGGCACCTTAGGGGCTTTCCAAATGCGACATAGCGTCCTCTAGTGATTCCAGCCAATTGTTCAGTCAAATGGCACTTTTTCCCTTCCGAGCCCTGCTGTGCACCCAAACAGTTGATTTCCACCACACATAGGGTATCAGCATACTCAGGAGAAATTGCACAATAAATTTTATGCAGATTTTTTTCCTTTTACTCTTGTTAAAGAAAAGCTATCTGGTTGAAGTAACAATTTTGTGGTAAAAATATATATTATTATATATTTATTTTCACAGCTCAACAGTATAAACTTCTGTGAAGCACCTGGGGGTTCAGGGTACTCACCAAACATCTAGATAGATTCGTTAAGGGGTCTATTTTCCAGAATGGGGTCACTTGTGGGGGACCTCTTTTTTAGGCACCTCAGGGGCTCTCCTAATGCAACATGGCGTCCGCTATTGATTCCAGACAATTTTGCAGTCAAATGGCACTCCTTCTCTTCCGAGCCCTGCCGTGTGCCCAAACAGTTGATTTCCACCACATACAAGATATCACCAAACTCAGGAGAAATTGCACAATAAATTTCATGGTGATTTTTTTC
Organism: Anomaloglossus baeobatrachus; assembly: GCF_048569485.1. Lineage (NCBI taxonomy): Eukaryota > Metazoa > Chordata > Amphibia > Anura > Aromobatidae > Anomaloglossus > Anomaloglossus baeobatrachus. The sequence continues at coordinate 18,355,783 of NC_134356.1, read as the reverse complement.
CTGTTACCCTTGTGCAAAAAAATGCTACCTGATTGAACTAACAATGTTGTGGTAAAATTTTATTTTTTTATTTTCATGGCTCAACGTTCTAAACTTCTGTAAAGCACCTGGGGGTTCAGGGTACTCACCAAACATCTAGATAAATTCCGTGAGGGGTCTAGTTTCCAATATGGGGTCACTTGTGGGTTTTTTTTGCTGTTTACGTACCTTTGGGGTCCTCCAAATGCGACATGGTGCCCGCAATCTTTTTCAGCCAAATTTCCTTTCCAAAATTCAAATATTGCTTCTTCCGTTCCAAGCCCTCCCATTTCTCCAAACAATGGTTTCAGACCACATGTGAGGTATCACCGCACTCATAAAAAGTGGGTAACAAACAATGAGGACAAATTTTTGGAATTACCTCTTGAAAAAGTGAAAAAATTGATGCTAAAGCAACATTTTTGAGAAAAAAATGAAAATGTTCAATATAATGTAATGTTATTAAAATCTGTGAAGTACCTGTGTGTCCAAAATTCTAACTATACCACTAGATAGAAGCCTTGAGAGGTCTAGTTTCCAAAATGGCATCACTTGTGAGGGGTTTCTGCTGTTTAGGTACCTTAGCAGACATGTAAATGCAACATGGAGCCAAATTTGCTTTCCAAAATTCAAATATTGCTCCTTCTGTTCCGAGCCCTCCCATTTATCCAAATAAAGGTTTCTGACCACATATGGGGTATTGGCGCGTTCATAAGAAAGTGGGTAACAAGTTTTGGGGTCCATTTTGTTGTGTTATTTCTTCTAAAAGTGAATAAATTTGGGGTAGAGCAAAATTTTAGGTAAAAATTTATTTTTTGCTTTTTTTCATTCCACTTTGCTTTTGTTCCTGTGAAGCACCTGAAGGGTTAATAAATTACTTGAATGTGGTTTTGAGTACTTTGAGGGGTGCAGGTTTTATAATGGGGTCACTTTTGGGTATTTTCTTTCATCTAGGCCTCTCAAAATCACTTCAAATATGATGTGGTCCCTAAAAAAATGGTTTTGTGAATTTTGTTGAAAAAATGGGAAATTGCTGATGAACTTTGAACCCTTCTAACTTCCTAACCCCAAAACATTTTGTTTCAGAAATGGTGCTAATGTAAAGTAGACAAGTGGGAAATGTTATTTATTAAATATTTTGTGTGACAAAACTCTCTGGGTTAAGGACATAAAAATTAAAATTTTGAAAATTGCAAAATTTTCATCAAATTTCCGATTTTTTCACAAATAAAAGCAAAAAATATCGTTCTAAATTTATAACTATCATGAAGTACAATATGTCACGAAAAAACAATGTCAGAATCACGGGGATTCTTTAAAGCGTTCCAGAGTTATGACCTCATAAAGGGACACTTGTCAGATGTCCTGGCCCGGGCATTAAGTACAAAACTGGCTTCGTCCTTAAGGGGTTAAAAATATATTTATGTTCAGACATCTTTTCCTGATGATATAATGTTTTCTTTCACCTTCTTAACTCCTTCACGATCGGCTGATTTTGAGCTTTCCGTGATTTTTTTTCACCACTTTTTTACCAAGAGACGTATGTTTTTATATTTTAGTCAATATGGTCATGTCAGGGCTAGTTTTTTGCACGACCAGTTGTACTTTTAAATGAAACTATGAGTATTACCATACACAGTACTGGAAATCGGCAAACAGTTCCAAATACGGAAAAATTGCAAAAAAAAGTGCATTGGCAATATAGTTTTGGAGACATTTTATTCACAGTCTTCACTATATGGTAAAACTGATGTGTCGCTGTGATGCCTCAGGTCGGTGCGAGTTTGTAGACCCCAAACATGAATAGGTTTACTTTTATCTAAGTTGTTAAAAAAAATAGAAATTTGTTAGAAAAAAGTGGCGTACGTTTTACGCCATTTTCCGTGACCCATATTGTTCTCATTTTTCGGGATCTATGAGTCAGTGACGGCTTAATTTTTTCTTCTCGAGCTTACGTTTGTAACCGCACCATTTTGGTGCAGAGGCTACGTTTTTAGCCGCAAAAAAAATCCAATCAGATTAGTTGATTTTATATTTTGATAGATCGGGCGGAGCCAAATGTGTGTATATTCTTTTTTAACCCTTTAATTTTCAATGGGATGAGTTGAAATTTTAGGTGTATTTTTGTTTTTTTCAAAATTTCTTTTAAAACTTTTTTATTTATTTTACTAGTCCTCCTAGGGGTCTATAACAATCAGCAGTCTGATCGCTCATTCATTTCTCCCGATCAGAGCAGCACCGCTCAGACCGGAAAAAGTGATCATCTCTTGTAACAGCCAGTACTCGACTCTTTTTTTACAGCACCTTAGTCATGTGAGCACAAGAGTCATCACATGACCTTGTGCTACCATGACAACCACCGGATCCACGTGACCATGTCATGGGACTTCCGGTGGAGGCCTGTGAGTAAAGTTATAGCGTGATCGCTATTATAATGGCCCTGTCACATGTTGACAGTGTCATGTAAGGGGTTAAAAGGCATAAGCGAATAGCGATTCCAATTGTGCCTAGCAGGCATACATGTCAGCTGTATAAATCAGTTGGGATGTACACCAATCTCACCCGTCTCCCGGCAGCAGCCGGGGGATAATAATACTATGACCGATATGATATCCTATTACTGTCCGCGGTCGATAAGGGGGTTAAAATGGTTCCCTCTATAAAATATTGATCTACTGACCCTCCTAAGACAGCGCTGCACAGGCCTGATGCCTTCCTTTTCATTGTACGGCCCTGATGCTCTGTTAGCGACCAGACTGAGCCTATGACGTCACTGGGGATTTCCCCCACTTGGATCATAACCTCTGACTGCTGATTTGCCGCGCACCTGGGAAGCTACATGGACTGGACATGCACCACTGATTGTGAGGCATTTAGTAGATATCTGTGGATTGTGCTATTTTGACTTGACACACAACTTAGGACGATCCCCTGAGGAAGCCCATGTGAAACGTGCATTGGGGCTGTTCTAGTGCATAACTTACATTGAGGTAACTGTGTCATGGGGTGTCATGCAAATTAGGGACCGCAAATCCTAAACTGGCGCACAGGCTAAGGGGGCCAAAGCTACTCCTGATCTCAAAAACACATCTCATGGTGACAATGTCTGGGTCGCCTTCCTTGCCCTGCTCCTGTACAGCCCTGATCTATTATCCCCTTTCCCTCACTCCAGGGAAGTTCCGGAACCAGAGTGATAGAATCAACAAAACAGGACAAACAGGGAAACCAAAACTCGATCACACATCACACTCACACAGAGGTATTACACAACAAGTGATAAGGATGAAAATAAGAGCAAGGAAGAAACAATGAGAGAATTCCACAAATCCACGCAGTAACAATAATAATCTTTATTTCTATAGTGTCAACATATTCCTCAGCACTTTACAATTCAGAGGTTCATATACAAACAGTCATAAGTAACAGTTACAGAAAATACAATAATTAAAGCAAAAATAATGACAACCCTTCACAAAGCAAAACAATCACCAGCAGGACTGGGATACAATAGCACACAGACTGGTAGAGCTGAAGCTATAGTTAGCATAGGAAGACAGATTCCTCCATTTTAAAAAGGCAGGGAGTGACTGTAATAGGTCTCCCAGAACATGATCCAAGAGGTAACCATCAGGCTAGCAGAAATTACCTAATGCCATCCTAACAAATGAACACACAGCTGGTTGGAGGAGGGAAATATAGTTAAGTTGGTATAGTTTAGAAAGGTCAGTCGAGACTGAGACCCCATGGTACGTAACAGTAGAATTCTGCCTTGTAAAGGGGAAATGTTCCTTAATATTGGCCACCTCTAGGTGGGGTAGGGTGATATTGAGGCCCTCTGATTTCTGGTAGTTGACTTTGAAGATGCTAAGGTAATTGAGATGCAGGGCTGAGAAACAAATTAAGGCAGGTCATTTGCATAGCGAATATAATGTATATATGTTACGAGGGGGACGCAGGGAAGCGTGCCTATATGGTATAAGGACAGCTTCCGCCGGTTAAGGTACACTGCGCGGTGTAGGGGACCGCTGCTATGGCTGGTGAAGAGTGAGCGGGTTGCTGCTAGCGATCGTCTGTTACATCACAGACGATCTATGTACACCGGCCCGCCCTAACCTGTGAGGGTTGTATGGCACGGGGCTTCCAGCTCGGTGTACCTGTTGCACGGGGAAGCACAGAGGTGCCCACGCACGTGTGCCAGCAGAAGTCACGGGAATGTGGCACGAGGGTAGCACAGAGGTGCCCACGCACATGTGCTTTCAAGAACCAGGTGAGTCCGACAGAGACTTCAGGAGCTCACCTGGAGCAGGAACACAGCCTGCTAATCGAGATACTGCCGGAGCAGCAAGGCAGAGGCACGACCTGCAAACCGGGTACTGCTGGGGCAGCAAGGGCAAAGCCCACAAGAGGAAAACAAATGACTGCACAGCGGCGTGGCAGCACGCTGCCAGTCATACAACAATAGAGGACAGTCGCACGCCGCCATGTTGGCAGGAGGAGCTTTTAAGGAGGTACAGCTCCACCCTAGGGCGGGCGTGAGGTGAAGATGACGGACTTGACCCAATCAGGTTCCACGACGTCCCAGCCCGGCCATTCAGGATTTACCTCATCACCTCCCTCGTCATCTGGCCGTCTGATATCAGTGAGCGAATCAGAAGACGTCACGTGGGGCACATGCTCACTTCCTGCCTCTGGGACATGGAGGCAGGATCCTCGGTCTCACCATGTGCAGAGATAAGGGAAGTCTTGCTGCTTCCCTGACCAGATATGCCATGGATGTGACATCCGAATTCAGGGGGGGACAGGTCCCTAGAATAAGAACCAAGCGGGCTGCACCACAGCCTAGCTGCACCTTCCTCAACTGACAACCTCTAAGAATAAGTTTCGGACTTTTATGACCTCAGCTCACCCTCCCACCTGTGACCTCATTTTATGATACCTTGTGGGCTGTGCCAAGGGGTCAGAGAAATGAGCTAATTCTAGTTTTTTACAAATCTTTGCCCCTGGGCCACACAGGTAAAAGATATTAGCGTCATATTGTATATCTCGATTTAACATTCACATAGATACCAAACACAAAATATCTAGCATGATTTTCATGGCCAACACCCATTTGTCGTGATACCTGCTATGTCCTAGAAAAGCCAAACGGTGCGCTGGATTCAGGGCTCCGCAGGGATTTTGGCAATATGGTTTTCATTTTTCCAGCATTAAGTGGCATCTAACAACTGTTTTAACCCCTTCACCCCCGGCCACTAAAACACCCTAATGACCGGGCCATTTTTTGCAATTCTGACCAGTGTCACTTTGACAGGTTATAACTCTAGAACGCTTCAACGGATCCTGGCGATTCTGAGACTGTTTTTTCGTGACATATTGTACTTCATGTCAGTGGTAAATTTTGGCCGATATTTTTTGCGTTTATTTGTGAAAATTTAGGAAATTGTGCGAAAATTTCGCAATTTTCAAACTTTGAAAATTTATGCCCATAAATCTGAGAGATATGTCACACAAAATAGTTACGAAATAATATTTCCCACTTGTCTACTTTAGATCAGCGCAATTATCGAAATATTTTTTTTTTCGTTAGGAAGTTAGAAGGGGTCAAAGTTCATCAGCAATTTCTAATTTTTCCAACAAAATTTACAAAATAATTTTTTTAGGGACCACATCACATTTGAAGTGACTTTGAGAGGCCTAGGTGACAGAAAATACCCAAAAGTGACCCCATTCTAAAAACTGCACCCCTCACACTGCTCAAAACCTCATCCAAGAAGTTTATTAACCCTTTAGGTGCTTCACAGGAACCAAAGCAATGTGGAAACAAAAAATGAAAATTTTACTTTTTAACACAAAAATGTTATTTTAGCCATAAAATTTTCATTTTTACAAGGGAGAAAAGAGAAAGTGCACCCTAAAATTTATTGTGCATTTTCTCCTGAGTACGCTGATACCCCATATGGGGTAAAAACCAATTGTTTGGGCGCACGGCAGAGCTCGGAAGGCAAGGAGCGCCATTTGAATTTTTGAACGCAAAATTAGCTGCACTCATTAGCGGACGCCATGTCGGGTTTGAAGACCCCCTGAGGTGCCTAAACAATGGAGCTCCCCCACAAGTGACCCCATTTTGGAAACTAGAGCCCTCAAATAATTTTACTAGATGTTTAGTGAGCACTTTGAACACCTGGGGGCTTCACAGAAGTTTATAACGTTGAGCCGTGAAAAGAAAAAAAAAAATTTTTACCACAAAACTGTTGTTTCAACTAGGTAGCTTTTTTTTTCACAAGGGTATCGAGAAAAAATGCAACATAATATGTATTGTCCATTTTCTCCTGAGTACGCAGATACCTCATATGTGGTGGAAATCAAATGTTTGGGCACACAGCAGAGCTCGAAAGGGAAGGAGCGCCATTTGAATTTTTGAACACAAAATTAGCTGCACTCATTAGTGGACGCCATGTCAGGTTTGAAGACCCCCTGAGGTGCCTAAACAATGGAGCTCCCCCACAAGTGACCCCATTTTGGAAACTAGAGCCCTCGAATAATTTTTATAGATGTTTGGTGAGCACTTTGAACACCTGGGGGCTTCACAAAAGTTTATAAAGTTGAGCTGTGAATTTTTTTTTTTTTTTTACCACAAAACTGTTGCTTCAACTAAGTAGCTTTTTTTTCCACAAGGGTATCAGGAAAAAATACACCATGAAATATATAGTGCATTTTTTCCTGAGTACGACAATACCTCATATGTGGTGGAAAGTAATTGTTTGGGCGCATGGCGGGGTTCAGAACAGAAGGAGCACCATTTGGCAGCAAAATTTGTTTGAATCATTAGCGGATACCATGTCACGTTTGGAGACCCCCTGAGGTGCCTAAACAGTGGAGCTCCCCCACAAGTGACCCCATTTTGGAAACTAGACCCCTCAAGGAATTTATCTAGATGTTTAGTGAGCCCCTTGTACCCCCAGGGGCTCCACTGAAAGTTGATAACGTTGAACCGTGAAAATTATTTATTTTTTTTTAATTTTTGCAGCAACAAGGTAGCCGAGAGGGTGGGCGCCGGCGCTCCGGTCTATCTGGCCGCTGTGCTGGAGTATCTGACCGCTGAGATCCTGGAATTGGCCGGCAATGCCGCCCGGGACAACAAGAAGACCCGCATCATCCCCCGGCACCTGCAGCTGGCCGTGCGCAATGACGAGGAGCTGAACAGGCTGCTGGGAGGGGTGACCATCGCCCAGGGAGGCGTCCTGCCCAACATCCAGGCAGTGCTGCTGCCCAAGAAGACGGAGAGCAGCAAGAAGGGCAAGTGACGCCGCTGACCCCGCATCCTCCACAACACAAAGGCTCTTCTAAGAGCCACCACCCCGTCCTCACAGGAGCTGGCGCCGTCCTCACAGGAGCTGGCCTCGTCCTCACAGGAGCTGGCCCCGTCCTCACAGGAGCTGGCCCCGTCCTCACAGGAGCTGGCGCCGCTCATCTATTGTGTCTTTATAACACTCGAGTTTATTGAGGAATGGTGGCACTGTGTAAGTGGTACTAATGGGTTATTATCTGATACGGATTCTCTGCTCCGGTCTCTTATATACACGATTCTCTCCCCCACCCTTCATGTTCTGCAATGGGAGGCGCTGAGTAACAGCCGCTGTGGTGACCTCCGGGGAGTTGGGACCTGTGATTCTCGTCGTGCATTAGTTTGGTATAATGTGGGCACATGCCGCTTCTCTACCTGCCGCTCCCGATGACCTCACTGCCCATGCGCAGCGTGGTGCATGGAAACAGCCGCTCACACTGGATCTATATACAATCACTGCAGACAATGTGTGATAGGAAATCCCATCCCTGTAACTCCAGTGTTATATACCGCCATATCATACCATGTATCGTGCCCTATATAGCGCTGTACAGACCACACAGAAGCACAGCCGCCTCTATATAGCGCTGTACAGACCACACAGAGCACAGCCGCCTCTATATAGCGCTGTACAGACCACACAGAGCACAGCTGCCTCTATATAGCGCTGTACAGACCACAGCCGCCTCTATATAGCGCTGTACAGACCACACAGAGCACAGCCTCCTCTATATAGCGCTGTACAGAGCACACAGGAGCACAGCCGCCTCTATATAGCGCTGTACAGACCACACAGGAGCACGGCCGCCTCTATATAGCGCTGTACAGACCACACAGAGCACAGCCGCCTCTATATAGAGCTGTACAGAGCACACAGAGCACAGCCGCCTCTATATAGCGCTGTACAAAACAACACAGAGCACAGCCGCCTCTATATAGCGCTGTACAGACCACACAGGAGCACGGCCGCCTCTATATAGCGCTGTACAGACCACACAGAAGCACAGCCGCCTCTATATAGAGCTGTACAGACCACACAGAAGCACAGCCGCCTCTATATAGCGCTGTACAGACCACACAGAGCACAGCCGCCTCTATACAGAGCTGTACAGACCACACAGAGCACAGCCGCCTCTATATAGAGCTGTACAGACCACACAGGAGCACAGCCGCCTCTATATAGAGCTGTACAGACCGCACAGGAGCACAGCCGCCTCTATATAGAGCTGTACAGACCACACAGAGCACAGCCGCCTCTATATAGAGCTGTACAGACCACACAGAGCACAGCCGCCTCTATATAGAGCTGTACAGACCACACAGGAGCACGGCCGCCTCTATATAGAGCTGTACAGACCACACAGGAGCACGGCCGCCTCTATATAGAGCTGTACAGACCACACAGGAGCACGGCCGCCTCTATATAGAGCTGTACAGGAGCATGGCCGCCTCTGTGAGCGCTGAGGTTTCTGTACACACTGAGCACATGAGATGTGAGCGGCGTCACTGCTGTATGGAATATACGGGATAATAATGGAGACACTTGTGGATTCCTGAGATCCCATCAGCCGCGACAAGCCGCCTCCTGCGCTGCCCTGCCCTCCTCTCCCCTTAGTGCCCGTGATGAATCCAGTTGCCATTAGAACATAAATTTAAAGGAGTTGTCCGACATTAGCTTAACAAAAATTTTTGAGTTTATCTGTGCTGTATTGTCATATAAATCACACCTACATTGTTATTTTTTGTTTTCTAACTTTTGTTCCTCTTGAATTATCCCTATAGTCTCTGCAGCTTCTTGTTTACATTCAGATCCAGCAAACTGACCACTTCCTGTGCAAAACCTCCCAGTCACAGCTGGCACCGCCCAGCCTCAGTGTCCAGCCCCACCCCAGTGTCCAGCCCCACCCCAGTGTCCAGCCTCGCCCCCTGCCCACCCCCTGCACACACATTCCCTGTCAGTATATTCTTCCCCAGCACCTGACCTGGTATCACTACAGCATTGCAAATAACAGCCCCACATCGGGCTGTGCACCGTACACGCACACACATGGCTCTGCACCGTACACGCACACACATGGCTCTACACACGCACACATATGGCTCTGTACCGCACACGCACACATATGGCTCTGCACACGCACACACATGGCTCTGTACCATAAACGCACACACATGGCTCTGCACACGCACACATATGGCTCTGCACACGCACACATATGGCTCTGCACCGTACACGCACACACATGGCTCTGCACCGTACACATATGGCTCTGTACCGCACACGCACACATATGGCTCTGCACACGCACACACATGGCTCTGCACCGTACACGCACACACATGGCTCTGCACACGCACACATATGGCTCTGTACCGCACACGCACACATATGGCTCTGCACACGCACACATATGGCTCTGCACCGTACACGCACACACATGGCTCTGCACCGTACACATATGGCTCTGTACCGCACACGCACACATATGGCTCTGCACACGCACACACATGGCTCTGCACCGTACACGCACACACATGGCTCTGCACACGCACACATATGGCTCTGTACCGCACACGCACACATATGGCTCTGCACACGCACACACATGGCTCTGCACCGTACACGCACACACATGGCTCTGCACACGCACACATATGGCTCTGTACCGCACACGCACACATATGGCTCTGCACACGCACACACATGGCTCTGTACCGTAAACGCACACACATGGCTCTGCACACGCACACATATGGCTCTGTACCGCACACGCACACATATGGCTCTGCACCGTACACGCACACACATGGCTCTGCACCGTACACATATGGCTCTGTACCGCACACGCACACATATGGCTCTGCACCGTACACGCACACACATGGCTCTGCACACGCACACATATGGCTCTGTACCGCACACGCACACATATGGCTCTGCACACGCACACAAATGGCTCTGTACCGTAAACGCACACACATGGCTCTGCACACGCACACATATGGCTCTGTACCGCACACGCACACATATGGCTCTGCACACGCACACACATGGCTCTGCACCGTACACGCACACACATGGCTCTGAACACGCACACATATGGCTCTGTACCACACACGCACACATATGGCTCTGCACACGCACACACATGCCTCTGCACCGTAAACGCACACACATGGCTCTGCACACGCACACATATGGCTCTGCAACCCCCCCATCCCCATCCCCATAGGGAACACATGTGGAGTACATACTCACCTGTCCTCGGTCCCCGCCGCTCCTGCACGTTCGCGCGCTGTCTGTGCTCTGACGTCACCGCTGTGTTGAAGAGAGCACAGATAGCGGGAGGGACAGTGATGAGAAGCTGCGCTGCTTCTCATCAGCACTTTCAAATGTATGTAATGTATGAGGTTACTGGAGGTGCGGGGGAATGTGTGGGAGGGTGCAGGGAAGGGGGCGGGGACTCCTCGCACTGTAGTCGCCCAGCAGGGAGGTGACATGCTGCTCCACATTTGCATGTCAACATGGCCCTGCCCATGTAGACGTGCAAAGACCGGAAGCAGCAAAATCGCGGCAGGAGCGGTCACATGACCGCTCTGAGCCGGGGGAGAGGGGCTGACAGCAGGGCAGGTAAGTGGTCTCTAGCTACTTACCTGCCCCAATGTAGCCCAATAGGGAAATAAAAAAAAAAATGTCAAAGAAGCCGGATAACCCCTTTAAGGCTGGGGGATTTACACCACTATGGAGAAAGTATAAGCGGCTCTATATAAAGTGATATGTGGAAGGAGAATACAGCACTATAAGGAGATATTCAATTTTTTTATAGATAATAAACATAACAATATGACAGTTTGCAGCAGTATATGGAAGTATACAGCACTATGGATTGTGTATAGGCACTGCACGGGTTATATTGTAGTTTGTGGACGTATACACTACACCTTTTGTGCCTCCCCTATTTCCTCATAGACTGTAGCTTACGAGCAGGGCCCTCACTCCTCCTGGTATCTTAATTTTGTTATTTTGTATTGTCTCATTTTGTCTGTACATGTCCCCTCTTAATTGTAAAGCGCTGCGGAATATGTTGGCGCTATAAAAATAAAACTTATTATTATATTGAAGGATCCAATCTAATATATAAAGCTGTGTGTGTGTGTGTGTGTGTGTGTGTGTGTGTGTGTGTGTGTGTCCAAGATCGGCATCTGCACCGTCGCAGCTACAGCGACAAACTTTTGCACACTCACACTCCTGGACCCCGAGAGCGTCATAGGCTATGTTTCGAGGGGAAATATTAATACTGCGCTTTACAGTTATTCGCCAAAAAAACCTGCCTCCATTAAAGCGAATGGAGCTGGGAACCACAGTGCAGCCAGAACTTCAGAAGAATGCGCAGCCACGCCTTTAAATGGAACTAGCTGTACTACCCGGCTTCGCCCGGGTTAATAACTGTTGTTAACAAAATAGAATGTATTAACATTCCCGGGATAGAATATATAAAAAGAATGTATTAACACCCGGGATAGTAACTCTGTCTGTCTCCCCCTCTGTATATATCTCTTTCTCTCTCTCTATTTCTTTGTCTGTCCTTTTCCCTGTCTGTCTCTGACTGTCTCTTTCTCCGTCTGTCTCAATCTCTTTCACTGTCTGACTATCTATCTCTTTCCCGGTCTGTCTATCTCTGTCACTTTCCCTGTCTGTCTCTTTCCCAGTCTCTTTCCTTGTCTGTCTCTTTCCCTCTGTCTCTTTCCCTGTGTCTGTCTCTTACCCTGTCTGTCTCTTCCCTGTCTGTCTGTTTCCCTGTGTCTGTCTCTGTCTTTGTCTGTGTTTGTCTCTTTACCTGCCTGTGTCTGTCTCTTAACCTGTCTCTCTTTCCCTCTTTCTCTTTCCCTGTCAGTCTGTCTCTTTGTCTGTGTCTGTCTCTTTGTGTCTGCCTCTTATCCTTTCTATGTCTGTTTCTTACCCTGTCTGTGTCTGCCTCTTTCCCTGTCTCGGTCTGTCTCTTTCCCTAGCTTCGCCCGGGTTAATATCTGCTGTTAACAAAATAGAATGTATTAATAAAAATGTATTCTGCACACAAAAACCACAAAACAAATAGATAGAAATGTAATTATTAAATTGTTGCCTATATTAACCAATCAGAGCTCAGATTAATTAACTGTAGCAAAATAGAAGCTAACTGTGATTGGTTGCTATTGGCAGCCTGATAAATCTCCAGGCAACAGAAAGCCCTCCCCCTGACAGTATATATTAGCTCACACATACACATATAGACAGGTCATGTGACTGACAGCTGCCGTATTTCCTGTGTGGTACATTTGTTGTTCTTGTAGTTTGGCTGCTTATTAATCAGATTGTGATTGTGCTATGTTGTGAGGCGAAATTTGAAACCCGCTCGTTCCAATTTACCAATTTTGCCCCCATCTACATAATGGGGAAAAAGTGAAACGAAAAGTGTTGGGGGCAAATTGACAGCTGCCAGATGTGAACAAGGGGGACTTAAAGAATGAGAACGAGGGCGCCAAAGAGTATATACCGTACAGCTGCTAAGGTGGGGCCCCGACATGGGATACTCACCACACTCGGGGATATGAACACACACACACACACAATGCACCACACACTACCACGTGCTTGAACACATATACCACCCTCAGCACACATCTCACCACACATACACCCACCTCACCACATAATCGCCCTAAAACACACACAAGTCTGGTATTATCCTTCAAAAATAAAAATCTGATTAACCCCTTCACGACCGTGGGCCGTAAAATTACGTCCTATTTTAACGTGACTTAACGACCAGGGACGTAATTTTACGGCCTACACTTCATTTGATTGCCGTGGCCATAGCAACGGCTTTCAAATGATGTCCCCTGCTGTTTCTTACAGCAGGGGACCTTTGCTTGACCCCAGGGGGGGTGGCATCGCCACCCCCCATAGGCGATCGAATTGGCTGTTCAAATCGGAACCGCCAATCACATTGATCACGCTGTTTTCGGCAAAAAAAAATGCCAAAAATTGCGTGATCTTGTAAAATCCAGCTAGGACCGGGGCTACAGCAGCTCCGATCATTGGCTGGAAGCAAGCAGACACCGTGGCCCCCCCCCCTGCAGCACTGATTGGAGCGATCGTGCTATGACGCGCAATCGCTCCAATCAGTGTGCAGTGGGGCGGTCTGATCTGCCAGTGGCCGCCTCCCCAGGCCTGTGCTGGTCTGGGGACCCTCCCCCAACATGGCAGCGTGCAGCACTGGCTGGTACTAGTGGTACCACGCCACCGCTGCTGCTGCCACGTCACGGAGCAGGAGCGGTGAGTATTGTGCTCACCTTGCAGCCCCTGCGCGCTTCCGTAATGGCCCCTGCTCGTGTCCCCCTGCGCTCTGCCCCCCCCCCCCACATCCCGATCTGCCCCCCCGACATCCCGATCTGCCCCCCCGACATCCCGATCTTCCCCCCGCCATCTCTATTCTGCAGCTCCTCCGGTATCCCTCCTCCCCTGCTCTCTTGCAGCCCCTGCGCGCTCTTGTGATTTGCTCCTGCGCGCTCCCGTAATGGCCCCTGCCCGTGCCCCCCTGCGATCTGCCCCACGCCATCCCGATCTGCCCCCCCACATCCCGATCTGCCCCCCCGACATCCCGATCTGCCCCCAGACATCCCGATCTGCCCTCAGACATCCCGATCTGCCCCCAGACATCCCGGTCTGCCCCCCGACATCCCAGTCTGCCCCCCGACATCCCAATCTGCCGGCCTCCCCCGTGATCTCTTTTCTGCAGCTCCTCCGGTATCTCCCTCCTCTGCTCTCCCCCTCCCCCTCTGCTGTCCCCCTCTGCTCTCCCCGTCCCCCTCTGCTGTCCCACCGACGTCCTCTTACCTGTCTTCACCGGCCGATCACATCTGCCTCCATCGCTGGGTCCTTCTTCCTGGGTCTTCTGCTGAGCTGTCCAACTTCCTGCCTGTTGGCTGCTGCTGTAAAGCTATTCCTTGCCTTCTGTTCCTCCTACTAATCCTCTGGGCACTGTGAGTATAACTTTTTTTTTTTGTTTTTTTTCCTCTATCCCCTTTCTATTTTTACACCTCATGCGTCCGTGCGTCCCGCCGAGCGCTGATCAGGGATGCAGATAACGTATCTGCATCCGTGGTCAGTTTTCGGCGGGACTTTTTTTCCCGTATTCCCGACGCTTTTTGTATTGCATCTGTCCGTGCGTCCCGCCGAGCGCTGATCAGGGATGCACATAACGGATCGGCATCCCTGCTCAATTTTTGGCGTGACAAAAAGCATCGGGGATACAGAAAAAAAAGTCACGCCAAAAATTGAGCAGGGATGCCGATCCGTTATGTGCATCCCTGATCAGCGCTCGGCGGGACGCACGGACTGATGCAATACAAAAAGCGTCGGGGATACGAAAAAAAAAGTATCGCATCTGTCCGTGCGTCCCGCTGAGCGCGGATCAACATCCCTGCTCAATTTTTGGCGTGACTTTTTTTCTTTTTTCCCGTATCCCCAGCGCTTTTTGTGTCTCATCCGACCGTGCCTCCTGCAGCGGCCGATCAGTGCACCGCGTCTGTGCGTTTGAAAAGTCAAATGGCGTTCCTTCTCTTCTGAGCCCCGCCATGCGCCCAAACAATTGATTTCCACCACATGTGAGGTATCTGCGTACTCGGGAAAAATTGCACAATACGTTTTATGGTGCATTTTTTCCTGATACCGTTGTAAAAAGAAAAAAAAAAAGCTACCTTGTTGCTGCAAAAATTTAAAAAAAAAAATTTAAAATAAATAAATAATTTTCACGGTTCAACGTTATCAACTTTCAGTGGAGCTCCTGGGGGTACAAGGGGCTCACTAAACATCTAGATAAATTCCTTGAGGGGTCTAGTTCCAAAATGGGGTAATTTGTGGGGGAGCTCCACTGTTTAGGCACCATGGGGGGGGGGGTCTAAAAACGTGACATGGCGTCCGCTAATGATTCCAATCAATTTTGCTGTCAAATGGTGCCCTTCTCTTCTGAGCCACGCCATGCGCCCAACAATTACTTTCCACCACATGTGAGGTATCTGCGTACTCAGGAGAAAATGGACAATACGTTTTATGGTGCATTTTTTCCTGATACCCTTGTGAAAAAAAAGCTACCTAGTTGAAGCAACAGTTTTGTAGTAATTTTTTTTTTTTTCTTTTCACCGCTCAACGTTATAAACTTCTGTGAAGCCCCCAGGTGTTCAAAGTGCTCACCAAACATCTAGAAAAATTATTTGAGGGTTCTAGTTTCCAAAATGGGGTCACTTGTGGGGGAGCTCCATTGTTTAGGCACCTCAGGGGGTCTTCAAACCCGACATGGCGTCCGCTAATTAGTGCAGCTAATTTTGCGTTCAAAAATTCAAATGGCGCTCCTTCCCTTCCGAGCTCCGCTGTGCGCCCAAACAATTGATTTTTACCCCATATGGGGTATCAGCGTACTCAGGAGAAAATGCACACTAAATTGTAGGGTGCACTTTCTCTTTTCTCCATTGTAAAAATGAAAATTTTATGGCTAAAGTAACATTTTTGTGTTAAAAAGTAAAATTTTCATTTTTTCCTACCACATTGCTTTGGTTCCTCTGAAGCACCTAAAGGGTTAATAAACTTCTTGGATGTGGTTTTGAGCAGTGTGAGGGGTGCAGTTTTTAGAATGGGGTCACTTTTGGGTATTTTCTGTCACCTCGGCCTCTCAAAGTCACTTCAAATGTGATGTGGTCCCTTAAAAAAATATTTTGTAAATTTTGTTGGAAAAATTAGAAATTGCTGATGAACTTTGACCCCTTCTAACTTCCTAACGAAAATTTTTTTTTTTTCGAAAATTGCGCTGATGTAAAGTTGACAAGTGGGAAATGTTATTTAGTAACTATTTTGTGTGACATATCTCTCAGATTTATGGGCATAAATTTTCAAAGTTTGAAAATTGCGAAATTTTCAAAATTTTCGCACAATTTCCTAAATTTTCACAAATAAACGCAAAAAGTATCGGCCTAAATTTACAACTGACATGAAGTACAATATGTCACGAAAAAACAGTCTCAGAATCGCCAGGATCCGTTGAAGCGTTCCAGAGTTATAACCTGTCAAAGTGACACTGGTCAGAATTGCAAAAAATGGCCCGGTCATTAGGGTGTTTTAGTGGCCGGGGGTGAAGGGGTTAATAAGCAGCCAAACTACAAGAACAACAAATGTACCATATAGGAAATACGGCAGCTGTCAGTCACATGACCTGTCTATATGTGTATGTGTGAGCTAATATATACTGTCAGGGGAAGGGCTTTCTGTTGCCTGGAGATTTATCAGGCTGCCAATAGCAACCAATCACAGCTTAGCTTCTATTTTGCTACAGTTAATTAATCTGAGCTCTGATTGGTTAATATAGGCAACAATTTAATAATTACATTTCTATTTGTATTGTGGTTTTTGTGTGCAGAATACTTTTGTTAATACATTCTATTTTGTTAACAGCAGTTATTATCCCGGGCGAAGCCGGGTGGTACAGCTAGTGCTTTATAGATATACAGAACATTATGGAGTATACGGCACAGCGGGGAGATTATTAGGTTGAACTTGTCACATATTTTAGCAATGTTTTTTCGGGGCCCGAATAGAGCTCTGTACAGCTATAGAGCGCTGTATAACGTCCATACAGGGCTTTCTACATCATAAAGTGCTCTGCACGTCAATGTAATGCTGTATACTCCCATATATAGTGCTGGATGCCCCCTAATAGTATAGATCACCATATAGTGCTGAATTTAACCTATATATTACATTTTCACTGAGAGCCGGAATCGCTCCCGCCTAACACCGCGGATCACTCAGAACAAAGAGCGAGAGAAAAGCAGCCAGTCAGGGAAAAATTCTAAGCCCAGACAATCAGCACTAAGCAGGTCTCTGCCTCCATCCACAGACCCTAGCCGTTAACCCCTTTGTGCCCTCGATGTTTCCAGACGCACCTAAAGCAGCGTAGCCCCGATATCCCGCCCCTCCCCCCGCAACAGGAGCTGTAGCTTCCTCTCAGAAACTGTGGGTGGCTCTTAAAAGAGCCTTTGTTTTGGTTTTTTTTTAGCAAAATCATTAACCCCCGAAGCCGTAGAGAGTGCGGCCCTGGCGCTTGAGCGCGTACACCACGTCCATGGCGGTGACGGTCTTCCTCTTGGCGTGCTCGGTGTAGGTGACGGCGTCACGGATCACGTTCTCCAGGAAGACTTTCAGGACGCCGCGAGTCTCCTCATAGATGAGGCCGGAGATGCGCTTGACGCCTCCTCTGCGGGCGAGACGGCGGATGGCGGGCTTGGTGATGCCCTGGATGTTGTCCCGGAGAACCTTCCTGTGCCGCTTGGCGCCGCCCTTCCCCTCCTTTGCCGCGTCCAGACATCTTCCACGAAAACAGCAGAAAACTATGACTGACGAGCGCACAGTCCTCCTTTATATCGAGCGAGTGAGGACCAGAAAGAGAACAGTAGAGATGACGTATTTCAGAGGCGGGAAATTTATATAATCGGATCCGTCCCTTCTCTGCTGATTGGCTGAGCGCAGGACTGTTGGTGATTTTGAATTTCCCGCTCATTGTCCGGTTATTCTCCCGCGATGTTAAATATAGACACAACCTTCATTCCAGTAAACCTCATATAGTGCCATACATATTACTGCTGTACACTCCCACATAGTACAGTATACCTGCATAAATTAGCCATATACATACAACATATTGATCTATAAGCCCATATAGTACTAACGTGTATAGTCCTCATATGATCCTGTATACCTCCAAGTACTGTTGCAGACTGCCATATTGTGTTATATAACAGGCACCAATAAATCATTTTCTGTCCATGGAGCTGATTTCTCCTCTGTATTTTGTCTCGGCAGTAACTATCCGTGCTCCGCACATGATTAAGCTCAGGCATTACTGGGGAGCTGGACTTTGTCTCCTCAGTCCTGATTACCACCATATAGTGCTGTATACCCTGTATACAATGTACTACAAATCACCATAGAGCATATTACATCCACATACTCTGTACCCCCATATAGCGCTTTATATTTCCAGACTATCGTGTAGGGGCCGATATCAGAACAGTGACTGCAAATCACAGCCCCAGATAAACCAGTAACACGCGAGAATGTCTCCACTGCACGGAGCAGCCACATCCCCCGCACTCCCTGTGCTACATTACAGATATGTAGCTAGAGATCAGCGGCTCCAGCTCCTGTGATGAATGGGTGGTGGCTCTGAGAAGAGCCTTTGTGGTGCGGAGCAGCAGTATTGCCTCACTTGGTGCTGTTGTACTTGGTGACGTCCTTTGTGCCCTCGGACACGGCGTGCTTGGCCAGCTCTCCGGGCAGCAGCAGGCGCACGGCGGTCTGCATCTCCCGGGAAGTGGAGCGTTTGATGCTCCCGCTCTGCAGTGACCGGAGTATAAGGAAGCAGTGACTGCAGGAGCGGAGTCTCGGTGCTGAGCGGCCGCTGCTCACTCTCCTGACAGCGGCTTTTACTTCTACATTCAGATATTTCACATTAGAAGCTGCAAAAACAACAACGGAGATTGGAAAACGAGAATTAGAGGAAGAGGCGGAGCTGAAGCGTCATTAGCCGCAGTCCTCTGTGCGGTCCGCCGCCCGGTGACTGCGGGGGATGTTCTGGCTGCGGGAGATCGGGTTCAGTCCTTACTTCTGGGAAATAAAAATGACTGTGATAACGAAGAACGACGGCGAGAAACACCGGACACTGAAGGGTTAACAGAGACAGACCACGTGGTGAAAATCGAATTTGAACCTTCCCGCTCAGTGGCCGATAGCTCCTCCCACTCTGTCTCCATCGTGTAACACGCGGCCTCAGGGCGGACGTTCTGCTATTTCTACATCCGCCGATTCCCAGCACAGATCTGTGCGATCTGCAGACGATGAAGTTGTTTCTCTTTCTCACGAGTCTTAACTAATTACAAACATAGCACTATTTGAACAGAGCGAAATCACAGCCCGATACAATCTCCGCACAACCTGCAGATATTCTCCAAGCAGAACAGCGCCCTGGAGTGCGGATCCCCCAGTCCCCGAAATCAGACACCGGATCCCAATAACCGCATCACAGGGCGCATGAGTATGGCTGCGGAACCTTCCTCCTTCCGTCACTGATCGCTGTGATCCTGACGGGACTGGAGCCGCAAGAAGTAACCACAGCATCTCCTGCTCCAGCGTCCCACAATCCGATCACTGCACCCGACACAGCAGGGATTGTAGCGTCTCCAGGATCAGGGGCGGCTCTGAGAGAACTGTTAGAATAAGTTTGTCTGCAGGACAAGAGGACAATGCAGCTTAAGGGCATGGAATACAAAAAAAAAAAAAGCTCCACCACCACCAAGAGGGTGCCGCATATTGAGCAGCTCTAAGTAATTGGACATATAGTAAGAAACCACACCGGTGCGATAATCCAGATCCAGGCGGACACTGCGGCTTGTGCTGACGGAGCAGAGAAAATAAGCAACAGACAGAAGACACAGCGCCGCCCGTCACATGTAGAGACCGCGCCCCGGACACTGCAGGGAATGAGGAGAATCAGAGACCAGGAATCAGCTCGTCTGAGGGAGGATTTGGTGGCTCTGAAAAGAGCCTTTGTGTTGTGCTCGGGGGTGCGGGACAGATCTACGCCCTCTCCCCGCGGATGCGGCGGGCCAGCTGGATGTCTTTGGGCATGATGGTGACTCTCTTGGCGTGGATGGCGCACAGGTTGGTGTCCTCGAACAGCCCCACCAGATAAGCCTCGCTGGCCTCCTGCAGGGCCATGACGGCCGAGCTCTGGAAGCGCAGATCGGTCTTGAAGTCCTGGGCGATCTCTCTCACCAGGCGCTGGAAGGGAAGCTTCCGGATCAGCAGCTCGGTGGATTTCTGGTAGCGGCGGATCTCCCGGAGAGCGACTGTCCCCGGCCGGTAGCGATGCGGCTTCTTCACTCCGCCGGTGGCGGGAGCGCTCTTCCTGGCGGCCTTAGTGGCCAGCTGCTTGCGGGGAGCTTTCCCTCCGGTGGATTTACGGGCGGTCTGCTTAGTTCTGGCCATAGCTCTGTATAGAGGAGAACAGAAGTGATGCGAGGAGCGGCGGGAGCAGAGTATTTATCCTCCTGTGCGCGTCCTCATTGGTCTTTGAAAAACACGCCCCCTTCACGCTATTAAGTATTAAACACACAAAAGACGTTAACAATCGCCTAATGTCTCTAACCAATCATTTTTCAGATGAAGTACATCCCTTCAGAAACCCCGCCCTTCTCCCCTCCCACTCTGTACACCCGAACCTGTTACCACACTTTTCAGGTCGCTGTAAACAGATGTCACATCCCGGCTGCACGCGGCTCTGGAGCAGCCGCCACCGATGTAACTGCAGCTCCATCTCCCCGCACACAGCGCTGTACAGTGCAGCTCCCGCATAATCACTACATCCCCGAGAACTCTGCTCCCGACATGCAGACACGGGTTCAGTGTCGACATTCCCTTGTACGAGATCACCGCGCAAATCTACATAGCGGAAAAACTCGGCAATGATCATACAGAGGAGACTAAGTGATAAAACTGATCATACAGCTCTGCAGGACAAGGTGGTGGCACTGATCATACAGCTCTGCAGGACAAGGTGGTGGCACTGATCATACAGCTCTGCAGGACAAGGTGGTGGCATTGATCATACAGCTCTGCAGGACAAGGTGGTGGCACTGATCATACAGCTCTGCAGGACAAGGTGGTGGCACTGATCATACAGCTCTGCAGGACAAGGTGGTGGCACTGATCATACAGCTCTGCAGGACAAGGTGGTGACACTGATCATACAGCTCTGCAGGACAAAGTGGTGGCTCTGAGAAGAGCCTTTGTGGTAGGAGGACAGAGCGGCTCCCGCTTATTTCTTGGCCGCGGGCTTCTTGGCTTTAGTCGCCTTCTTAGCCGGACTCTTGGCAGCTTTGGGTTTTGCCGCCTTCTTAGCCGGACTCTTCGTCACCTTCTTGGGCTTTGGAGCAGTCTTCGGCTTCTTGGGGCTCTTTGCCGCTTTCTTGGCGGCTGCTGCGGGCTTCTTGGCCTTTTTCGGGCTTTTCTTGGCCGCGGCCGGAGCCTTCTTGGGCTTCTTCGGAGATTTGGCCGCTTTCTTGGCTGCCGGCTTCTTAGGCTTGGCCGCAGCTGCTGGCTTCTTCTTGGCCGCCTTGTCCTTCGTCTCCTGCTTCTTGTTCAGCTTGAAGGACCCGGAGGCGCCGCTGCCCTTCACCTGGAGCAGGGAGCCCTTGTTGACCAGAGCCTTGATGGCCAGCTTCAGGCGGCTGTTATTCTTCTCCACATCGTATCCTCCGGCAGACAGAAGCTTCTTCAGGGCGGCCAGAGACACCCCACTGCGCTCCTTGGAGGCGGACACGGCTTTCATGACCAGCTCGGAGGCGCTGGGACCGGAGGATTTGCTGCTTTTCTTGGCGGCACCGGATTTCTTTGGCACCTTCTTAGATTTGGCGGCCGGTTCGGCGGGAGGAGGAGCGGCGGCCGGTGCGGTCTCTGCCATCGTGTGAGCGGGAAATAAACACAAAAAATCTCCTGAGAGAAAAATACTGAGGCCGGAGCTGGAGGCGCCTGTTATATATACAGTCTTACTGCGCACTGATTGGCTGCTGAGCTGCACCGTCTTACGCTTCTATTGGCTGACACTGAGCACAGGCCCCGCCTTCTCCCGGCTGAGCCCAGTGAAGCTCCGCTCTCTCCTTGTGCTTTCCTGCCCGGGATAAAAGCTCTATATTATCGGCTACAGCCGGACGGGTGAGGAGCTTCCGCCATCACTTCTCCTCCGCCATCATCTCCGCGGAGCGTGTGTGGCCGTAACTGCCAGAGATGCCGGGAAAGAGCGCAGAGGATCCCGGGATCAGCGCCGCCGTCCTCCCGACCTGCTCATCACTGAGTGTCCGGGAAGATAAACCTGCTGCGGGAGCTCGTTCTCCTGTTCCCGGCTCTTGTCACCACCACAGGAATCTTCACTACAATATCCATCGTGCAGGCAGCGGATTGTACGATGTGGGGGCGACCTGGAGCTGCTGACAGCCCAGAAGCGTAACACAGGCGATGGCCTCCGCTGCCTGCACCTCCCGGAGCTGGAATATAAATCTATCCCGTGTGTGCAGAGTATTGGGGGGAGGACACGTCCCACATTAGTGGATCACACCCGGAGGAGGATGAGTGCGATCTCCGGCACAAGATTGTGTCTTATCCTTTGTGAAGCTTTTATCTCTGAGGCCTGTAATGGAGGGAAAAGCTGTGCTCAGGCGATGGCTTCACAATGCGACTCACTCCCCATCAGAAAGCAGAAAAAATCCTTGTGATCACAGAAATATTAATTCACACATCTGACACCAACTATTGTGCAAAAGGTGAAATACTGAGGAAGAAGCGGAGACACAAAATGCAGAATCCACACACAGAGCACCGCTGTATATACTGCACAATCAGCACTGATCAGCAGCCTTATAAGTATCCATAATAATAGAGCAGGGTGTAGTGTATACAGAAGTATATATAAATATGTATACAGCAGCATGCACAATATAAACAGCTGTGTGTACAATATATATATATACAGCAGTGTGCACAGTATAGTGTTTTCCTATGTTTACTTATACAGACTTGCAGAGAAGAGAAGGAAAACCATCCTGATGTATCCTTGAACTTTGCAGAATTCTCCAGTAAGTGCCTGGAACAGGGGAAGGCCATGGCTGCTACAGAGAAAGAAAAGTGAAGACATGGAGAAAGCGGACAAAGTTGGTTATGAAAGTGAAATTAAAGCTCACATGAAAAAGTAAAGAAGTTTAACCCTAGAACGCGCAAGCATCACAATCTACCATAGAAAACAAATTACCTAGCAGGCCTGCAAGGCCCCAGGTATGCGTTCTAGGGTTAAGGACTCAAATGCTCCCTCTGTTTTCTTCTTGTTTTACTCCAACTTCCCTCCTGAAATCAGAGGGCAGCAGCCAGGTCTGATCATTGGGGACGAGGCAAAGAAATTAGGAGAGATGTGGAAAAACAATTCATCATGGAGCAAGGCGCCATAAGAGAAGCAAAAAAACAAACTGAAGACGTGCAAGGATATGGCGCTGTATAGGTCCAAAGGCAAACTACGGTAGATACAGCAAAAAAGGTCCCTGCTGAGCCTGAAGAGTGCAAGAGAGGAGGATCATGATGAAGAAGAGGAGGATGAATAAGCAATCTCCTTCAGTCTGTTTTTACTTGTGTCTATAGCATTTATCCCTGCACGTCACATTCACTGAACGTGTAATAAATGTCTTCCAGATTTTTTTTTTTTAAATTGTTTCACAGGTTTCCTTAACCCCTTCACGACCATGGACGAATCTTTCCGTCATGGATCGTGTCCCGGTAATCCCCGCCCCCTGCTGCGGGCAGGCGGCGTGGATCGGCACACATATCAGCTGTTTTCAACAGCTGACATGTGTGCCTACATGTTCCGAGTGGAATCGCATTCCACCCGGAACATTAACCCCTTAGATCTCGCTGCCAAAGTCTGGCAGCGAGATCTATATGCGCGCGGCCATCTTTTTTTCTTACCGCCGCCCCTCCGGACGTCACGTGAGTGATCACGTGACGTTCGGTGGTTTCCATCGTAGCACAGGGTCATGTGATGACGCCTGGTGCTAAGAAGTTTCACTTTCATTCTTCCTCGGCACGGAGCAGAGGATGAAAGAAAGTGACTATTTCTGCTGTTTACAGCGGTATAGCTGTGATCAGCAGATAGCGATCAGCAATCGGATTGCTGATCGCTATAGCCCCCTAGGGGAACTAGTAAAATAAAATAAAAAAAGTAAAAAAAAAGTTTTAAAAAATAAAAAAAAAAAAAAAAACCTAAAAGTTCAAATCACCCCCCTTTCCCCCCATTGAAAATTAAAGGGTTAAAAAATATATAAATATACACATATTTGGTATCGCCGCGTTCAGAAATGCCCGATCTATCAAAATATAAAATCAATTAATCTGATTGGTAAACGGCGTAGTGGCAAAAAAAATTCCAAACGCCAAAATTACGTTTTTTGGTCGCCGCAAGTTTTACGCAAAATGCAATAACAGGCGATCAAAACGTAGCATCTGCGCAAAATGCTACCATTGGAAACATCAGCTCGAGACGCAAAAAATAAGCCGTCACTGAGCCATAGATCCCAAAAAATAAAAACGCTACGTGTTTCGGAAAATGGCGCAAAACGTGCGCCACTTTTATTGGACAAACTTGTGAATTTTTTTTAACCCCTTAGATACAAGTAAACCTATACATGTTTGGTGTCTACAAACTCGCACCGACCTCAGGTATCATACCCACACATCAGTTTTACCATATAGTGAACACCGTGAATAAAACATCCCAAAAACTATTGTGCCATCACACTTTTTTTGCAATTTTTCCACACTTGGAATTTTTTTGCTGCTTTCCAGTACACCATATGGTAAAACTTATGGTTTCATTTAAAAGTACAACTTGTCCCGCAAAAAACAAGCCCTCATATGGCAAGATTGACGGAAAAATAAAAAAGTTACGGCTCTCGGAAGAAGGGGAGCAAAAAACAAAAACGCAAAAACGGAAAGTGCCCCGGGGCTGAAAGTTAACCTTTGTCTATAGATTTAAAATCAATTCCTATAATGTCAAATTATGGAAGTCACAAATATGAAAAAACGTGAAGTGCAAACTGCTGCCTAAATATAATTTACTCATCCACAGTACATATTACACGGGCTTTATTATAAAGCACTCATTCTGCATTATTTACAGAGCAGATTGAAGGCATATGGCGCTGATTCTTCTATTACAGGAGACCAGTTACTGAACAGATCATACAATGCTGATAGATCAATAGATCTGAGAGGGGCCAACGTATTATTATAATTATTCACTAAAGTCTCCCCTATAGATAGTCAATTATCTTACTTAAAAAATTCTCAAGTGACTATTACAATATTATAGTCAGTGACTGAGCAGATTAAATATGTGACAACAGGTCAATGATCTCCCCGCTGTATACTCCATAATGTTCTGTAGATCTATAAAGTATTGGATCCTTCAATATAGTGGTGTATACGTGCACATAGTACAGTATACCCCATGCAGTGCTTATACTCCATCCATAGTGCTCTATACTTCCATATACTGCTGTAAACTGTCATTTTTCTGTTTTATTATCTATAACAAGTTGAATATCTCCTACCTCCTTATAGTGCTGTGTTCTCCTTCCATATAACAATTTATATAGAGCCGCTTATATTTTCTCCATAGTGGTGTAAATCCCCCAGCCTTAAATTTCTGTTTTGTTCTAATAGCAAGCGGATTCATCACAGGCACTAAGGGGTTAACACCGAGCATCTGTGGAAGGAATTGTGTGGGCGGAGGCAGAATCATACTGTGCGCTGATTGGCTGAGCTCTGAATTTGAAATCCCCGCACAATGGCTGAGTTTCCCCCGCTCTCTGTCCTCTGCGCCCCGCGGTGTCAGGGGAGGTCTGGGGCTGAGTGACTGTCTCTTCTGTAGGTTTATATTCAGCGCTATATGGAGGCTTATAATGGGGTCTGTGCAGCATAAAGAGAACGGAGCAGCGACTCCGAATACAGCAAATGTGAACACGTCCAATCCCCGCAGAATCCACAGAAGAATCCAGCGCCTCTGGAAGAGCCAAGATGTCTGCAAACCCCGAGTGTATGAAGTGTGAGCGGCGCCGCTGCTGTATGGAGAGAGGAGGTCAGGGCAGCGCAGGAGGCGGCTTGTCGCGGCTGATGGGAGCTCAGGAATCCACAAGCGTCTCCATTATTATCCCGTATATTCCATACAGCAGTGACGCCGCTCACATCTCATGTGCTCAGTGTGTACAGAAACCTCAGCGCTCACAGAGGCGGCCGTGCTCTGTACAGCGCTATATAGAGGCGGCTGTGCTCTGTGTGGTCTGTACAGCTCTATATAGAGGCGGCTGTGCTCCTGTGTGCTCTGTACAGCGCTATATAGAGGCGGCTGTGCTCCTGTGTGGTCTGTACAGCGCTATATAGAGGCGGCCGTGCTCCTGTGTGCTCTGTACAGCTCTATATAGAGGCGGCTGTGCTCCTGTGTGGTCTGTACAGCTCTATATAGAGGCGGCTGTGCTCTGTGTGGTCTGTACAGCGCTATATAGAGGCGGCTGTGCTCCTGTGTGGTCTGTACAGCTCTATATAGAGGCGGCTGTGCTCCTGTGTGCTCTGTACAGCGCTATATAGAGGCGGCCGTGCTCCTGTGTGCTCTGTACAGCTCTATATAGAGGCGGCTGTGCTCTGTGTGCTCTGTACAGCGCTATATAGAGGCGGCCGTGCTCTGTACAGCTCTATATAGAGGCGGCTGTGCTCTGTGTGGTCTGTACAGCTCTGTATAGAGGCGCGATACATGGTACGATATGGCGGTATATAACACTGGAGTTACAGGGATGGGATTTCCTATCACATTATCTGCAGTGATTGTATATAGATCCAGTGTGAGCGGCAGTGTCCGTGCACCACACTGCGCCGCCACATGGGAAGTGAGGACAGGAACACGGTCGCCCTGCACTAGTGGAGTCATCAGGAGCCGCATCTGCCCACATTACACCTATCTAATGCCCGGCGTTAATCACCGGGCACAACAGCGACCCCACTACAGAACATGGAGGGTTAGGGATCGTGTATAAAGGACCAGAGCAGAGAATCCCATATTTTAAACCATTAATGCCACTTATACCCAAAGTGCCAACCTCCTAATACAAAGTGCACTGTTACAATATTCCTCAATAAACTCGAGCATTTTAAAGACACAATAGATGAGCGGCGCCAGCTCCTGTGAGGACGGGGTGGTGGCTCTTAGAAGAGCCTTTGTGTTGTGGAGGATGCGGGGTCAGCGGCGTCACTTGCCCTTCTTGCTCATTTGCGCCTCCTCATTACTATCCTAAGGCTTGATGGCAGCTGTTTTTTTGTCAAATCACAGCTGATATTAACCCCATATATTGCCACCGCATCAGGGCAAGCGGAATGAGCTGCTGCATCTAACGTGATACACCAATTCTGGGCGGCTGAAGGCTGATATTATCAGGCTGGGATGGGCCAATAGCCATGGTTCTTCCCTCCCTAGTAATACCAGCTACCTTCTTTACCTTGGCTGGTTAACTTATTAACAATGGGGGGATCCCAAGCCATTTTTTTTACATTACAAAAATTTGTACAGCAGCATGTGAAGAGCTAAAATATGTAACCCTGAAATAGAGGAATTTTTGCCCTGCATTACTGCTACTGGAATAAATCAGATACTTGGTTTCAAAATTGGCCAATTACTGTAACCCCCAGAGCCAAAGACAAGGCGCACAACTCTTTTCTCTCAATTTTTTCCAATAGCAGTAATGCTGTGCTAAAACTTTTGTATTATATGTTTACATAGTTTAGCTTTTCAGATGCTGCTGTACAGATTTTTGTAAGGGTGAATATTCAGGGTGCTCCTGTTCACACCTTGTGGATGCGCTGTCAGTCTTTTTATAGTAGTATATTTTTTACATTATTTAATTAATAAACATAAAAACTGCATAAGATCCCCTCTATTTTTGATATTCAGCCACTGTAAAGCAGACCGAGGGGGTTGCCTATGTCATTTGTTTGTTTTTTTTTCTTCAATGGTGAGCCACCAAACACAGACTTCTCAATACTTGACATGGCTGTGATGTGGCCGGAAGTGCCACATAGGAAATGCTTGCTGATTGGCTGCTCTGCATTCTCTTTATTCAGATGATAAACCAAAGCGGGAACCAGACATACAGGTAAAAGCCAGTGTACAGGTGCAAGACTCAAACACTCAGTGCCCAGTGCAAACCAAAAACTTTAAGGTTCAGAATCACTCTTCCATAGTTAAGAACCATGATAATTGGCTGCATCTTTTCTGGTGGGATGACTTTTACGCTCTTTATCGAAACAGTGCAAACTAAGTCCCCTATGATGAAAAAGGATGAAGTGGCGAGTCCCATAATTAAAATCTTCATCTTTATTCAGAAAATTTTTAAGTCCCCTATGATATATATTACAATTTATTTGCCCATTTGGTTTTATCAATGTAAGTATATATGGTAATGTATAGCACTATATGGAGGTAATCAGCACTGTATGGAGAATATTCAACATACTACAGCAAAATGATTATTAGATGTATGTAACATACCTTAGCAAGTATTGGTATGTCTATGATTGGCCGGCGCACCAAGTGACACTTGGCCTGTATAAAGGTCGGATCAGGGGTTGTGCCACTGTGGCGCCCCTGACCTGGTCAGGCACCACTGAGTACTACACCCATTCTGGGACAGTACTTCCGAGTAATCCTAAAGACCAGAATAAGGTGTGTACGCACAGACACATAGCAACCAGGTCTCCCACACCTTTAGAGGGGACCCTTGGGTAGTCTCCAGAGGGGGCTAGCTTTCAAATCTCATCAAGAGGTGAAGCGGAGGGGCTGGGAGCTAAAGTGCAGAGGCTGTCAGGAAAGGAGGAGGAGAGCCAGTCTGGTAGTGATGAGCGGAGATTGCCAGGGTGACGTGCCCGATCAGCGATGACGGAGTCCTCCACCTGCAGCTCACTTCAGTTGCAGCCAGATTTCCGATCACAGGTGGACGACACCAGAGTGATGTCACTGCTGATTGTGCGGCTCACTTAAGTTGCTGCGTGGAGCTCAAAGCTGACAGTCTTGTTTTATGGCACTCGCTGTAAGTATCTGATGTAGCAGTGCTGAAAGCGTTGTGGGGCATCGTATGGGTTACGTTGGACCTGTAGGGTTGCTTTAGGGTTAATAAAGAGGTGGAAGAGGGTGCTATTTTGTCATTTATTTCAAATAAAAGATTTTTGGATTGTTTGTGTTTAGTTACTTTCATTCACAGGTTAGTGAAGGGAGAGTTTAATACAGGCCTTCCATCACAAATCTAGGTCTTATTGGCTGCTGTGGGCTGCTATTAACTCCTAATTACCCCAATCGCCACCACATCAGGGCAATGGGAAGAGCCAGGTCCAGTGCCCGAATTTGTGCATCTTATGGACACGCTACTTCTGTTGCGGCTGTGGGCTGCTATTGTTAGTCTGGAAAGGGCCAAATAACTATGGCCCTAGCCACCCGAATAATATCTTCCCCAAGTTGTCGGCTGGTTATAGAAAAATGGGGGAGGACCGCACAACATTTTTTAAAAAAAAACTTTTTTAAAAAAGCGTGGGATCCCCTCTATTTTTCATAATCAGTCAAGGCACAGCAGAATATTTAAAAAAATATATATAAAAAAAAACCTGACCCCCACATCCTACAAATGTGTATAGGTGCCAGCTGAAAAAACATAGCAAATACAAAATACATACAGCTGCACACTAAAATGGCATCAATGTATAATGGAAGTCTGGTACTGCATTACTGCTATATGAAAAAAATAGATTTTTAGTTTTTGAATTGGCCAATGCATGCAAGCCCGGACACCAGCGGCAAGGTAAATCTCAATATTCCAGGTATCTAACTAAAATTGCAGTACCAGAGTTCCTTTATACATTGATGCCATTTTAGTGTGCAGCTGTATGTATTTTGTATTTGCTATGTTTTTTCTGCTGGCACCTATACACACTTGTAGGATGTGCAGGTTAGTTTTTTTTAAATATTTTGAGTGAGTCTTTTTCTGACTGAGCACTCCGCCCTATAAACCAGGCTGTGTTCATGATCCTTATGCTAGGAGTCCTAGCTGCCCAGACATGGAGGTTAGTCCAGATAGTGGCATTTCAAGTTAGATTTTTTTAGTCTAGCTGCCCAGACACGGATGTTTTGTTAACCTAGATAGTGGCATTTTAGTTAGGTACCCGGAATATTGAGATTTACCTTGCCGCTGCTTTCCAGGCTTACATCCATTGGCCAATTCATAAACTAAAAATCTTGTTTTTTCATATAGCAGTAATGCAGTACCAGAGTTCCCTTATACATTGATGCCATTTTAGTGTGCAGCTGTATGTATTTTGTATAAGGTACAGCAGAAAGCTGAAGGTTGCAGCCTACAATGGAGGGAAACCACATTTCATTAAAATAAAAATAGCTGGTCAAGCTAGCTATCCCTCTATCAAGATATTCTGTTATTTATTTTTTTTTTCTATCATTTAGATCCTATCATATTTTGTCTCTTCTACAAAACGCATTAACAAAAACGCGGCAAAAATGCACCATCATTATAAGGCTTTGGGTTTGTTTACATTTCCAGGCTCTCTGTGACAAGGTGCAGTTTTGGTTGCAGTTTGGGTACAGTTAAAACTGCAGCGTGCACATATAGCCTTAGCGTCTGTTTGGGGATCTAATCTGATGCTAGAGCCATACTCCATACTGATTGGCTGAGAGTCTCTGCCCACTCCAAGTTCTGTGTGACCCGCGGGGTCAGGACGTCTGATATAAAGTTCTATTTAGCACTATATGGAGTCTATGCAGCAAAACAACAAAAATCCACCAGCGCGATCCCCCATCACTAACAGCAACAAATGGACACATACAGCTGTATAGGGAGGATATACAGCAGCCTATACAGCAGTATATGGAGCACGGGAGGATATACAGCGCTATATGTGTGGCGCCCCTGAGGCTTCAGTCACCACAGGGTAGTACGCGTCACCAGAGGTGCAGTATTCATCCCGGGTAAGGAGGAGATCAGTGTCTGTCATTCACAATTCACAAACACACATGAGCCAGTTGCCCTCTCACCAGGACGGGGTTAAGGTAGGGTCATTTAGGATGGTCACCACATCGTCTGAGGCCTCCCACCCACTAGCTCAGGGGGGCGGGGCAACTGATCTGGGGAGAGAGGAGCCACATACACAGTCGAGAAACCACCGGGAACCAAGTGAGACGCAGGAGACTACGGTCGCTGAGAGGAGAAGCTCATAGCTCCCTCAGGACCGGCGCAGATCTCAGGGTGCGGACCCTAGGCTGGTGGGCACCTCACTGCCTGCCAGCAGAATTCCCCGGGCAGAATATTTCAAGTCTTCTGGCCCACAACAGTGCCCGGGACAAAGCAGCACAGAGAGCCAGGAGCATAGGGCGACCCCATCGTCAGGCTCGCACTGCCTGCTATACAAGACGGGAAACAATCACCCCCAGGACTCGGGTCCCAGCGTAGCTACAAGCCGCAGGGACTCGCACAACACAGCGCTGGGAGGAAGGACTCACGGAGCATCCCACCAGTTCTGGCCTCTGAACTATCCGGGATCAGCCTAGCTCTGCCTGTGGAGAGCTGCAACACCCGAGCTGCGTCACCATCTGCCCTAGAAGAGAGCGACTTTCCGCAGCGGCCGCTAACAACTGGCTGCAAACCACAGGTGGCATCACAAATAACTACTACTCCCAACATCCCCAACCAACCCCTTCATCTTTTATAGACATCGTCGGGTTCACAGAACCGGGCCAGGCCGCTGTGACATCCCAAACCGGGCCGGTGAGGGGTAGCCCTCCCCCACAGACCCTGTGGGCGCGTCATATATACTTGGATATTTCCCACTTGTGGTTTCACACATGTTATGAGCAGTGTGAGGGGGGCAGTTTTTAGAATGGTGTCACTTTTCGGTATTTTCTATCATCTAGGCCTCTCAAAGTCACTTCAAATGTGATGTGGTCACTAAATTAATGGGTTTGTAAAGTTTGCTATAAAAATGAAAAATTGCCGATGAACTCTGAACCCTTCTAGCAAAAAAAAAAAAGTTTCAAAAATTGTGCTGATGTAAAGTAACATGCGGGGAAGGTTATTTATTAACTATTTTATGTGACAACAGGTCACCAAAAAACAAATCTCAGAATCGCCGGGATCCGCTGAAGCTCCAGAGTTATAACCTGTGAAAGTGACGCTTGTCAGAATTCCAAAAAATGGCCGGGTAAGGAAGGGGAAGGGGTTAAAGTCTGGCAGAACCAGAACATCCACTAGTTCACACATCACTTATTGCAAATAAGCAAATCTGATAACTTTCACTAATGCCACAATGTGAAACTTCTTGTAAAATGCTGTATACCGCCATATAATGCTGCATAGTCCCTATATAGCACTATATACTCTTCATATAGAGCTGTAGTGTACACTCCTCATATACAGCTGTGCTCCTTCCATAAAGAACTAAATATCCTCCATTCATATAATGCTATACACTTCCATATAGTGCTGTATACATCCTATATAGGACTATATACCCTCCAAATAGTTACTGCAGTTTACTCCCCATATAGGGCGGTATCTCTCCAGATAGTGCTGAATACTCTAGTGCTCTTTAACACTAATCTTCTGCGCTGTATACCCTCCATATAGTGCTGTAGACGCTCTTATGTTCTATACACTGCTATATATCTACAGTGCTGTATACTCTTAATAGTTATGTGTAACCCTAATATACTGCTTCAGTTCTCGCGCTTTATACCCCCATATACTGCTATAAAGTCCCATATTGTTGTATGCCCCCATAGAGCGCTGCACACCCTTTAGCCTTATTCTCCCCATACTGCCATATAGAGCTTTATATGCACCATTTTGCTTTCTACCCCAATAGTCTCGTACACCCTCCATATAGCGCTGTGTAATACTCGTATGCTGGATTCTTCATACAGTGCAATAAACCTTCAAATACACTGCAGTATACCGCCATATAATGCTGAATTTACTCTATATACATTAGATAATGGAGTGGAGTTCTTGCTCCTCCCACAGACGCTGTTAACCTGTCCGAGCCTGCGATGTGCCCAGCCACCAAGACAGCAAACTGCGCCGATCTCCCGCCCCTCCCCCCGCAGCAGGAGCTGTAGCTTCTCAGAAGATGTGGGCGGCTCTGAAAAGAGCCTTTGTGTTAATAACAGTAATTATCTCCACTGCACGGAGCTGCCGCATCCCCCGCACCTCCCAATGTGCTACTACTGTGATAACGTAGAACAGGAGTGGGGAACCTCCGGCCCGTATGCGGCAGCGGCGGTTGTGGCTCCCTGTGCCCGGCTGCGGCGGTGGCGACTCCTTGTGCCCGGCAGAAGCTGCTCCTCTCTGTGCGCGCCAGCAGCGCTCTCCGTGCCCGCAGCCACCTCCAGCACTCAGTGATCCAGGCCTCCCCCAGTTCTCTAACTGCCTCCAAGCTCCCCCGGGTCTGCCTGTGCCTCTCCTTTCTCCCCAGTGATCTGCCCCCCCCTCCCCAGCAGTGATCTGTGCCGTCTCCCCAGTTATCTCTGTGCCCCGAGCCTCTCCCAGGTCTGTCTGTGCCTTCATCTTCTCCCATCATTCTCTGTGCCCCCAGGGCTGTCTGTGTCCCTCCGGCATCCCCCAGGCTATGTATATAACCCCAGCAATGTTTATGCCCCCCAGTCTTGTCTGTGCAACCCAGTGATGTGTATATACCCCCAGTGATGTATGTACCCCCAGTGACGTCTATGCCCTGCTGCTTCCCTAGTGATGTATATTCCTCCCAGCAATGTTTATGCCCCCAGCTATGTCTGTGCTCCCCAGTGATGTCTATGCCCCCAGCCTCCCCAGTGTTCTATATTCCTCCCAACCCTCCCCTGTGGTGTATATGCCCCCATACCCTCCTGTGATGTATATACAGCAGTCCCAAACAACTCAAACCTGGAATAGCAGTTGTGAAATGCAACAAGATCAACATCGCCTAATATTACAGCTGCACCAAAAAGTACAAGCTCCAGCCGCCACAGTGAGATAATTGTTTGACCAAATATATTAGGGTAATTTTCAAGTTGATAATTTTGTGCGGCCCCCGAAGGTTGGTAGAAATTTCCAAATGGCCCCCGCAGAAAAAAGGTTCCCCACCCCTGACGTAGAACGACGGCGAGAAACAACGGACACTGAAGGGTCAAGAGACGGACCACGTGGTGCCTGTAACAGAAGCAGCCGGTGGGAGGGTCAAGAAACTTGTTGCAAAGTGATGATTGGCTGAAAACCGAATTCGAACTTCCCGCTTAGTGGCCGATAGCTCCTCCCGCTCTTTGTCGCTATCCGTGTATAACACGCGGCCTCAGGGCGGACGTTCTGATGAGATTTCTACAATCCGCCGATCCCCAGCGCCCGACACAGATCTGAGCGATCTGCAGACGATGAAGTTGTTTCTCTTTCTCACGAGTCTTAACGAATTACACACACGGCACTATTTGAGCAGCGGGAAATCACAACCCGATACAATCTCCGCCCGACCTGCAGATATTCACCAAGCAAAACAGCGACCTGGAGTGAGGATCCCCCTGGAACATCTACAGATCCCACAGCCCCCGACAGACACCGGATCCCAATAACCGCATCACAGGGCGCATGAATATCCCTGCGGAACCTTCCTCAGTCCTTCGCTGTGATCCTGACTGGACCGGAGCCGCGGAGAGTAAATCCAGCGCCACAGCATCTCCTGCTCCAGAGGTGACGCAATACGATCACTGCACCCGACACAGCAGGGATTGTAGCGTCTCCAGGATCAGTGGCGGCTGAAGAGAGCGGTCTGGAAGACTCCGATATCACCCCAAACTGCGCAGCACATTGAGCCGCTCCTAGTGAAAGGACAATGGTAAGAAACCACCATAATCTAGATAGACGCTGCGGCTTGTGCTTAATACAGAAAACAAGAGACAGGAGACTCGGCAGCGCCGCCCGTCACATGTACAGAGACCGCGGGGAATGAGGCGGAATCAGAAACCAGGAATCAGCTCGTCTGAGGGACGATGTGGTGGCTCTGAAAAGAGCCTTTGTGTTGTGCTCGGGGGTGCGGGACAGATCTACGCCCTCTCCCCGCGGATGCGGCGGGCCAGCTGGATGTCTTTGGGCATGATGGTGACTCTCTTGGCGTGGATGGCGCACAGGTTGGTGTCCTCGAACAGCCCCACCAGATAAGCCTCGCTGGCCTCCTGCAGGGCCATGACGGCCGAGCTCTGGAAGCGCAGATCGGTCTTGAAGTCCTGGGCGATCTCTCTCACCAGGCGCTGGAAGGGAAGCTTCCGGATCAGCAGCTCGGTGGATTTCTGGTAGCGGCGGATCTCCCGGAGAGCGACAGTCCCCGGCCGGTAGCGATGCGGCTTCTTCACTCCGCCGGTGGCGGGAGCGCTCTTCCTGGCGGCCTTAGTGGCCAGCTGCTTGCGGGGAGCTTTCCCTCCGGTGGATTTACGGGCGGTCTGCTTGGTTCTGGCCATAGCTCTGTATAGAGGAGAACAGATGTGATGAAAGGAGCGGTGGGAGCAGAGTATTTATCCTCCTGTGCGCGTCCTCATTGCCCTGTTTATAACCGCCCCCTGCACTTCATTGGTTACGGCACACAAAAAAAAACTATTTAGCCAATAACCACCTGAGGTCTCTGACAAGGACAAAGCGGCTAAGAAGAAGCCAGCAGCTGCGGCCAAGCCCAAGAAGCCGGCAGCCAAGAAGGCCAAATCTCCGAAGAAGCCCAAGAAGGCTCCGGCCGCGGCCAAGAAAAGCCCGAAAAAGGCCAAGAAGCCCGCAGCAGCCGCCAAGAAAGCGGCAAAGAGCCCCAAGAAGCCGAAGGCCGCTCCAAAGCCCAAGAAGGTGACGAAGAGTCCGGCTAAGAAGGCGGCAAAGCCCAAAGCTGCCAAGAGTCCGGCTAAGAAGGCGACTAAAGCCAAGAAGCCCGCGGCCAAGAAATAAGCGGGAGCCGCTCTATCCTCCTACCACAAAGGCTCTTCTCAGAGCCACCACCTTGTCCTGCAGAGCTGTATGATCAGAGCCACCACCTTGTCCTGCAGAGCTGTATGATCAGTGTCACCACCTTGTCCTGCAGAGCTGTATGATCAGTGCCACCACCTTGTCCTGCAGAGCTGTATGATCAGAGCCACCACCTTGTCCTGCAGAGCTGTATGATCAGAGCCACCACCTTGTCCTGCAGAGCTGTATGATCAGTGCCACCACCTTGTCCTGCAGAGCTGTATGATCAGTGCCACCACCTTGTCCTGCAGAGCTGTATGATCAGTGTCACCACCATATCCTGCAGAGCTGTATGATCAGTGCCACCACCTTGTCCTGCAGAGCTGTATGATCAGTGTCACCACCTTGTCCTGCAGAGCTGTATGATCAGTGCCACCACCTTGTCCTGCAGAGCTGTATGATCAGTGCCACCACCTTGTCCTGCAGAGCTGTATGATCAGAGCCACCACCTTGTCCTGCAGAGCTGTATGATCAGTGCCACAACCTTGTCCTGCAGAGCTGTATGATCACTGCCACTCTTGTCCTGCAGAGCTGTGTGATCAGTGTCACTCTTGTCCCCCTATGATCAGTATTTGTATTTCTCGCTATGTAGATCTCCGCGGTGATCTCGTGTACAGGGGGCGGTAGATGATTATGTTGCCGGGGGATGTAGTGATAATGCGGGGGCTGCACTGTACAGCGCTGTGTGCGGGGAGATGGAGCTGCAGTTACATCGGTGGCGGCTGCTCCAGAGCCGCGTGTAGCCGGGAAGTGACAGTTTATTAGAGCGGCGGGAAATGAGTGAGTTGCTGAGCGCATCATGGGAGGGGGGAGATGCGGGACCACTAAGGGGGAGGGACACAAGCAGGGTTACAACAGGGGCGGGGTTACCTAGGGGGATTCTAAAGGGCGGAGCTTCTTCTGAGAGCTTCTTCTGAATATTGATTGGTCAGAGACATAGGATGATTATTGGCTGTATTATTTTCTTTTGTGTCATAACTAATAGAGTACAGGGAGCGTGTTTCTGCAGACCAATGACGACACGCACAGGAAAAAGCGGGGTTACAAGCGTGGCGAGCAGACTGAGGGGCGGCGCTTCATCTGAAAAGTAATTAGTCAGAGACCTCAGGTGGTTATTGGCTAGATAGTTTTCTTTTGTGTGATGTAACCAATGGAGTGCAGGGGGCGGTTATAAACAGGCCAATGAGGACGCGCACAGGAGGATAAATACTCTGCTCCCGCCGCTCCTCTCATCACTCCTGTTCTCTTCTATACAGAGCTATGGCCAGAACTAAGCAGACCGCCCGTAAATCCACCGGAGGGAAAGCTCCCCGCAAGCAGCTGGCCACTAAGGCCGCCAGGAAGAGCGCTCCCGCCACCGGCGGAGTGAAGAAGCCGCATCGCTACCGGCCGGGGACAGTCGCCCTCCGGGAGATCCGCCGCTACCAGAAATCCACCGAGCTGCTGATCCGGAAGCTTCCCTTCCAGCGCCTGGTGAGAGAGATCGCCCAGGATTTCAAGACGGATCTGCGCTTCCAGAGCTCGGCCGTCATGGCCCTGCAGGAGGCCAGCGAGGCTTATCTGGTGGGGCTGTTCGAGGACACCAACCTGTGCGCCATCCACGCCAAGAGGGTCACCATCATGCCCAAAGACATCCAGCTGGCCCGCCGGATCCGCGGGGAGAGGGCGTAGATCTGTCCCGCACCCCCGAGCACAACACAAAGGCTCTTTTCAGAGCCACCAAATCCTCCCTCAGACGAGCTGATTCCTGCATCTGATTCTGCTTCTTTCCCGCGGTCTCTGTACATCTGACGGACGGCGCTGCCGAGTCTCCTGTTTTCTCTGCTTCAGCACAACCCGCACTGTCCGCCTGTGTCTGGATTATTATTATGGTGGTTTCTTACCATCTGTCCTTTCACTAGGAGCGGCTCAATGTGCGGCGCAGTTGGGGCTGATGTCGGAGCTGCTTTATTCCCCCTATAATATTATGTCTTCCAGACCGCTCTATTGTAACAGTCTTTTCTCAGACGCCACTGATCCTGGAGACGCTACAATCCCTGCTGTGTCGGGTGCAGTGATCGGATTGTGTGACGCTGGAGCAGGAGATGCTGTGGCGATGGATTTACTCTCCGCGGCTCCGGTCCCGTCAGGATCAGTGAAGGACGGAGGAAAGTTCCGCAGCGATGTTCATGCGCCCTGTGATGCGGTTATTGGGATCCAGTGTGTGATGTCGGGGGCTGTGGGATCTGTAGATGTTCCAGGGGGATCCTCACTCCAGGTCGCTGTTCTGCTTGGAGAATATCTGCAGGTCGGGCGGAGATTGTATCGGGCTGTGATTTCGCGCTGCTCCAAATAGTGCCGTGTTTGTAATTCGTTAAGACTCGTGAGAAAGAGAAACAACTTCAGCATCTGCAGATCGCACAGATCTGTGTCGGGCGCTGGGAATCGTCGGATTGTAGAAATCTCATCAGAACGTCCGCCCTGAGGCCGCGTGTTATACACGGATGGCGACAAAGACCGGGAGGAGCTATCGGCCACTAAGCGGGAAGTTCAAATTCGGTTTTCATCCAATCATCACTTTGCAGCAAGTTTCCAGCTCCATGGACAGAAAAATATTTATTGTCTCCTGTTATATAACACAATATGGCAGTATGCAACAGTACTTGTAGGTATACAGGATTATATGAGGACTATACACATTAGTACTATATGGGCGTATAGATCAATTTGTTGTATGTACAGTATATGGGAGTGGCATGTGGGAGTGTACAGCAGTAATATTTATGGCACTATATGGGGGTTATATAACAGTATATGGAGATATTCGGAATAATATTGGAATATACAGCACTATATGAGGTTTACTGGAATGAAGGTTGTGTCTATATTTAACATAACGCGGTAGAAGCGGGAAAATAACCGGACAATGAGCGGGAAATTCAAAATCACCTGTGAGGACGGGGCCAGCTCCTGTGAGGACGGGGCCAGCTCCTGTGAGGACGGGGTGGTGGCTCTTAGAAGAGCCTTTGTGTTGTGGAGGATGCGGGGTCAGCGGCGTCACTTGCCCTTCTTGCTGCTCTCCGTCTTCTTGGGCAGCAGCACGGCCTGGATGTTGGGCAGGACGCCTCCCTGGGCGATGGTCACCCCACCCAGCAGCCTGTTCAGCTCCTCGTCATTGCGCACGGCCAGCTGCAGGTGCCGGGGGATGATGCGGGTCTTCTTGTTGTCCCGGGCGGCATTGCCGGCCAATTCCAGGATCTCAGCGGTCAGATACTCCAGCACAGCGGCCAGATAGACCGGAGCGCCGGCGCCCACCCTCTCGGCGTAGTTGCCCTTGCGGAGAAGCCTGTGCACACGACCGACCGGGAACTGCAGTCCTGCCCGGGATGAGCGGGTCTTGGCCTTAGCTCGGGTCTTCCCTCCTTGTTTACCGCGTCCAGACATGTTTCCTGAGCGTTCAAATATCAGCAGATAGAAAAATCAGATGTGACGCGTGTGCCGGCTCCGGAGTATTTTATAAGCTGCTGCTCCGCCCTCCTCTCCTGTCATTGACTGACTCTGAAGTCATCCATGTAAATGAGACTTGTGGATCCATCAATAAGCTGCAGGGGCGGTGATCATGACGTTTACACTGGTCACATGCCTTTGTCACCCAATAGAACAGCGATGTGACAGCAGTGTTCATTTGCATGGCCGGGCTATAAATACGGCCGCTCGGGGAGGAGCAGGATCATTATTCTCTCTCCAGTGAAGAGATCTCTCTGCTCTCATCATGCCTGATCCCGCCAAGTCCGCCCCAGCGCCCAAGAAGGGCTCCAAGAAAGCCGTGATCAAGACTCAGAAGAAGGACGGCAAGAAGCGGAGGAAGAGCCGGAAGGAGAGCTATGCCATCTACGTGTACAAGGTGCTGAAGCAGGTGCACCCCGACACCGGCATCTCCTCCAAGGCCATGGGCATCATGAACTGCTTCGTCGGTGACATCTTCGAGCGCATCGCAGGGGAAGCCTCCCGCCTGGCGCACTACAACAAGCGCCACACCATCACCTCCCGGGAGATCCAGACCGCCGTGCGCCTGCTGCTGCCCGGAGAGCTGGCCAAGCACGCCGTGTCCG
Organism: Anomaloglossus baeobatrachus; assembly: GCF_048569485.1. Lineage (NCBI taxonomy): Eukaryota > Metazoa > Chordata > Amphibia > Anura > Aromobatidae > Anomaloglossus > Anomaloglossus baeobatrachus. The sequence goes on along the minus strand of NC_134356.1, from coordinate 18,315,595 downwards.
AGGGCACCAAGGCCGTCACCAAGTACACCAGCGCCAAGTGATCACCACCGCTGCCCCGCACCACAAAGGCTCTTCTAAGAGCCACCACATTGTCTGATCTGAGCTTTATACTGAACTGTATGGGGTACACAGCACAATCACGCGTTATATAGGGTTATAATTAGACTATACAGCACTTTTTTTTTTTTTATAGATGTGTAGCACAATATTGCGGTATACAGGACTAGATTAGGAATATACTGCACTATACAGAGCTATGGGGTTATATGGCAATGTCAGCATACAAAGCTATTTGGAAATATATGGCGATAACCGTATTATATGGGGATATATAGCAGTATATGGATGTTTACTAGAGAATAACTGGACAATGAGCGGGAGTTTTAAAATCTTTAACAGTTCTGCGCTCAGCCAATCAGAGGAGGGGGCGGAGCTGATAATGCCCCTCGGAATCGCTACATCTGTTCTCTTTCCACAATTGTGCTACCGTATGTAATGAAACTGTGCGCTCGATCACTGCAGTCTGTGCTGCTCTAGAGGCGGCTTTTGAACATCGCGGGAATTAACGGGTTAACACACAGCGTCTATGGGCGGAGCCAAAGCTTTATTGATTGACTGAGCGCTGAATGTGAATTTTGAGAGTTTCCGCTCTTTGTTGTGGTAACACGCGGTGATTCGGGTGATCTTCTCAGGCCGGGAGTGATTGATACGATCACGCTATATTGCTGTATACAGCGCTGTATGGATTTTTCATATTATAATACTGGACTGTTTTGGAGTAAAACTGAATATTACTGTGATAAAGCTTTAAATGGGTGTAAATAGTACAATATGGGATGTAGACAACATGGAAGGTGCACAGCAGTATGTATGGATGTATATGGGGAGCACTCAGGAGTATATGGCCCTGTATGGATGTATATGGGGAGCTCTCAGGAGTATATGGCCCTGTATGGATGTATATGGGGAGCACTCGGGACTATATGGCCCTGTATGGATGTATATGGGGAGCACTCGGGAGTATATGGCCCTGTATGGATGTATATCGGGAGCACTCAGCAGTATATGGCCCTGTATGGATGTATATGGGGATCACTCAGCAGTATATGGCCCTGTATGGATGTATATGGGGAGCAATCGGGAGTATATGGCCCTGTATGGATGTATATGGGGAGCACTCAGCAGTATATGACCCTGTATGGATGTATATGGGGAGCAATCGGGAGTATATGGCCCTGTATGGATGTATATGGGGAGCACTCAGCATTTTATGACCCTGTATGGATGTATATGGGGATCACTCAGCAGTATATGGCCCTGTATGGCTGTATATGGGGAGCAATCGGGAGTATATGGCCCTGTATGGATGTATATGGCCTTGTATGGATGTATATGGTGAGCTCTCAGGGGTATATGGCCCTGTATGGATGGATATGGGGAGCACTCAGGAGTATATGGCCTTGTATGGATGTATATGGGGAGCACTCAGGAGTATATGGCCTTGTATGGATGTATATGGGGAGCACTCAGGAGTATATGGCCTTGTATGGATGTATATGGGGAGCACTCAGGAGTATATGGGGGTAACAGACCTTTGTGTGGCCTTGCTGTGTAATTATACAATGTGAGGCTGCTGCTGTAGAGAGGAGCGGATGTGGTGATAATCGGGCTGTGAACTCCGGTGACCTGATTGCCGGCTGCCCTGCCGCCGTGTCCCGCAATCCGGCAGAGGTGACCGGCGGTCACATGATACCCCGGGAGTCTCCAGGTGTGAACTCCGGTGACTTCAGTGACGTCACCGCTGCTCATAGCCGAGGGCTCCAGCTGCTGTCAGTGTCCCAGAGGCTGTAGTGATCGGTCACGTTTTCCTTCACTACAGCATCATGATGTAACAGAACCGAGGATCCTCGTGGGTTGTGTGGATTATGTCGGACCTGCGGGGGTGAACCAGGGTGTGCGCATATTTTATTTCAAATAAAGCATTTCTCTCGTGTTTGTGTTTTTCTTTTGACCTATAGGGTTGAATATGGTGGATCTCATTTGCGCCTCCCCTTTACTATCCTAGGGCTTGAGGCAGGTTTGTTTTTTTGTCAAATCACAGCTGACATTAACTCCTTATATTACTCCAATAGCCACACATATTGTATATGTTCTTTATCTATCCTTTATAATTTTTCTATCTTTTCTAGTTATCTATCCATTATCCTATCATATTTTGTCTCCTCTAAAAAAACCGCATTAACAAAAACAAGGCAAAAACGCAACGTCATTAACGATGCTGAAGTTGGTTTCTTATTTATCAGTTTCTTATTCGGCAATTTAATGTTTTCAGTTTTTTACATTTTTAACAACAAAAATAACACATGACAATAATGAAATGCAATGCACTGATGTGCCCTAACATAAATACACTTAAAATCAGCAGCAAAAATTATAAAACTGGCAAAAAAAATGGGCATCGAAGTATGTTATTGAAAGGGTTAAATGGCTTTCGGCCACTAATCTAGCACCACAATTGCATATTTAGTGGTGCCCCTAATCAAATCCAAGTGACTCGAGCCTGGCTCAAAAGGGTACTGGCATCAAATTGGGCACACAGCCAATTTTCACAAATTTGAATAAGTAACTGATGTTTTTGAGGGGTTAAATGGCTTTGAGCCACTGATGTCACACCACATTTACATACCTAGTGATGCTACACATCAAATTCAGATCACTTCAGCCTGGCCCAAACAGGTTCTGGGCATCAAAACTGGCATCAAAGTGGGCAAAACCACAGTTTTCATAGATTGCCCACTTTGATGCCAGTCCTGATGCCCATAACCCCTTTGGACTAGGCTGGAGTGATCTGAATTTGATTAGGGGCATCACTAGATATGTAAACATGGTCTGCGATCCGTGGCACAAAGCCATTTAACACTTTCACTAACATACTTCAGTGCCCACTTTGATGGCCATTTTTTTGCCAGTTTTAAAATGTTTGCAGCAGATTTTAAGTGCTTTTATATTAGGGCACATCAGTGCATTGTATTTTATTATTGTGATGTGTTATTTTTGTTGTTAAATCTGTAAAAAAATGAAAATACTAAATTGCTGAATAAGAAAGTGGATGAATAAGAAACCAACTTCAGCATCGTTCATCATTACGAGTTTTGTGGGGTTTTTTTTACATTTCCAGGCTCTGTGACAAGGTGTCAGTTTTGGTTGCAGTTCTGGTGCCATTAAAACTGCAGCGTGCGCACATAGCCTTAGCGTCTGTTTGGGGATCTAATCTGATGTCGCCTATAGGTGGAGCCAGAGCCATACTCCGTGCTGATTGGCTGAGAGTTTCTCCCGCTCTTTGTTCTTTGTGACCCGCGGTGTCAGGACGTCTGATATAAAGTTCTTTTCAGCGCAATATGGAGTCTGTGCAGCAAAACAAAAACATCCCCCATCACTAACAGCAACATATGGACCCATACAGCTCTATAGGAAGGCTATACAGCGCTATATGGGGTGCATGTGTAGCGCCCCTGAGGCTTCAATCACCACAGGGTACTGCGCCTCACCAGAGGTGCAGTATTTATCCCTGGTAAGGAATAGATCGGTGACGGTCATTCACAATGCACAAACATACATAAATCAGTTGCCCTCTCACCGGGATGGGGTTAGGGTATGGTCATTTAGGATGGTCACCACATCGTCTGAGCCCTCCCATCCACTAGGTCAGATGCTCAGGCAGGCGGGGCAACTGATCTGGGGAGAGAGGAGCCACATACACATACAGCAGTCGAGAAACCACTGGGAACCAAGTGAGGCGCAGGAGAACACGGTCGCTGAGGGGAGAAGGTCATAGCTCCCTCAGGACCGGCACACATCTCAGGGTGCAGTGCCCTAGGCTGGTGGGCACTTCACGACCTGCCAGCAGAATCCCCCGGGCAGAAGATTATAAGTCTTGTGGCTCACAACAGTGCACGGGGCAAAGCAGCACATAGAGCCAGGAGCTGTGACCAGTGGCGTAACTAGAGTTTGATGGGCCCCGGTGCAAAGTTCAGACCTTGCCCCCTCTCTACGTACACTGACACTTGGGGTATGGAACAATGACACTGAAACTCTGGGTACAGGATAATGACACTAACACTTGTCTCTTACCCTCAGCACCCAGATTTCCCATGATCTGAAATCCCTCTATCAGCAGCCAGCCTTCTTATGTTCTGATAGCCATCTTGTCCTTGGCACCTAACTTCTCCATGCTCTGTTATACATCTTTCCTACAGCACCCAACTTTCCAATATCAGAGCTGGGTGATGAGAGATGTATAGCAGAGCATGGGAAAGCTGGGTGCTGAGAGATGTATAGCAGAGCATGGGAAAGCTGGGTGCTGAGAGATGTATAGCAGAGCATGGGAAAGCTGGGTGACGAGAGAAAGCCCTTTTCCCCCAGCACAAAACATTCCCATCCCATGCTATTATCTTTGTCCCCTCTCGTATATAATTCTCCAAATACTATAATGGCCCCCACATAGCCTTCCATATAGTATAAAGGGTCCCACATAACCCTTCATATATTAGAATGCAGCTCCATAGTCCTCCATATATAATACTGCACCACAGACCTCCATGTTTTATAATTCACCCTAGGCCTTCATGTATAATGCTGCCAGCCCCCCATGCTCCATGTGTAATGCTGCCCTCCTACCCATGGCCTCTGTCCTCCGGCCATCGTGTACGCATTGATTTTTAACCCCCCCCCCTAAAAAAACAAGCTCTTACCTCTCTCTTCAGTCCCCCCCGCTGCTCTGTGCTCACCTCTCCTCATTTCACCGCAGCTCCACACTCACCTCTGTCCTCGTTCCCCCGCTGCTGCTCCAATACTATTTTTAGGTGTATTTTACTTTAAGGGAATGTGTCACATACAGTTTTTAAACTGATTGAAACCAGATTGTGATTTTTTTTATAATCTGTATTTCTGGTTGCAGATTTTTGTATTCTGTTTTCAGTACATTTATGGTCGCTGCTCTCCTGTTTTGAGATATAGACATTGGCCAGTCTCATAGGCATGTATATACATTACAAGTAGAGATGAGCCGATTCGTAGAAGTTTGGTTTCGCCAGGTTCGGACGCAGTTTAGTTAAAAGTTTGGTTGAAGACCCAGACCTGACCGAGGACCCAAAACTCCATGTAAGTCAATGGCGATCCAAACTTCTGTGCTGTTAAATGGTCGTAGTATTTGCTGGGGGGCTGCAGAAGGATGAAAAATGGCAGCAAATGTTATACAAACATATACGTATGAAATAAATAAAATAAAATTGATGTGAGGTCTAGCTTTTCTTGATAACCAGCACAGGTAAGGCAGACAACTGTGGGATTCTACCTTCACCTGTTTGCTTTTCCTTGGCTGGTTATCAAAAATAGATGGGATCCCATCCTGATTTTGTACATTATTTAAAAAAAACGGCATGGCCTCTTCCCTATTTTTGATAAATAGCCAAGGTAAAGCATACAGCTGGGGGCTGGTATTATCAAGCTGGGAAGAGCCATGTTTATTTGACCCTTCCCAGCCTACAAATAGTAGCCTGCAGTCATCCCAGAAGTGGTGCATCCATTAAATGCACAGATTCTGCCGCTTTCCCCAGTTCTTCCTGATTATCCTGGTGCTGTGACAATCGGGGTAATACTTTTGGTGTTGATATCAGCTGTGAATTGACAAATGGCATCATGCCCAGGTGTTAGCAATGGAAAGGCGACTATCAGACACTCCTGTCATGTTAACTGTTAAGGTTCCTAAACCTCTCCCCACCATCAGTAGCACAGAGATGGAGATCGCATGGGGACTATCTGATCTGGCTGAAAGCTAGGTATTTACGACTCGGGTGATGGTAGCTACAACCAAACTAGCGCACACAGAAACATCTCTTTGTTCTTTTGGAGGGAAAAGAAAACTATTAAAACAGTTGTTAGATGCCACTTAATGCTGGAAAAATGAAAAGCATATTGCCAAAATCCCTGCGGAGCCCTGAATCCAGCGCGCCGTTTGGCTTTACTAGGACATAGCAGGTATCACGACAAATGGGTGTTGGCCACGAAAATCATGCTAGATATTTTGTGTTTGGTATCTATGTGAATGTTAAATCGAGATATACAATATGACGCTAATATCTTTTACCTGTGTGGCCCAGGGGCAAAGATATGTAAAAAACTAGAATTAGCTCATTTCTCTGACCCCTTGGCACAGCCCACAAGGTATCATAAAATGAGGTCACAGGTGGGAGGGTGAGCTGAGGTCATAAAAGTCCGAAACTTATTCTTAGAGGTTGTCAGTTGAGGAAGGTGCAGCTAGGCTGTGGTGCAGCCCGCTTGGTTCTTGTTCTAGGGACCTGTCCCCCCCTGAATTCGGATGTCACATCTATGGCAAAAATTTAGTAAGTTTCACGTTTATCCCTTTTATTTTTATATAACTGTCTTTATGTAATTGTAATATCTTGTATATTTTATAAACACTGCCTATTTTCGGATTAAATATACAGTGTGTCCACCCGTATCCTGTTTACCGCCATTAACTTAAGAACTATAGGCATAGAAGTGGTGTCTAGGTATAGTAAAGTATCCATGCGCTACGCAATGAAACCACCTATAGCGCCACCTGGTGGAAAACAATGGAGTGAGCATTTTTATCTCGAAAACGTAACGAGATAGATAAAAAAAGTGAATTACAAAGTTGTAGGTCCTCATCAATTTAATACGAATCGATACCTTGCATACAGAAATGCTATGATATGAAACCCATGACCCCCCCAAAACATTGAATGCTGGTCACGCATATGGCGCTCATTAGTTGCCCCCGTCAGCTGCAATGCACATCTGGGCTCTGGACAACATACTGTATCTTGCTACACGTTGTGCAATATGGTAGGTGACATGTTTGCACAAGCATCTGTAATACGTGGTCGTAGGTCCTGCAATGTTGGTGGAGGGGTCGCATACACCTGCTGTTTGATGTGACCTCACAGAAAGAAGTATAATGGGGTCAGGTCAGGTGAGCGTGGAGGCCACTCCACACAGCCACCATACCCAATGACTTGTAGTAAGGTCTCCATGAGGTATCGCTTCACGTCCGCAGCCTTGTGAGTTTTACACGTTCTAATCATAGCATTTCTGTACGCAAGATGTCGATTCGAATTGAATTGATGATGTCCTACAACTTTTTAATTCTCTTTTTTTCTCTATCTCGTTCCGTTTTCAAAATAAAAATGCTAAGTTCGTTGTTTTCCACCAGGTGGCGCTATAGGTGGTTTCATTGTGTAGCGCATGAATACTTTACTATACCTAGACACCACTTCTATGCCTATAGCTGCCGCCATTCTCAAGTTAATGGTGGTGCACAGGATATGGGTGGACACACTGTATAAAATGTAATAGTTGTTTTCCTCCTGTTCTATGCACAAATCAAAACCCGTTCAAAGAGCCTTATGCTATCTGTAATGGGTGTCCGAACTACCTGTAGAAAGTTTTGGTGGTGACAGCGGAATTATTGTGTATAATTGTTGGGGTGCCATCAGCAAGGTGTACCGAGGTATATACAGTATATATATATATATATATATATATATATATATATATATATATATATATATATATATATATATATATGTATAAATATACATATGTTACACCTCATGGCTCTCCTGTGGCAAGGAATGATGCGGCCTTCCATTCCTTGCCTCCCACGAGCCCTCCTGTTCAGCAGCGCCAAAGGTCTGGGAGACTGCGCAGTGTACAGGAGATGCCTGCTCAGAGAGGCAGCAGAAGTGTTACACCTAGTGGTTCTCCTGTTGCAAGGAATGAGACGGTCTCCCATTCCTTGCCTGCCACGGGTCCTCCTGTTCAGCAGTGCAGAAGGTCGGAGAGGTTGCACAGTGTGCAGAAGTTATCTGGTCAGGGAAGCAGCAAGACTTCCCTTATCTCTGCACATGGTGAGACCGAGGATCCCGTCTCCATGTCCCAGAGGCAGGAAGTGAGCATGTGCCCCACGTGACGTCTTCTGATTCGCTCACTGATATCACACGGCCTGATGACGAGGGAGGTGATGAGGTGATTCCTGACTGGCCGGGCTGGGACGCCGTGGACCCTGATTGGGTCAAGTCCATCATCTTCACCTCACGCCCGCCCTCGGGTGGAGCTGTACCTCCTTAAAAGCTCCTCCTGCCAACATGGCAGCGTGCGACTGTCCTCTATTGTTGTATGACTGGCAGCGTGCTGCCACGCTGCTGTGCAGTCATTTGTTTTCCTCTTGTGGGCTTTGCCCTTGCTGCCCCAGCAGTACCCGGTTTGCAGGTCGTGCTTCTGCCTTGCTGCTCCGGCAGTATCTCGATTAGCAGGCTGTGTTCCTGGGCACCTCTGTGCTTCCCTGTGCAACAGGTACACCGAGCTGGTAGCCCCGTGCCATACAACCCTCACGGGTTAGGGCGGGCCGGTGTACATAGATCGTCTGTGATGTAACAGACGATCGCTAGCAGCAACCCGCTCACTCTTCACCAGCCATAGCAGCGGTCCCCTACACCGCGCAGTGTACCTTGACCGGCAGAAGCTGTCCTTGACCATCTAGGCACGCTTCCCCGCGTCCCCCTCGTAACATATATATATATATTATATTCTCTATGCAGATGACCTGCCTTAATTTGTTTCTCAGCCCTGCATCTCAATTACCTTAGCACCTTCAAAGTCAACTACCAGAAATCAGAGGGCCTCAATATCACCCTACCCCACCTAGAGGTGGCCAATATTAAGGAACATTTCCCCTTTACAAGGCAGAATTCTACTGTTACGTACCTTGGGGTCTCAGTCTCGACTGACCTTTCTAAACTATACCAACTTAACTATATTTCCCTCCTCCAACCAGCTGTGTGTTCATTTGTTAGGAGGGCATTAGGTAATTTCTGCTAGCCTGATGGTTACCTATTGGATCATGTTCTGGGAGACCTATCACAGTCACTCCCTGCCTTTTTAACCCCTTAACGACCTTTGACGTACTGGGTACGTCACGGTGACATAGTGCTAAACGACCCATGACGTACCCAGTACATCATGGCGAAATCGCGGTCCCGGAGCCCCGGGGAGTCCAATTTCTTTGATTAAACGGTAGATTCGGGAAGGAGGGGACCTCTGCCTGACCTCAGGAGGGATGGTGCCTCCTCCCCGAACCTACAGAGGCTGTGATTGGCTGACAAACGCCGCTCAGCCAATTACAGTCACTGTAATGTTCCAGCCATTGAAAATGGCTGGAACATTTAAATCCAGCCCTGATCAGTGCTGCTGTAGCACTGGCCATTGGCTGGAGCTGGGTGATCGGTGCTTCACCCGCCCCCAGCTCTGATTGGAGAGACCGGTCTTGTGACCACTCTCTCCAATCAATATGGATCTGCGGCCTGTGACCGTCCCTGGAAGCCGAGGAGAGCGGTCTCTGCGGGTGCCCATCGGTAAGTTGCCACCCGCCCCTGTCCCCGATCGCCCGCCCCTGTCCCCCCCTGTCCCCGATCGCCCTGCCAGCCCGCCGCTGTCTCCGATCGCCCCGCCCGCCCCCGTCTTCGATCGCCCCGCCCGCCACCGCCAATGTCTCCAATACCCCCGCCCGACACCGCTAGCCCCGCCGCGGCTCCGATTGCCCCGCTACGCTCCCGATCCACCGCTGTCCCCGCCGCCACGCTCGCCACTGTCCCCATCACTGCTCCGGATCCACCGCTGTCCCCGCTGCCACGCTCGCCACTGTCCCTGCCGCTGCTCCCGATCCATCGCTGTCCCCCCCGCCGCCACGCTCGCCACTGTCCCCGCCGCCGCTCCCGATCCACCGCTGTCCCCGCCGCCGCTCCCGATCCACCACTGTCCCCGCCGCCACGCTCGCCACTGTCCCCGCTGCCGTCGCACCCACCTTTTTCAGCCGCTGTTGCACCCGAATCGGCCCCCACTGTTCCCGATCGGCGGCCGCCGCCTCCTTCATCGGCTGCCCCTTCTCCATCGCCACTACACCTCCTATCCCTCCATGTGCTGCAAGCCACCCTCCCCCCACATGTGGGGGGCGGGTGGCTTGCAGCACATGTGGGGGGAGGGTGGCTTGCAGCACATGTGCTGCAAGCCACCCTCCCCCCACATATGCTGCAAGCCACCCTCCCCCCGGGGCCCCCCCTCCTCCATGTGCCATCTCTCTCTCCCATCAGACTCTGCCCCCCTCCCCGATCTGCTGCCTGCTCTCTCCCATCCTCTTCATTCACTGCCCCCTCTCACCCTCCTCAATCTGTTGCCTCCTTCATCTGCTGCCTCTTCTATCTGCTGTGATCCTGCTGCCTAGATCCATCCTGTAAGGTAGGTATCCCCATCTCACCTCCCTCCCCCCCATCCTCTGCCGCTCCTCCATCCGCTGCGCCATTTCCCATCTTCCATCCGCTGCGCCCTTTCCCATCCTCTGCCGCTCCTCCATCCGCTGCGCCATTTCCCATCTTCCATCCGCTGTGCCCTTTCCCATCCTCTGCCGCTCCTCCATCCGCTGCGCACTTTCCCATCTTCCATCCGCTGCGCCCTTTCTCATCTGCCGCCCCGCCCTCTCGCATCGCATTATCCAGCGCAGTTGCTCGCTTCCAGACTGCAGTGGATGATGCGATGCGAGACTCGTGCATTGCTCTCACGTTTGGCACTGGTCTTAGTGGCAGGCGCTCTTTTTTTTTTTTATTCATTTTTTTTTTTTTTTTTTACTGATGTCTGTATTTTTTATTTCGCCAAACTAATTTTTTTGTATGGGGGGGGGGGGTCTAGTTTTTAAAATGGGATCACATGTGGGGGAGCTCCATTGTTTAGGCACCTCAGGGGGTCTCCAAACGCAACATGGCGTCCGCTAATAATTCCAACCAATTTTGCTGTGAAATGGCGCTCCTTGCCTTCCGAGTCCTGTCGTGTGCCCAAACATTTGATTTCCACCACATATGGGGTATCTGCGTACTCAGGAGAAAATGCACAATACATTTTATGGTGCAATTTTTCCTGATACCCTTGTGATAAAAAAAGCTACCTGGTTGAAGCAACAGTTTTGTGGTAAAAAAATGTTTTTTTCTTTTCACGGCTCAACGTTATAAACTTCTGTGAAGCCCCCAGGGGTTCAAAGTGCACATCAAACATCTAGAAAAAATATTTGAGGGCTCTTGTTTCCAAAATGGGGTCACTTATGGGGGAGCTCCATTGTTTAGGCACCTCAGGGAGTCTTCAAACCCGTCATGGCGTCCGCTAATGAGTGCAGCTAATTTTGCACTCAAAAATTCAAATGGCGCTCCTTGCCTTCCGAGTCCTGCCGTGTGCCCAAACATTTGATTTCCACCACATATGGGGTAACTGCGTACTCAGGAAAAAATGCACAATACATTTTATGGTGCATTTTTTCCTGATACCCTTGTGATAAAAAAAGCTACCTGGTTGAAGCAACAGTTTTGTGGTAAAAAAAAAAATGTTTCTTTTCACGGCTCAACGTTATAAACTTCTGTGAAGCCCCCAGGGGTTCAAAGTGCACATCAAACATCTAGAAAAAATAATTGAGGGCTCTAGTTTCCAAAATGGGGTCACTTATGGGGGAGCTCCATTGTTTAGGTACCTCAGGGAGTCTTCAAACCCGACATGGCGTCCGCTAATGAGTGCAGCTAATTTTGCACTCAAAAATTCAAATGGCGCTCCTTGCCTTCCGAGTCCTGCCGTGTGCCCAAACATTTGATTTCCACCACATATGGGGTATCTGCGTACTCAGGAGAAAATGCACGATACATTTTATGATGCATTTTTCCTGATACCCTTGTGAAAATACTAATTTTTATGGCTAAAGTAACATTTTTGTGTTAAAAAAGTAACATTTTCATTTTTTCGTCTACATTGCTTTGGTTGCTGTGAAGCTCCTAAAGGGTTAATAAACTTCTTGGATGTGGTTTTGAGCAGAGTGAGGGGTACAGATTTTAGAATGGGGTCATTTTTGGGTATTTTCTGTCGCCTAGGTTTCTCAAATCACTCCAAATGTGATGTGGTACCTAAAAATTTTTTTTTTGTAAATTTTGTTGGAAAAATTAGAAATTGCTGATGAATTTTGAACCCTTCTAACTTCCTAACGGAATTTTTTTTTTCAAATATTGCGCTGGTGTAAAGCAGACAAGTGGGAAATGTTATTTAGTAACTATTTTGTGTGACATATCTTTTAGATTTATGAGCATAAAATTTCAAAATTTGAAAATTGCAAAATTTTCAAAATTTTCGCCAAATTTCCGAAATTTTCACAAATAAACGCAAAACATATCGGCCTAAATTTACCACTGACATGAAGTACAATATGTCACGAAAAAACAATCTCAGAATCGCCAGGATCCGTTGAAGTGTTCCAGAGTTATAACCTGTCAAAGTGACACTGGTCAAAATTGCAAAAAATGGCCGGGTCTTTAAGGTGAAAACAGGCTGGGGGCTGAAGGGGTTAAAATGGAGGAATCTGTCTTCCTATGCTAACTATGGCTTCAGCTCTACCGGTCTGTGTCCTGTTGTATCCCAGTCCTGCTGGTGATTGTTTTGCTTTGTGAAGGGTTGTCATTATTTTTGCTTTAATTATTGTATTTTCTGTAACTGTTACTTATGATTGTTTGTATATGAACCTCTGAATTGTAAAGTGCTGAGGAATATGTTGACACTATAGAAATAAAGATTATTATTGTTACTGCGTGGATTTGTGGAATTCTCTCGTTGTTTCTTCCTTGCTCTTATTTTCATCCTTATCACTTGTTGTGTAATACCTCTGTGTGAGTGTGCTGTGTGATCGAGTTTTGGTTTCCCTGTTTGTCCTGTTTTGTTGATTCTATCACTCTGGTTCCGGCACTTCCCTGGAGTGAGGGAAAGGGGATAATAGATCAGGGCTGTACAGGAGCAGGGCAGGGAAGGCGACCCAGACATTGTCACCATGAGATGTGTTTTTGAGATCAGGAGTAGCTTTGGCCCCCTTAGCCTGTGCGCCAGTTTAGGAGACGCGGTCCCTAATTTGCATGACACACCATGACACAGTTACCTCAATGTAAGTTATGCACTAGAACAGCCCCAATGCACGTTTCACATGGGCTTCCTCAGGGGATCGTTCTAAGTTGTGTGTCAAGTCAAAATAGCACAATCCTCAGATATCTACTAAATGCCTCACAATCAGTGGTGCATGTCCAGTCCATGTAGCTTCCCAGGTGCGCGGCAAATCAGCAGTCAGAGGTTATCATCCAAGTGGGGGAAATCCCCAGTGACGTCATAGGCTCAGGCTGGTCGCTAACAGAGCATCAGGGCCGTACAATGAAAAGGAAGGCGTCAGGCCTGTGCATCCCTGTCTTAGGAGGGTCAGTAGATCAATATTTTATAGAGGGAAACATTTTAACCCCCTTATCGACCGCGGACAGTAATAGGATATCATATCGGTCATAGTATTATTATCCCCCGGCTGCTGCCGGGAGATGGGTGAGATTGGTGCACATCCCAACTGATTTATACAGCTGACATGTGTGCCTGCTAGGCACAAGTGGAATCGCTATCCGCCTATGCCTTTAACCCCTTACATGACACTGTCAACATGTGACAGGGCCATTATAATAGCGATCACGCTATAACTTTACTCACAGGCCTCCACCAGAAGTCCCATGACATGGTCACGTGGATCCGGTGGTTGTCATGGTAGCACAAGGTCATGTGATGACTCTTGTGCTCATATGACTAAGGTGCTGTAAAAAAAAGAGCCGAGTACTGGCTGTTACAAGAGATGATCACTTTTTCCAGTCTGAGCGGTGCTGCTCTGATCGGGAGAAATGAATGAGCGATCAGACTGCTGATTGTTATAGACCCCTAGGACGACTAGTAAAATAAATAAAAAAGTTTTAAAAGAAATTTTGAAAAATAAAAAAACACCTAAAAGTTCAACTCACCCCATTGAAAATTAAAGGGTTAAAAAAGAATACACACACATTTGGTTCCGCCCGATCTATCAAAATATAAAATCAACTAATCTGATTGGATTTTTTTTGCAGCTACTCTGTTTATCAAACACCAAAATGACGGTTTTTAGTCACCATAAATTTTGCGCAAAATGCAACAACAGGTGATAAAAACGTAGCCTCTGCACCAAAATGGTGCGGTTAAAAACGTAAGCTCGAGAAAAAAAAATTAAGCCGTCACTGACTCATAGATCCCGAAAAATGAGAACACTATGGGTCACGGAAAATGGCATAAAACGTACGCCACTTTTTTCTGACAAATTTCTATTTTTTTAAATACTTAGATAAAAGTAAACCTATTCATGTTTGGGGTCTACAAACTCGCACCGACCTGAGGCATCACAGCCACACATCAGTTTTACCATATAGTGAAGTGTTACATCTCGTGGCTCTCCTCTTGCAAGGAATGAGGTGGTCCCCCATTCCTTGTCTGCCGCGAGCCCTCCTGCTCAGCAACGCCAAAGGTCTGGGAGACTGCAGGAGTTTCCTCCTCATAGATGCAGCAGAAGGGGGACACCTAGTGGTTTACTCCTTGTAGGGAATGGAGTGGTCTCCCATCCCTTCCCTGCCACGTACCCTGCTGCTCAGCATCGCAGAGGGTCGGAGTGGTTGCACAGTGTGCAGAGAATAGATACTCAGGGAAGCAGCAAGACTTCCTTTATCTCTGCACATTGTGAAACCGAAGATCCCGCCTTTATGACTCAGAGGCAGGAAGTTGAGCATGTGCTCCACGTGACGTCTTCTGATTCGCTCACTGGTATCACACGGCCCGATAACGAGGCTGGTGATGTGCTGAATCCTGACTGGCCGGGCCAGGACGTCACATATCGTGATTGGGTCACACCCGTCTCGCGCCCGCCCTTGGCTGGAGCTATACCTCCTGTCACAAACCACCGGGGGGGTCACTCAGAAATCCCCCGCGCTGGCTACCAGTACGTCACAATCGGGGGGTAACAAGTGGGGGTCACCCCTACTTTATACCTCCCGACCGACAGACAGAGCACGTGACGCGCTCTCTAGCGCCCCTCTTATAGTCAGGCCAATTATGGAATTGCCCGACAATAAGCAAGGAGGCCGCTATACTACTTATGCCGATTATTGAAGGGTCCCCGGTGAGAGTAGGGTATATATTCCCCCGACCTCCGCGGGCGGAATATATAATATCTTCCCGAATCTCACTGGCCTCCCCACAATAATCCTTGGCACAACTCGCTGCCACCAACCGCTTCACGGTAACTATTAGCCGAACACACAGACGTGGGATTCAAGATCGAGATAACAGAACAGCCCAAGATTAATTATATAATTTAATCGCCTAAAGCACACTAGAAACTACAATATATACAATAGGGAATCTACAGAATATACAGTTATGTCAGAGTACAGTTACAATCAAAGCATGGGTTACAAACAGGCATACACAGTTCCAGCAGTTACCTTGTTGTGTCTGGCCACAGGGGGGCGCTGTACCCAGGTTTCTAGGATCCTTCCCACAGATGTTTCCTACACGTGCCCCCAGCGAAAAGAACCCTGGAAAATGGCCGAAGTAGGGTTATCAACCTGGGCAAATCCAGGTCCCCTCCTACCTTAGTGACCTCACGGGGAAGCACTGCCACTCCCCCTGCATGGATCAGAATTATCCAGAAAAGGGGATTTTGGCCATAACTTTGCCTGGGAGCGTCGTAGACGGACGTCAACGCTCTCATTGTGACAGTTATGAATTTAGCTACAGAACGAGGGGACTCATGACCTGTCTGCCAGTTCCCCATTGGCTGATATCACGCCTGGGGCATTTCCCAATGTCCTGCTCCCATAAAAAGGGTGTGCTAGCATCGTCTGCATGCGGAGACACCATTTTTATGGTTGCCATATTTATCGGAAATATGGCTTGCGAGATATGAACCATTTTTTACTGGAGTCGTTCTGTCTGGCTACTTCCATAGCCTTGCTAACTAGCTAGCAGCCCCCACTACAGGGTCACGGCAGGGAGTCATCCTGTGTCCATTGTCCCCAAGCCACCTAATTTCCATATCACAGGACATGGCCATGGAGGTGTGAGTGGAACACTGAGAACAAGAAGGGAGGGGGCACTGCCAGGGAGCGATGAGGAAAGGGGGGGTGACACCAGGAGAGGGCTTCCTGACATACTGGAATATCATGATTTATCGTCATATCTCCGGATTTACCTCACACCTCCCCCCTTTTGAGGGCGCTAGGGGGCAGCACACTCCGGTGTTCCCCCGTGCGCCCGTCCGCGACCTCTCCTTGTCGGGACAGCCCGTCTGCGTTACCGTGGTCACGGCCCCTTTTGTGGCGAATGGTGAAGTTGTATTGCTGGAGCGCAAGGCTCCACCGCAACAATCGCCCATTCGTCCCAGAGACGGTGTGCAACCAGCTGAGGGGATTGTGGTCCGTCTCCACGATGAAGTGGCGCCCGTATAGATAGGGTTGCAGACGCTGCAGGGCCCACACTATGGCCAGGCACTCCTTCTCCATCGTGGAATAGGCAACTTCCCTTGGTAACAGCTTCCTGCTCAGGTACAAGACTGGGTGCTCTTGGCTCGCAGAGTCCACCTGGCTGAGCACCGCACCGAGGCCGAAGTCACTGGCGTCGGTCTGTACTACAAACGGCCGCGTGAAGTCGGCTGCCTGTAGCACGGGCGGGCTGGACAGGGCGTCCTTTAGGGCCTGGAAGGCTGTCTCGCAGTCCATTGTCCAATCGACTGCAGAGGGCAGCTTCTTCTTGGTGAGGTCCGTCAAGGGCTTGGCCAGGCTACTATAGCGTGGAACAAACCTCCTATAGTACCCAGCGGTCCCCAAGAAGGACATCACCTGCTTCTTGGTCCTGGGGGTGGGCCAGGATGCGATGGCTTCCACTTTCTCAGGCTCGGGCTTCAGTGTTCTCCCGCCTACCCGGTGACCGAGGTACTGGACCTCGCTCATGGCCAGCTGACACTTTCCCGGCTTGATGGTCAAACCTGCCCGGTGGATCCGCCTGAGCACCTGTGCTAGATGCTCTAGGTGGTCCTCCCAGGTGGGACTGAAGACGGCAATGTCATCCAGGTACGCGGCCGCGTACCCTTCAAGTCCCTTGAGCAGGGTGTTGACCATCCGCTGGAAAGTGGCAGGGGCATTCCTCATCCCGAATGGCATCACCGTGGACTCGTACAGTCCAAATGGGGTAATAAAGGCAGAGCGTTCCCTGGCCTTGCGAGTCAGGGGGATCTGCCAATATCCCCGGCTCAGATCCATGATGGTCAGGTACTGAGCCCCGGCCAACTGATCGAGCAGGTCATCGATGCGTGGCATTGGGTACGCATCGGCGACCGTGACCGCATTGAGCCCCCTGTAGTCCACGCAGAACCGAGTGGTTCGGTCCTTCTTAGGGACGAGGACTACAGGCGAGGCCCAAGCGCTGTTGGATGCCTGGATCACCCCCAGGTTCAGCATCTCGTCAATCTCCTGGCGCATGTGTTGCTGCACCTCCAGGGAGACCCAATATGCTGAACGCCGGATCGGGGGATGATCCCCAGTGTCCACGTGATGGACAGCCAAGTCAGTCCTTCCGGGCTGGTTGGTAAACAACCCCCGGAAGGGGTGTAGGGTGGCCCACAGCTGGGACCGTTGGTCCTCCAAGAGCTGGTGGCCAACCTCCACATCCTCAATGGATCCGCCTGCCCTAACCTGGGCTAGCATATCCAAGAGGGTTTCCGCTTCTCCCTCCTCGGGCAGGTTGCACACAGGGAGTGCACATGCCTCCCCCTCATGATGTGCCTTCATCATGTTCACATGGAAGGGCTTCCGCCTTCCACGGGCAGGGTCCAGGGTGACCAGGTACGTCACAGGGTTGAGCTGCTGGTACACGAGGTATGGGCCTTCCCAGGTTGCCTGAAGCTTGTCCTGTGGTACGGGGACCAGTACCCACACCTCTTGACCCACTTGGTAGGTCCTCTCACAAGCGTTCTGGTCGTACCAACGCTTCTGATCGGCCTGGGCTTGAGCCATATTGTCGTGTACCAGTTGCGTCAAGGCCTGCATTTTGTCCCGGAAGCGCATGACATACTCGATAACCGACACTCCAGGGGTGGCCAAATCCCCTTCCCAAGCCTCTTTCACCAGAGCCAGGGGGCCCCGCACACGTCGCCCGTACAGGAGCTCAAACGGTGAGAATCCTGTTGAGGCCTGTGGAACCTCCCGGTAAGCAAATAACAGGTGTGGGAGATACCGCTCCCAGTCACGCCCATGGGAGTCGACCAACATCTTAAGCATCTGCTTTAAGGTGCCATTGAACCGCTCGCACAGGCCATTAGTCTGTGGATGGTACGGGCTGGCCACCAGATGTCGCACCTGGACTTGCTTACAGAGGGCCTCCATCAGCTGGGACATGAATTGGGTCCCCCGGTCAGTGAGCATTTCCTGGGGAAAACCCACTCGGGAGAAAATCTCCAGCAATGCGGTGGCCACCTTGTCAGCCCGAATGGACGACAAGGCCACTGCTTCTGGGTACCGGGTGGCATAGTCCACTACCGTCAGTATGAAGCGTTTCCCGGAGCTGCTGGGGATGGCCAGCGGGCCGACCAGATCCACAGCCACCCTCCTGAAAGGCTCATCGATGATTGGCAGAGATACCAGTGGGGCTTTGGGGCGTGGCCCCGCCTTCCCCACTCTCTGACAGGTTTCACACGAACGGCAGTAGGCAGCCACATCGGCCCCCATTTTTGGCCAGTAGAAATGCTGGTTTAACCTGGCCTTGGTCTTAGCGATCCCTAGGTGTCCGGCCATCGGAATCTCATGTGCGATCCGCAACAACTCCGTCCGGAACGGATAGGGTACCACCAACTGTCGGTCCCTGGGCCACGCCTCCGGTGAACCCTGCTGGACCGTGGCCCGGTACAGCCGTCCTTGGTCCCAGACCACTCGCTCCGGGTCCGAGTCCGAGGGAGGCTGTGCCGCCTGCTCCTTAAGAGCTTTCAGGCTGTCGTCAGCTTCTAACGCTGCCTGAAACCCCTGACTAGATGTGGCCAGAATCGACGAGACTGTCACATCTTCAGTCAGTACCCCGGGACCTGTGTCCTGGCCTCCACCTGACTCGGCTGCCACTTGGTCAGAAGGGGAAGAGCTATCGGACCTCCGGGAGGCCCCTTGGCTTCCAGCACTCCCACTGCGGGTGACAGCGGCCACAGCCGCTGCGACCGTGGGTCGTGCCTGCTCCTCCTCCGTTCCTGACCAAGTCGCCGGTTCAGGCAGACCTACCTGGCTTCCTGACACCCCGGTTGTGGGGGAACCATGCACCGAGATCTTACCTGGGAGCACTTCCGCTCCTGGACCGGCCCCAATCTCACCTGCCTGTTCCCCTCCTGCAGCAACAGAACCCCGCTGTGAAATCTCTGGGGACCCCACATTTGCTGTGGTAGCCCCCACCCCACACACTGGTCCTCCCCCTGCAGCACCCTGCTCTCTGCTTATCCCTGCAGAGGGCAGCAGATCCCAGCTCACAGGCTGGTTACTTGTAGAGGCATTGTCACACCTTTCTCTGACCCCCTCCCCCCCTGTCACAGCTGCAGCTGTGTGTGTGTCTATGGTGTCTGTGCAAGCAGAAATATCAGAGTTCACTCCCTCCTCCCTTACATCATTCATAGATAACACATTAACATTGTCAGGAGTCATGTCCGTACTGGCTGAAGGTTCAGCCCTTGGTGGGGGCCCAAACTGGGAGGTTATCTGCCCCAAATCTGTCCCAAGTAGCACGTTTGCAGGGATCCGATCAGTTACCCCCACCTCCCTCACCCCTCGCCCTGCGCCCCAGTCCACATAAACGTCAGCAACAGGCAGCGCCGGGTCAATGCCTCCAATCCCGGAGACAGCGAGGGTTTTTCCAGGGATCAAGTCTTGGGGGGACACCATCTCAGGCCGCACCAGAGTCACCTCCGAGGCGCTGTCTCGCAGTCCTATGGTCACAGACCGGCCGACGGTGACAGGTTGGAAGCTGTCCAGGGACCTACCACCACCCCCACCCACACAATACACCTTGGGCGGCCCTTGGGACGGGGACGGAGCCGGGGCCTTGGGACGCTGAGGGCACATGGCCTTGAAGTGTCCAGGTAGGTTGCACTGGTGGCACCGTCTTGGCTCTGCCACGGGCCTGGAGAGGGGAGTTGAGGGGGACACCCCCTGCAGTCTAGGGGCAGGTGGGGCAGTCGCAGAGTTCATCTTACCCCCTCTCCAGGTGCTGCTGGTGGCTGCTCTCCTGGCTTCAGGAGCCCGATTGTTGGTGTAGTCATCGGCCAGGGCAGCTGTAGCCGTGGACCCCTTTGGATTCTGGTCTCGGATGAACTGGCGGAGATCCTCAGGGCAGTTCCACAAGAGTTGCTCCGTGATGACCAAGTCCAGGATCTCTGGTCCGGTGGAAAGCTGCAGGCCTTGGGTCCAGTGGTCGGCAGCTCGGGCAAGTGCCCGCCGGTGGTCAGCCCAGGAGTCCTTTGGTCCCTTCTGCAGGGTCCGGAACTTCTTGCGGTAGGACTCCGGAGTGAGGTTGTACTGTTGGATCAGGGCCCGCTTGATGGTGTCGTAGCCCTGATCTGCCTCAGCAGGCAAGTCCCCAAGGATTTCCAGGGCCTTACCCCTTAAACGGGGGGTCAGGTATTTGGCCCACTGGTCCTTGTCCAGATGGTGCTGCAAGCAAGTCCGTTCAAAAGCAGTCAAGAAAGAGTCCAAGTCTCCATCCTTCTCCAGCACTGGGAAGTCCTCAACACGGACCTTTGGAAGTTTGGTGTCTTGAAGGTCACGTGCGGCTGATGAGGGCCGGAGCTGAGCTAGCTGCAGCTGGTAGTCACGCTCTGCCTGGCGCTCTTCACGCGCTGCCTGCCGCTCCGCAGCCTCAGCCTCACGCGCTGCTTGCCGCTCTGCCTGCCGCTCCGCAGCCTCAGCCTCACACGCTGCCCTGCGCTCTGCCAGGAGTGCCTGGTAGCCCTCCCGGTCTCCAGCCTGGAGTAGGGCCATAGCCATTTGAAGAAGGCTATCCGAGCCTCCCAGGCTCGGTGGAATGGCACGTGGTGCTCTGCGGCCCGCTGCGGAGCCTGGTGATTCACTGTCCATTGCAGAGCGGAGGGCTGGCATCTGGCTCGTTGAGGAACCTTGGGCGAGCTCCTCCTCATCTTGTCCAGCAGTGCCAGGTTGTGCAATGTCCTCGGCAGAACGGTTTTCTGGCGTCGAGCTCCTGGAGGGCTCGTGGACAACCTCCTCATCGTCTCTGGCCTGAGCATCGGCCATTCCTTTGGCTTTGCTCCTGGTGCTATCAGCCATTGTTGCAGACTTTGGTCACTGACACAGAACTGACACCTGATGCCTCCACACACCTTACAGTATCTGCACTCTGACACTCTAGTGTTGAGCTAGTCTGAAGACCCCAGCAGCCACAGCTGCTGCAGGCAGTCTTTAGTGTCTGGGAGTATGGGTCTCACACTCACACACACTATTATCTCGATCCCACCGCTTGCCACCAATATGTCACAAACCACCGGGGGGGTCACTCAGAAATCCCCCGCGCTGGCTACCAGTACGTCACAATCGGGGGGTAACAAGTGGGGGTCACCCCTACTTTATACCTCCCGACCGACAGACAGAGCACGTGACGCGCTCTCTAGCGCCCCTCTTATAGTCAGGCCAATTATGGAATTGCCCGACAATAAGCAAGGAGGCCGCTATACTACTTATGCCGATTATTGAAGGGTCCCCGGTGAGAGTAGGGTATATATTCCCCCGACCTCCGCGGGCGGAATATATAATATCTTCCCGAATCTCACTGGCCTCCCCACAATAATCCTTGGCACAACTCGCTGCCACCAACCGCTTCACGGTAACTATTAGCCGAACACACAGACGTGGGATTCAAGATCGAGATAACAGAACAGCCCAAGATTAATTATATAATTTAATCGCCTAAAGCACACTAGAAACTACAATATATACAATAGGGAATCTACAGAATATACAGTTATGTCAGAGTACAGTTACAATCAAAGCATGGGTTACAAACAGGCATACACAGTTCCAGCAGTTACCTTGTTGTGTCTGGCCACAGGGGGGCGCTGTACCCAGGTTTCTAGGATCCTTCCCACAGATGTTTCCTACACGTGCCCCCAGCGAAAAGAACCCTGGAAAATGGCCGAAGTAGGGTTATCAACCTGGGCAAATCCAGGTCCCCTCCTACCTTAGTGACCTCACGGGGAAGCACTGCCACTCCCCCTGCATGGATCAGAATTATCCAGAAAAGGGGATTTTGGCCATAACTTTGCCTGGGAGCGTCGTAGACGGACGTCAACACTCTCATTGTGACAGTTATGAATTTAGCTACAGAACGAGGGGACTCATGACCTGTCTGCCAGTTCCCCATTGGCTGATATCACGCCTGGGGCATTTCCCAATGTCCTGCTCCCATAAAAAGGGTGTGCTAGCATCGTCTGCATGCGGAGACACCATTTTTATGGTTGCCATATTTATCGGAAATATGGCTTGCGAGATATGAACCATTTTTTACTGGAGTCGTTCTGTCTGGCTACTTCCATAGCCTTGCTAACTAGCTAGCAGCCCCCACTACAGGGTCACGGCAGGGAGTCATCCTGTGTCCATTGTCCCCAAGCCACCTAATTTCCATATCACAGGACATGGCCATGGAGGTGTGAGTGGAACACTGAGAACAAGAAGGGAGGGGGCACTGCCAGGGAGCGATGAGGAAAGGGGGGGTGACACCAGGAGAGGGCTTCCTGACATACTGGAATATCATGATTTATCGTCATATCTCCGGATTTACCTCACACCTCCTTAAAAACCCCTCCTGCCATCATGGCGGCGCGCGACCGTCCTTCTATGTTTGGATGTCTGGCAGCGTGCTGCCACGCCACTGTACAGACGTCATTGTTTTGTGCAGGTCTCGCCCCTGCCTTGCTGCTCCGGCAGTACTACGTTTAACAGGCTGTGTTCCTGTCCCAGGTGAGCTCCTTGAATCTCTGTTGGACTCACCTGATCTCTGAAGCACACGTGCGCGGGCACCTCTGTGCTACCCTCGTGCCATACTCCGGTGACTCCAGCTGAACACACGTGCGTAGGCACCTCTGTGCTACCCTCGTGCCATACTCCGGTGACTCCCGCTGAACACACGTGCAGAGGCACCTCTGTGCGTCCCCGTGCAACAGGTACATCGTGTTGTGAGCCCCGTGTCATACAACCCTCACGGGTTAGGGCGAACAGGTGTACGCAGGTTGTCTGTGACATTCCGGACGACCGCTAGCAGCGACCCGCTCACTCTTCACCCACCATAGCAGCGGTTCCCTACACCGCACAGTGGACCTTGACCGGCGGAAGCTGTCCATTTACCATCTTGGCACGCTTCCCCGGGTCCCCCTCGTAACAGTGAAGACTGTGAATAAAATGTCTCCAAAACTATATTGCCAATGCACTTATTTTTGCAATTTTTCCGCATTTGGAACTGTTTGCCGATTTCCAGTACTGTGTATGGTAATACTCATAGTTTCATTTAATAGTACAACTGGTCGTGCAAAAAACTAGCCCTGACATGACCATATTGACTAAAAAATAAAAACATACGTCTCTCGGTAGAAAAGTGGTGAAAAACCCACGGAAAGCGCAAAATCAGCCGATCATGAAGGAGTTAAGAAGGTGAAAGAAAACATATCATCAGGAAAAGATATCTGAACTTAAATATATTTTTAACCCCTTAAGGACGAAGCCAGTTTTGTACTTAATGCCCAGGCCAGGACATCTGACCAGTGTCCCTTTATGAGGTTATAACTCTGGAAAGCTTTAAAGAATCCCCGTGATTCTGACATTGTTTTTTCGTGACATATTGTACTTCATGATAGTTATAAATTTAGAACGATATTTTTTGCTTTTATTTGTGAAAAAAAAAAATCGGAAATTTGATGAAAATTTTGCAATTTTCAAACTTTAATTTTTATGCCCTTAACCCAGAGAGTTTTGTCACACAAAATATTTAATAAATAACATTTCCCACTTGTCTACTTTACATTAGCACAATTTCTGAAACAAAATGTTTTGGGGTTAGGAAGTTAGAAGGGTTCAAAGTTCATCAGCAATTTCCCATTTTTTCAACAAAATTCCCCAAACCATTTTTTTAGGGACCACATCATATTTGAAGTGACTTTGAGAGGCCTAGATGAAAGAAAATATCCAAAAGTGACCGCATTATAAAACCTGCACCCCTCAAAGTACTCAAAACCACATTCAAGTAATTTATTAACCCTTCAGGTGCTTCACAGGAACAAAAGCAAAGTGGAATGAAAAAAAGCAAAAAATAAATTTTTACCTAAAATGTTGCTCTACCCCAAATGTATTCACTTTTAGAAGAAATAACACAACAAAATGGACCCCAAAACTTGTTACCCACTTTCTTATGAACGCGCCAATACCCCACATGTGGTCAGAAACCTTTGTTTGGATAAATGGGAGGGCTCGGAACAGAAGGAGCAATATTTGAATTTTGGAAAGCAAATTTGGCTCCATGTTGCATTTACATGTCCGCTAAGGTACCTAAATAGCAGAAACCCCTCACAAGTGATGCCATTTTGGAAACTAGACCTCTCAAGGCTTCTATCTAGGGGTATAGTTAGAATTTTGGACACACAGGTACTTCACAGATTTTAATAACATTACATTATATTGAAAATTTTCATTTTTTTCTCAAAAATGTTGCTTTAGCATAAATGTTTTCACTTTTTCAAGAGGTAATTCCAAAAATGTGTCCTCAATGTTTGTTACCCCCTTTTTATGAGTGCGGTGATACCTCACATGTGGTCTGAAACCATTGTTTGGAGAAATGGGAGGGCTTGGAACGGAAGGAGCAATATTTGAATTTTGGAAAGGAAATTTCTCTGAAAAAGATTGCGGGCACCATGTCGCATTTGGAGGACCCCTAAGGTACGTAAACAGCAAAAAAAAACCACAAGTGACCCCATATTGGAAACTAGACCCCTCAAGGAATTTATCTAGATGTTTGATGAGTACCCTGAACCCCCAGGTGCTTTACAGAAGTTTATAACGTTGAGCCATGAAAATAAAAAAAATAAAAGTTTACCACAACATTGTTAATTCAATCAGGTAGCATTTTTTTGCACAAGGGTAACAGGAAAAAAATCACCATGAAATTTATTGTGCAATTTCTCCTGAGTTTGGTGATATCTTGTATGTGGTGGAAATCAACTGTTTGGGTACACGGCAGGGCTCGGAAGAGAAGGAGTGCCATTTGACTGCAAAATTGTCTGGAATCAATAGCGGACGCCATGTTGCATTAGGAGAGCCCCTGAGGTGCCTAAAAAAAGAGGTCCCCCAGAAGTGACCCAATTCTGGAAAATAGACCCCTTAACGAATCTATCTAGATGTTTGGTGAGTACCCTGAAACCCCAGGTGCTTCACAGAAGTTTATACTGTTGAGCTGTAAAAATAAAAAATATATATTTGTACCACAAAATTGTTACTTCAACCAGATAGCTTTTCTTTAACAAGAGTAAAAGGAAAAAAAATCTGCATAAAATGTATTGTGCAATTTCTCCTGAGTATGCTGATACCCTATGTGTGGTGGAAATCAACTGTTTGGGTGCACAGCAGGGCTCGGAAGGGAAAAAGTGCCATTTGACTGAACAATTGGCTGGAATCACTAGCGGACGCTATGTCGCATTTGGAAAGCCCCTAAGGTGCCTGAACAGTGGAGGTCCCCCACACTGACCCCATTCTGGAAAGAAGACATCTCAAGGCTTTTATCTAGGTGTATATTGAGCATTTTGAATCCACAAATACTTCACAGAATTTGATAAGCTTAGGTTGCCATATTGAAATTTTCATTTTTTTCACAAAAAATGTTGTTTTAGCATCCCATTTCTCACTTTTTCAAGAGGCAACAACAAAACGTGGACCCCACAGGTTGTTATCCAATTTCTTGAGAGCGCAGGGATACCCCACATGTGGCCAAAAACCTCTGTTTGGATAAATGTGAGGGCTTGGAATGGAAGGAGCACCAATTGAATTTTGGAAAAGTTTAAATAAATTGCACGCAGCATGTCACATTAGCAGGGCCCCTTGGGTACTATACATCAGAATCCCCCCACAACTGACCCCATTTTAGACACTGGACCCCTCAAGGATTTTATTCAGGAGTATAGTAAGTGTCGCGGGCAGAGGGGGCCGCGCTCGCTACGCTCAGGGTCCGGGGCTTCTGCTCCTGCCGCTGCTCGGTGGCTCGAGCGGTGGGCCGGACCCGGGGACTTGAGCAGCGCTCCTCGCCCACGAGTGAAAAGGGGGTTGGTTTGTTTGTTTGGGGGAAGATAGTTTGTGACGCCACCCACGGGTCGTGGTGATTATGGGCACCACCGCTGCTGGTGACGGGGATCCCGGGAGCGATGGCGGGGAGCAGCTAGGATGTTGGTTCCCCCTCCGTGGGTAGGGGTTGGTGATCCCGGGGCCCGGTTGTGGTATGGGGAGGCAGGATGGTTGGGGATGCAGGAAAGCGGAGGCAGCGCGGCGCGGTGCCGGATGGCACTGTTGTACTCACTCAGACACAGATTCACAGAGTCTCTGGTAAACCAAACGGCTGGATGGACGGGTCTTTGCTCTCCCCGGGCAGGTTGATGGTGGCTGTCTTTCCCTGCACCGCTGTGGAACTGACTGCGATGGTTTCCCAACGGTAGTCAGCTCCGCGGCGTGTATGTACCGAAGGAGCCCGTTTTGCCCGCAGGCGCTGGCCCTTGGATCTCTAGCCTATGGCGGTGGCTTTCTATCCTCACAGTGTGGACGGTTGCCTTCTGTCGGGACTTGGGTGTTAGGGAACCCCTGGGGTTCCGGTCACTCTCGGATTTGACCTTTTTGGCGGCTCCTAGACTGGTCGGGGTCTGATGGCCCTGCCTTTGTGCTGGATACAGATCTGCTCCCCGGTTCGGTACCGGCGGGCCACCGCCCGTCCCCGGTCCTACGGTTCCACTGACCTGCACCCACTCCTACAGACGGCCACCACCGTCTGCCGACCTTGCTGACAGTGCCTGGGCTCCAACCCAGACACCAGCAGTTTCTGTCCTCTCACTTTCAACTCCACTCTAAAACTAACTGCTTTTCCAGCCTCCAGGACTGTGAACTCCTCGGTGGGTGGGGCCAACTGCCTGGCTCCACCCCACCTGGTGTGGACATCAGACCCTGGAGGAAGCAACAAGGATTTCTATTTGACTGTTATTAACCCCTTCACCCCCGGCCACTAAAACACCCTAATGACCGGGCCATTTTTTGCAATTCTGACCAGTGTCACTTTGACAGGTTATAACTCTGGAACGCTTCAACGGATCCTGGCGATTCTGAGATTGTTTTTTCGTGACATATTGTACTTCATGTCAGTGGTAAATTTAGGCCGATATGTTTTGCGTTTATTTGTGAAAAGTTAGGAAATTTGGCGAAAATTTTGAAAATTTCGCAAATTTCAAACTTTGAAAATTTATGCCCATAAATCTGAGAGATATGTCACACAAAATAGTTACTAAATAACATTTCCCACTTGTCTACTTTACATCAGCGCAATTTTCTAAACAAATTTTTTTTCCGTTAGGAAGTTAGAAGAGGTCAAAGTTCATCAGCAAATTCTCATTTTTCCAACAAAATTTACAAAATAATTTTTTTAGGGACCACATTACATTTGAGGTGACTTTGAGAGGCCTAGGTGACAGAAAATACCCAAAAGTGACCCCATTCTAAAAACTACACCCCTCACACTGCTCAAAACCACATCCAATAAGTTTATTAACCCTTTAGGTGCTTCACAGGAACCAAAGCAATGTGGAAGGAAAAAATGAAAATTTTACTTTTTAACACAAAAATGTTACTTTAGCCATAAAATTTTCATTTTTACAAGGGAGAAAAGAGAAAGTGCACCCTACAATTTATTGTGCATGTTCTCCTGAGTACGCTGATACCCCATATGTGGTAAAAATCAATTGTTTGGGCGCACGGCAGAGCTCGGAAGGGAAGGAGCGCCATTTGAATTTTTGAACGCAAAATTAGCTGCACTCATTAGCGGACGCCATGTCGGGTTTGAAGACCCCCTGAGGTGCCTAAACAATGGAGCTCCCCCACAAGTGACCCCATTTTGGAAACTAGAGGCCTCAGATAATTTTTCTAGATGTTTGGTGAGCACTTTGAACCCCTGGGGGCTTCACAAAAGTTTATAGCGTTGAGCCGTGAAAAGAAAAAAAAAATTTTTTACCACAAAACGGTTGCTTCAACTAGGTAGCTTTTTTTTTCACAAGGGTAACAGGAAAAAATGCACCATAAAATGTATTGTGCATTTTCTCCTGAGTACGCAGATACCTCATATGTGGTGGAAATCAAATGTTTGTACACACAGCAGTGCTCGGAAGGCAAGGAGCGCCATTTGAATTTTTGAGTGCAAAATTAGCTGCACCTGTTAGCGGACGCCATGTCGGGTTTGAAGACCCCCTGAGGTGCCTAAACAATGGAGCTCCCCCACAAGTGACCCCATTTTGGAAACTAGAGGCCTCAAATAATTTTTCTAGATGTTTGGTGAGCACTTTGAACCCCTGGGGGCTTCACAAAAGTTTATAGCGTTGAGCCGTGAAAAGAAAAAAAAATTTTTTTACCACAAAACGGTTGCTTCAACTAGGTAGCTTTTTTTTTCACAAGGGTAACAGGAAAAAATGCACCATAAAATGTATTGTGCATTTTCTCCTGAGTACGCAGATACCTCATATGTGGTGGAAATCAAATGTTTGGACACACAGCAGTGCTCGGAAGGCAAGGAGCGCCATTTGAATTTTTGAGTGCAAAATTAGCTGCACCTGTTAGCGGACGCCATGTCGGGTTTGAAGACCCCCTGAGGTGCCTAAACAATGGAGCTCCCCCACAAGTGACCCCATTTTGGAAACTAGAGGCCTCAAATAATTTTTCTAGATGTTTGGTGAGCACTTTAAACCCCTGGGGGCTTCACAAAAGTTTATAGCGTTGAGCCGTGAAAAGAAAAAAAATTTTTTTTACCACAAAACGGTTGCTTCAACTAGGTAGCTTTTTTTTTCACAAGGCTATCAGGAAAAAATGCACCATAAAATGTATTGTGCATTTTCTCCTGAGTACGCAGATACCTCATATGTGGTGGAAAGTAATTGTTTGGGCGCATGGCGGGGCTCAGAAGAGAAGGAGCGCCATTTGACAGCAAAATTGGTTGGAATCATTAGCGGATGCCATGTCACGTTTGGAGACCCCCTATGGTGCCTAAACAGTGGAGCTCCCCCACAAGTGACACCATTTTGGAAACTAGAGCCCTCAAATAATTTTTCTAGATGTTTGGTGAGCACTTTGAACACCTGGGGGCTTCACAGAAGTTTATAGCGTTGAGCCGTGAAAAGAAATTTTTTTTTTTTTACCACAAAACGGTTGCTTCAACTAGGTAGCTTTTTTTTTCACAAGGGTAACAGGAAAAAATGCACCATAAAACGTATTGTGCAATTTCTCCTGAGTACGCAGATACCTCATATGTGGTGGAAAGTAATTGTTTGGGCGCATGGCGGGGCTCAGAAGAGAAGGAGCGCCATTTGACAGCAAAATTGGTTGGAATCATTAGCGGACGCCATGTCACGTTTGGAGACCCCCTATGGTGCCTAAACAGTGGAGCTCCCCCACAAGTGACACCATTTTGGAAACTAGAGCCCTCAAATAATTTTTCTAGATGTTTGGTGAGGACTTTGAACACCTGGGGGCTTCACAGAAGTTTATAGCGTTGAGCCGTGAAAAGAAAATTATTTTTTTTTACCACAAAACGGTTGCTTCAACTAGGTAGCTTTTTTTTTCACAAGGGTAACAGGAAAAAATGCACCATAAAACGTATTGTGCAATTTCTCCTGAGTACGCAGATACCTCATATGTGGTGGAAAGTAATTGTTTGGGCGCATGGCGGGGCTCAGAAGAGAAGGAGCGCCATTTGACTTTTCAAACGCACAGACGCAGTGCACTGATTGGCCGCTGCAGGACGCACGGTCGGATGCGATAAAAAAAAGCGTCGGGGATACGTAAAAAAAAAAGTCACACCAAAAATTGACCATGGATGCAGATACGTTATGTGCATCCCTGATCAGCGCTTGGCGGGATGCACGGACGGATGCCATACAAAAAGCGTCGCAAATACGGAAAAAAGTCACGCCAAAAATTGAGCAGGGATGCCGATCCGTTATCTGCATCCCTGATCAGCGCTCGGCGGGACGCACGGACGTATGCGATACAAAAAGCGTCGTGAATACGGAAAAAAGTCACGCCAAAAATTGACCATGGATGCCGATCCGTTATGTGCATCCCTGATCAGCGCTCGGCGGGACGCATGGACGGATGCGATACAAAAAGCGTCGTGAATACGGAAAAAAAAGTCACGCCAAAAATTGAGCAGGGATGCCGATCCGTTATCTGCATCCCTGATCAGCGCTTGGCGGGACGCAAGGACGGATGAGATACAAAAAGCGTCGGGGATACGGAAAAAAAAAAGTCACGCCAAAAATTGAGCAGGGATGCCGATCCGTTATCTGCATTCCTGATCAGCGCTTGGCGGGATGCACGGACGGATGAGGTGTAAAAATGGACAGGGGATACGAAAAAAAAAAAAAAAAAGTTATACTCACAGTACCCAGAGGACTAGCAGGAGGATCACTGACTAGAAGAGCTGCAGAGGAACAGATGGCAGAGAGATGGACAGCTTTACAGGAGCAGCAGGCAGATCAGCAGAATGCCCAGGAAGGACCCAGCGATGGACGCAGATGTGATCAGGCCGGTGAAGACAGGTAAGAGGACGTCGGGGGAGAGCAGAGGGGGAGAGGGGGGGGGGGTGAGAGCAGAGGGGGGGGGGGGGGGTGAGAGCAGAGGGGGGGGGTGAGCGCAGAGGGGGAGGGGGGAGAGCAGAGGGGGAGACCGGAGAGGGAGCTGCAGAAGCAGAATAGAAATAATGGGGGAGGCAGTCAGATCGCGGGGGGAGGGGATCGGGATGACGGGGGGGGGGGGTTGGGGGGAGCAGATCGCGGGGGGGGCACGGCAGGGGCTATCACGGCAGCGCGCAGGGGCACCACGGGAGCGCGCACGGGCTGCAAAGTGAGCACAGTACCCACTTTGCAGCAGCAGCGGTGACCTCAGCAGCAGCGGTGGTAGCAGATCGGGATGCCGGGGGGCAGATCGGGGCGTAGGGGGGCAGATCGGGGCGTAGGGGGGCAGATCGGGGGGGGCACGGGCAGGGGCCTTCACGGCAGCGCGCAGGGGCACCACGGGAGCGCGCATTGAGCGGAATACTTACCATTGGAGCAGGAGCGGCGGAGACATCAGAGGCGGCGGCGGCAGCAGCGGCGGTGGCGTGGTACCAAAAGTACCAGCCACTCCACGCTGCAGACATGTTGGGGGAGGGCTCACAGGCCAGCACAGGCCTGGGGAGGGCGGCCACCGGCAGATCAGACCGCCCCACTGCACACTGATTGGAGCGATTGCGCGTCATAGCACGATCGCTCCAATCAGTGCTGCAGGGGCTGGGGGCGGCATGTTTGAGGTCCACCTATGATATGCTGCAGCAGCTGCGGCATCTCATAGCTGGATCTCACAGGATCGCACTAATTCGGGCATTATTTTTGCCGAAATTAGTGCGATCGATGTGGTTGGCGGTTCAGATTTGAACAGCCAATCACATCGATCGTCGATAGGGGGTGGCGATGCCACCCCCCCTGGGGTCAAGCAAAGGTCCCCTGCTGTAAGAAACAGCAGGGGACATCATTTGAAAGCCGTTGCTATGGCCACGGCAATCAAATGAAGTTTAGGCAGTAAAATTACGTCCCTGGTCGTTAAGTCACGTTAAAATAGGACGTAATTTTACTGCCCGCGGTCGTGAAGGGGTTAACTATCCAGGGGAGGGTGTGTGTGCGATGTTGTGCTTGTGACTACCTGGCTAGTCCAGGGCGTCACATAAGCATTTTGAATCCACAGGTACTTCACAAAAATGTTGCTGTAGCAACAATATTCTCACTGTTAGGCTATGCGCCCATGACTATTAACCTACAATTTGGCCACCAACCAAAACAAGCCAGTACACATGCCAATATAACCAGGTAGCAACACAGTGGCAGAAATTTAAACCTAAACTACTACCCAGAGAAAAACACAAAGAAGTATGTAGAAATATATAAATTTTATTGTTATAAAAAATCTTTAAAAAGGTAGTACAGCAAAAAGGATTATAGAAAGATGTGTCAACCAAAGACACCATTAGTTGATTACAGCAGGAGTCTGTCAGTTATAATAATAATTCCAATAATGTTAATTCATGACAGAACATCCCATATTCCCATAACATGTTTTTTTAAAAATGCAAAGGAGGATACAGGTTGTAAGATATATTTTAGCAACTGTGATTAGATGGTATTAATTAAGCAGAGATGTTAAAGGTAATTAGATAGTATAGAAGGGGGCTTACAATAAAGCCCTAACAATCAGAAGACAATAACATCTAAAGACATGCCTGCTAAAGGAATATCATACACAGTGCCAAATTAGATTATAGCCTCACCATTCACACCCTGACGCGTTTCGCCATGGCTTTCTCCAAGTTAATAGGATTAAAAGATAAACCAATCAACATGCATAGAATAGGTTTTAGAGTCTTATCATTGGTGATATGATGATAAGACTCTAAAACCTATTCTATGCATGTTGATTGGTTTATCTTTTAATCCTATTAACTTTCCGTTTCAATTGATTGTTACCTTGGCATTATAAATACCCCATACTGATCATTATACTCTATGCGCCCTTGGAGAAAGCCACGGCGAAACGCGTCAGGGTGTGAATGGTGAGGCTATAATCTAATTTGGCACTGTGTATGATATTCCTTTAGCAGGCATGTCTTTAGATGTTATTGTCTTCTGATTGTTAGGGCTTTATTGTAAGCCCCCTTCTATACTATCTAATTACCTTTAACATCTCTGCTTAATTAATACCATCTAATCACAGTTGCTAAAATATATCTTACAACCTGTATCCTCCTTTGCATTTTTAAAAAAACATGTTATGGGAATATGGGATGTTCTGTCATGAATTAACATTATTGGAATTATTATTATAACTGACAGACTCCTGCTGTAATCAACTAATGGTGTCTTTGGTTGACACATCTTTCTATAATCCTTTTTGCTGTACTACCTTTTTAAAGATTTTTTATAACAATAAAATTTATATATTTCTACATACTTCTTTGTGTTTTCTTCTGGGTAGTAGTTTAGGTTTAAATTTCTGCCACTGTGTTGCTACCTGGTTATACTGGCATGTGTACTGGCTTGTTTTGGTTGGTGGCCAAATTGTAGGTTAATAGTGTATACCTTTTATAGGTTTTTTCCATCTATCAAAATGGACTTCAGAGCCAGAGAAAAAGATTGGCTTCTTAAAGCTGATTCCCTTTTCAGCTTGGATGTACAGCAGAAAGAGGATACAGGTACTACTGATAAGAAAAATATTATTAAACAAATGAGTGATCTCATACATCGTCGTATGAAACTTTGGTGGAATAAAAAAACATTAGAACAGTATTTGGCAAGAAGTCTCATTCCGAGAGGACTTCGTGTGCAGATATATCCATCTTTTGGTAAAGAAGAATTGGAATTTTCTAAACGATGGGAAGATATCTGTGGTCTGTGCTCTAGGAGTTTCATGGAAGCTATTATTGATTATGACAAAGTACAGTTGGACTCTCTGGATGTTGAGTTGGAAGGAATTCAGCGCCAGGTCAGTAATACCTGGACTAAGGAGGATATCACCTGTCTCAATAGTGATATTGATGAAAAATCTAAAATATGGGAAAAACAGATCAGTGAAGTTAAGAACAAAAAGCTTCAGAGGGACCTCCTGGATGATCAGACCGGACGGGTCTATAAATGGAAATTCAGTAGGATGGAGAGACATTCTAGAAATCCTTCCATCTCATCAGCAGCTTCATCCACTAGTGACCTTTCCACTTTAGATGGCCAGTTTGGAAGAAATGAACAACGGAGTCACTTCCAAAAGAATGAACCCTGGAAAAAGAAGAATAATAAAAGGAAGCTAATCCCGGATGAGGAACAAGAGAGATCCACCTCATTGAAGGTAATTAACCTTTCTAATGTTCCCCTATCTAACGCACATATCAGTGTTCTGAGTAAGGGATTATCTTTCTGTCCCGCTTCAAAATTTGACTGTTTTTCAGTTGTCACGGACTTGAATCTTTTTGCGAGAAAATTATTATTTAAAAAGTTTTTTCATGATGAGGAACTACGTTCCATTTTCCCAACATCTCGAGAGAGGGAAGCCATCCAAATCCTTGAAGAATTACTAAGGGAGCAAGATGATCAGAATGGAGGTAAGGTGCCTGTTTCGCTTATCACCAAATCTAAGAAGTTTCCCTCACTTACTGCATGCCCTACTGTAGAACTTTTTGTACGCCTTGTGACTAAAGATTTGAAAACTGTTTTACCAACTATTCTACATGACAACTGCACTAAGGCTGAAAGAGAAGCATTGCAGGATTTATCTAAGATGGATGATTTGGTGATCAAGCCGTCTGACAAAGGGGGTAACGTGGTCCTTTGGCCACGTGCCCTCTATGAAAAGGAAGCTATGCGCCAACTACGTGACCCCCAATGTTACAGACGTCTATCATACAACCCCTTGACTGAATTTCAGTCAAGTTTGAAGAAAATCCTTGATAGAGGGGTTGAAGATGGCATATTGTCTACTAAGGAAGCAGAATCCCTGTATATTGATGATCCTACTGTCTCAACTATATATTTCTTGCCCAAAATACACAAGAACTCATTGGCGCCCCCAGGGCGACCAATTGTTTCGGGCAATGGAAATATTTGTGAAGTCATCTGTAAATTCGTGGATCATTATTTACAACCATTAGTTGAGACTTTACCTTCTTTTCTCAGGGATACAAAAGATATTCTGAGGAGGATGGAAGATGTGCATCTTGACAAGGATATGTTACTCATTACGGCCGATGTAGAACAACTATATACTTCAATTCGCCATAAAGATCGTCTACTGGCGGTGAGATTTTTTCTTGACTCCTCTAACCTTGACAGGCGTTTGGCAGATTTGATTATGGAACTCCTTGAGTTTTGTTTATATCACAACTTCTTTTTCTTCAAGGATGTACTCTACCTACAGCTCCAGGGAACAGCAATGGGGGCAGCTTGTGCCCCCTCATACGCCAACTTATTCCTGGGGCTGTGGGAGAGAAGCATCTTCAGCACGGATCCATTGCCTTTGTCTGAGAAAGTTCACATGTGGTCAAGGTATATAGACGATGTCATTTTTGTTTGGCAGGGCAGCCGGGAGGAACTTGAGTCCTTCATGCTGGCTGCCAATCAGAATGACATCAATCTTAAACTCACTTACCGTATAGGGACCAATGTCATTGATTTTCTGGATGTTAAGTTTCACATTGACTTGGATGGGACTATACATTCTGATTTATTCAGAAAAGAAACTGCAGTAAATTCTATTTTACATGCTCATTCGTCCCATCCAAGACATGTGATCAAAAACATCCCAAAGGGACAATTTCTAAGGATAAGGCGAATTTGTTCCAATGATGCATTTTTTGAAAATCAGGCTTTGGAGCAGAAAAGAAGATTCTTATCCCGAGGCTACCATCCAAGAGACGTAAACCGAGGCTATTATGCTGCCAAGAATACTGAACGACAGACACTCCTGAAAAATCCAGGAAGAGAAAAACCTCATGATGATATCATTCGGTTCATCACTACCTTTAATTCCCACTCCGAAGAGGTACGTAGTATTCTTAAAAAATATTGGGATATCCTTTTGACTGATAATGTTCTTAGTCAATATTTACCATCTAATCCCAATGTGACTTTTCGGAGGTCAGGTAGTTTAAGAGATATGTTGGTACACAGTCACCACAGGGGGCAGCAGGGAAAAACCTTTTTAGATTCCTCCCGGATTCCCTGGGGCTGCAAACCCTGTGGTGACTGTGTGGCATGTCCCAATATTGAGAGAACCAAAAATTTCTCTGATTCCGAAAATAAAAAAGAATATAAGATCACGCATGCCCTTACATGCAGCACTAAGGGAGTGATTTATATGGCATCCTGTCCGTGTGACCTGAAATATGTGGGTCTCACCACTCGACAATTTAGAAGGAGAGCTCGTGAACATGTTTTATCTATCATAGCAGCTCAAGATGAAGATGACGTGTCCAAACTTACTTCCATCTCCCGACATTTCAAACAATTCCATCACTGTGATTCCACATTACTGAAGATTCGTGCGATTGACAGAGTTTTGGTGAGGCAGAGAGGGGGAAAGTGGAAGAAATCTCTTGCACAGAAAGAATCTCGTTGGATATTTACGCTAAATACTCTAGTGCCAAATGGGTTGAATGAAAACATTAGTTTCTCGCCTTTTCTATAAATGATGTTATGATCTTCACTCCTTTTGTTTATTGTTAATAGAACCTCTAGTGTTTTTAATCTTTAATTTTTATGCCCACTAATTTTATCCTTTTTTCTCATTGTTTTTAGTTTTCGGTATCTTTTGGGGGGGGTTTATGAATCTACATGCAAATACGGATCTTGGAACAACTAACATGGGACTATTCCACTTTTTTATTATAATAATGATCTGTTAATTAATAAAGATAGTTGTTTTTTATCACTTGCACTTCGCACTGCGCACTTTCATTCACTTTGTCACATTTATATATTTTGTATATTACTTTTTATTATATATTTTTATATTGACATGTTTGTTTCAACACTCATTATTCAATATTTATTCAGTATACACTGATTCACGCTAGCCCCATGATCTCTTATCTATTGGTGTTTATTTTCTCTTATAAATTTAGCAAACTCATAACTATATATCAATGCATTGAATATATTTATATTTATATATCTTTATGTCCTGTACTATGGTATTTTATGATACTAAATCATTGTTGTGATTGTATATTTTTTTAAAACAAAGCCGGAAATGTCTTTTTCTTCCTTATATTATATATATATATATACAGGTGTAGCGCTATTGCGTTTAACCTGCACCTTTATTTGTCACTTCCGTTTTGTGGGGCACATCTGCGTTCCATAATTACGTTCTGGGTGTGAATGTCCCCCCTTTCGTCATTTCCGGTTTTACGGAACCTGAATGACGGTAGTGGGGGCTACATCTTCAGTTGCACTGGTGTATTTGACGGTCACTTCCGTTCCGTGGAGCGCAGATGCGTTCCACAGTTGTGTTCTCTGGGCAGGGGTTCCCCCTCTGCGTCATTTCCGGTTTTTCGGAACCTTTATGACGGAAGTGGGGATTTTATTTTCAGTCACTACACACATGCGCAGTGTGTTTCCTCGGAATGTGCATCTTTTTTATTTGTCACTTCCTCTAAAACGGAACCCTTTCTACACATGGGAATACTTTTTCCTTACACTTTCGTTTTTACTTCCGGTTTTGAACCTTCTGAATACCGCAGTTCAGCTCATCTGCAAAAGTTCATCTGCTGCGAGTTCATTAATTATGCTAATGTGGCTTGCATCTTTTAAAATCACCAATGATAAGACTCTAAAACCTATTCTATGCATGTTGATTGGTTTATCTTTTAATCCTATTAACTTTCCGTTTCAATTGATTGTTACCTTGGCATTATAAATACCCCATACTGATCATTATACTCTATGCGCCCTTGGAGAAAGCCACGGCGAAACGCGTCAGGGTGTGAATGGTGAGGCTATAATCTAATTTGGCACTGTGTATGATATTCCTTTAGCAGGCATGTCTTTAGATGTTATTGTCTTCTGATTGTTAGGGCTTTATTGTAAGCCCCCTTCTATACTATCTAATTACCTTTAACATCTCTGCTTAATTAATACCATCTAATCACAGTTGCTAAAATATATCTTACAACCTGTATCCTCCTTTGCATTTTTAAAAAAACATGTTATGGGAATATGGGATGTTCTGTCATGAATTAACATTATTGGAATTATTATTATAACTGACAGACTCCTGCTGTAATCAACTAATGGTGTCTTTGGTTGACACATCTTTCTATAATCCTTTTTGCTGTACTACCTTTTTAAAGATTTTTTATAACAATAAAATTTATATATTTCTACATACTTCTTTGTGTTTTTTTCTGGGTAGTAGTTTAGGTTTAAAAATATGCGCCCATGACCCAGCGACACGGCGTCTAGTACACAGTGTCAGCCTCCTGCAGAGATGTGAGTGTTGTCCACGGGAGAGCGCAGCTGCCCATGCTCACGATTTGGGTTCAGGCTGCTGTGGCCTTAAACTCAATTCTACCTGCAGAGAACACTCTAGTCTCCGCAGCATAAATTGACATGCTGAGGCTCAGAAAAATGTGCCACAGGTCGGTTTATGGTGCGGAGAAAAGAAGCACAGTGGGCATGGGATTTCTAAAAATTCTTCCACTGTGCTTCTACTGCACAACGCAGCGTTATGGACGCATGGAAAACACTCTGCTCCCAAAACGCTGCAAACCCTGATTATGGGCACACAGCCTAAAATGCTACAATGTATGAATGGATAGATGTCAAACATATATAACATCCCACCTCCTGCATATTCTAAGCTGGCGCCCTTTAGTGCCTTTCATGTGGCACTAAAGGGTGCCTAGCCTTGTATTTAGCACAAAAAAAAAATAATTAAAATAAATGACGTGGGGTCCCCCCTATTTTTGATAGCAAGCTAGGTAAAGCAGACAGCTGTAGCCTGCAAACCACAGCTGAGAGCTTCATCTTGTCTGGTGATCAATTTGGAGGGCTCCCGAGGCTGTTTTTTTTAATTATAAATAAATAATTTAAAAAAAAAACAAAACAAACGTGGGGTCCCCACAAATTATGTCACCAGCCAAGGTGAAGCTGACAGCTGGGGTCTGGTATTCTCAAGGTGGGAAGAGACGTGTTGTGAATGTTAGTTATGTTTTGGCTGCTGGGAGGCTCCCTCTGGTGGCCAGGAATGGTTTGGACTTGGACCAGGTGTGTTCTGCAGTGGGTGTTTCCTTTGCTAACTCTCTGCTTATTTAAGTCCTGGTCTGATTGCAGGCTGTTGCCGGATGTCAGTTGTTCTTTGTATCTCCAGCCTGCTTAATCCTACTCTACACCATATCTTCCCCGGATAAGTGCGTGCTCTTTATTTATTGTCTGGTTCTTTTGTTTATCTGGGTTTGTCATTTGCTGTGGTTGGTTTTAGGTTATTTGCTTGCAGGGATTTTCCCCCCTCAGTGGATTGTTGAGGAACTCCCTGCAGTTCTGTGTGGAGTATAGCTCCTTTGGGTCCATGAGTTTGTGGCTTGTTGACTTTGTTATGATTCTTGTTTTTTGTTCATTGGTATGACAAGGGCACCTGGTATAGGACAGAGTTCAGATCGTGCGATCTGAGGGCCTTTTTGTACTATCAGGAAGTTGGTATTTTGCAGGGTTTTTCTCTGGCCACCATCAGTCCCTTTCCTGTCCTTTCCTATTTTAGTCAGCGGGGGCCTCACCTTTTGCTAATCCTGTCATCTACCTGTGTATTGTGTTTTTCCTATATCACCGCAGTCTTTGAATGTGGGGGGCTTGCTATTCTTGTCTATTTTCTGAGGCAGAGAGTTATTCATCTTTTCTACCTTTAGGATAGCTAGTTCTCCGGCTGGGTTCGCGGTGCACAGGATGTTAGTTCACCCCTCGGCTACTTCTAGTTGTGATGGTTAGAAAGGGGATGGCGGCCAGATTAGTTTTCAATGCTCTTGTCCCCTTTAGCCAATGATTTGTGGTGGTCTTTCATGGTTCCGAATCATAACAGACATGGTTATTGGACTCTTCCCAGCCTAATAGTAGCAGGCCGCAGCCACCCCAGAAGCGGTGCATCCATTAGATGCGCCAATCCTGGCGCTTCGCCCGAACTCATCCCGTTGCCCTGGTGCGGTGGCAAACGGGGTAATATATGGGGTTGATGCCAGATGTGTAATGTCACCTGGCATCAAGCCGAGCAATTAGTTATGTCGCGCCGTCTATTTGATACCAGACATAACTAATTGACAGTAATAAAAAAAAAAAAATTGACACTCCCTAAAGCATTCCCTCTTTCACCAATTTATTGAAAAAAAAAAAACGGGTCCCCTGTAATCCATTTTGGAAGTCCCGCGTCGATTCTGGACCTTCTAGAATATGGGGGGCACGTTCAGGGAACATGTCCACCATTTTCTAGGAGGGCAGACCATCCATTTGAGGAGAGCGGGTGCAA